>NC_143080.1:3486071-3792857 GCF_052426305.1 Pelodiscus sinensis
CACTAAGACGGGGGTGGGGAGCCTATGGCCCAGAGGCCGGATCCGGGCCCTGGCTTGCCTAGATCCGGCCCCCGAGATTTCCCCCCCACCCAGCATTGGGGAGCCGGTGCTGGTGCTCCAGTCCTGCACCCCAGGGAGCTGTGGGTCGTGGTTTTTCATTTCATGTTTGCTTCTCGCTTCTGTGGGTCAGTGGCCTCCAGCTCCAAAAGGGTCCCCCCCCCCCACCGCACTAGGGTCTGGGCCCTCGTGAAAGAACAGCCTGCACGCTTCCCTTCCCCATCAACGCAAGCTGGTTTTAGCCCCTGCCAGGAAACCCTTGCAGAGTCGTCAAGCACTGACGGTGAAATCCTGGCCCTGGAGAAGTCATTGGAGAGGCCGAACAGATCCGGAAGCTTACTCAAGATCTCCGCACCGGAAGAAAACAAGAGTATTCAAGATCCTCTCCCAAACCGTGCGCTGGTTTATTTTCAGCCCTGAAAGTTAATGAAGCACTTGGGCTAGGATTCACAAAGGGGCGTAGGTACCTACCTCCCAGTCAAAGGAGATCCATAAGTGTGTAGTTAACCCCTGGATGGGGCATCTTCAGTGTATATCGGTTAGAGCAGTGGTCCCCAACCAGGGGCGGGGCCACTCACACGCCAGGCACCCGGGGGCGGGGCCACTCATGCGCCGGGCACCCGGGGGCGGGGCTGCACATGTGCCTGGGGGCGGAGCCACCCATACGCTGCATGCCCAGTGCCGGTGCCACCCATGCGCTACACTCCCGGGGCCAGTGCCTCTCCTTTGCCGCACGCCCAGGAGCCGGCATCACCCACGCGCTGCGTACCCAGGGCCAGCGCCACGCTTGTGCCGCATACCCGGAGCCAGCGCCACGCCTGTGCCACGTACCCGGGGGCTGGCACCGCCCATACACCACGTACACGGGGGCGGGGCTGGCCCCGATCACTCGGCGGGCGCACAGCAATGGCCCGGCGGGCGCCATGGTGCCCGCAGGCACCGCATTGGGGACCACTGGGCTAGAGCATTCCAACTCCAAAGCCAGGGCAAGTCCTTCCTTTGTGTACAATAAACTTTGGACCAAGCCATAATGCTGAAATACAAGGCTCGCTACAAGAACGCCTGCCTAAATACCAGGAATTGGTGCATTTTTTGTGACCGTCACCTATTTTCCCTGCACACAGTAAATGAATGGGATTTCCCCCTGTACGTAACAGCACCTGTTTTCCTGGTGCAGCTCGTCTCCTGACGGAAGCCCGCTCGGAATGCAAGACTTTTTTTCCCAGCACAGTGTTTTGGCTCTTAAAGGGGCCGCGATTGCATTTCTGCTCTTTTTTTTGCTCAACAAGTTTGATCCTGGAGTACCGGCACCTTTTTTCTTACAAAAAAAGCACTGCCAGGGATGTCATAGTGCAGCCAGTTAAACAATTAACCGATAAGTGGATGCTTACCGTTTAATATCACCAACTACATGCTCCCCCTCCCCCTCCGCCGTCCCACAGCACTGCCAGTACATTTGTTTATTGGACTGGTCGGCAGCCTGGCTCAGTCCCGGCTCACGCCGGGTCCTGGGAGCAATCCTCGTGGTGGCTCTGCACAAGCCGGGACAGAGCACAAGCCAGCTCCTAAAATACTTTCCTTGCAGAGTCACAGCGGAGGTAGCTCCTCGGACCCGGCACGAGCTGGAACCGAGTGCTTGCAGCGCCAATCCTTATCGATTAATCGTGTAGTCAACAAAAATGTGGTCGACTACACGATTAACGAATTACACGCTTCTTAGCAACCCTACTAAATACCTTATTATCATCATCAACAACCATGGTCTCAACGCCTGTTGGCATCTGATGCCTCCCTCGCTATTTCTTTCCATCTTTCCCTGGCCAGTGTGGAGTGGCTTAGTTTCTGTAGACTAGCTCCACACCAATCTACTACATCATCTACCCATTCTCTGTGGGGTCTGCCTCTCCTGTTCGGATCATCCATTATGCTGAATACCAGGGTCTTAACCTTTCGGTCATTGTTCATTCTGCAGATATGCCCGAATAGCTGTAACTTCCATTGTATAACCTTCTTCAGTAGGTTCTCTTTCGGCTGTATCTTCCTATATAATTCCACCTTGGTGACCTTCTGCATCCATCCTATTCTCAGGATCTTTCTAGCACAACTTCTCTCCAACGCCAATATCCTTCTCTTCGAATCTTTCGAATCTCACATCCGTACAACATGCTGCTAAATCCACACATTTTCAAGATGCTTAGCTTCATTCCTAAGCTAATCGCTTTACTTTTCCAGATCTTATCCATCGCCCTCAAACTCACTCTTGCTTTCGCTATTCTAGATGCTATTTCCTTCTTACAGTCTAGATCATACGTCATATTGCTCTCCAAATATGTGAACTTCTCTACGTTCTCTAGTTCAGTCCCATCTACACTGATCTTCCTTCCTATTTCCTTCTCTCCAAATACCATTGTCTTCGTTTTATCAATATTTATAATCAGTCCATACTGCTTCCCTTCCTCATTTAGCACCTCCATCATTCTCGCTAGCTTCTCTTAATTTTCCTTGATGATTAGCTAGCGAAGTTTTAATCTGGTCCTATTTGAAACCAGCCACCCCCACTCCCACCCCGCAGAACTAAATATACTAGATCTGATTCTCTTTAACACCAGGGTAAGTCCAAAGTAAGCGTAGGGAGGACGGTGGAGGTGGATGAGTGTGGAACTGATGCAAAGGAGTGGAGACGCAAACCGACAGGCTGAAATGCCCCCTGTGTAGGCAGAGGAGCTAGCGGCATACTGACGTGCCACTCGGATGTTTTCGATGGAAGCTCCTAGATGGTGCGCGCTTTTTGGCACTCCGTGTGGGTGGCTAAATGGGAGTTGGGCGAAACACTGACCCTTGATCTCTCCCCCGCCTCAGTTTCCCCATCTGGAAAGCAAAGGAGAAAGGAGTCACAGTTTCTGAAGCGATTTCAGCCCCAATCCTCAAATTTCAATGAGAATGAGGTGCCCAAAAGCCATTGAGGATCTGGGGTCGTAGGCACTTTGGGAAATTGTATCCATTAACAGGTCCCTACTTTTCGGGGGCATTGTGAGGAGAAATTCCTACATGTCTGTGAATCACTCAGACAGGATGGTGAGAAGATCTGAAGAGGGTACTAGCATAGAAGGCATCAGGATAGTGAATGCAGTGCTCAAGCCTGCAAGATGGCAGGAGAATTTGGGCCAGTCCAACTGGACTGTACAAAGAAGAGCCGCGAGCTGCACCGAATTGAAGTACTACAAAAAAAACCCTTCTCTCCCCAGACATGGGTTTGAATCGTTTGCCCCGCTCTGCTCTTGTGGTGGTTGATCGTATTTTCATAAAGATGATTTGTAACTGCCTAACAGGTACATCGCTGTCCCGGCTAGGTTGTGCGCGGTGCAGGAGGAAACATACGACAGTCCCTGCCACAGAGTTCACAGTTGACAAGAGGGAACAGATGGACAAGACAAACAACTGGACCGTGCTGCAGTGGGAGAGCAGAGGAAATATAAATATAACAGGATGCAATGCCATGGTGCCTCAGCGCCTTAGTCATGGACCCATTCCCCGAAAGGATTATGTCTCAAGGATAAGACAAGAGACACACGGTGGAAACAGACCGAGACAGAGAGTCCGTCAATAGGAGTGATCACAGCTTGCCACACGTCTGAGTTATTCCTGGGTTGTACTTTGCACACTACAGCACAAGCAAAAGTGAAACTGAAGGGATACCCAAGCTGGAGCAGAAGGATGGGCCATGGTGCTAGCCTAGAATGCCTCTGTTCTCTGCTCAAACACAGATTTCCTTTGTAACCTTGGGCAAGCCACTTAGCTGCTCTGTGCCTCAGTTTCCCCATCTGTCCCAGCACTGCTTTGCCTCACCAAATACACCCGTTTGTGATGTGCTCAGATTATATGGTCATAGGGGCTCTTACAGCAGCTAAGGGTATGTCTAGACTGCATCCCTCTGTTGGCAGATGGATGCAGATTAGGCAGGTCGACATTGCAAATGAGGCAGGAATTTAAATATCCCGCGCCTAATTTGCATAAACATGACCACCACGTTTTGCCGACTCGGCAAAAAGCGGCAGTCTAGAGGGGGATCTGTCAAGGAAGAAAGTCTTTTTTGATAGATCCCTTATGCCTCCTTCAAGGTGCTGAGTTGGCAAAATGTGGCAGCCATTTTTATGCGAATTAGGCACGGGATATTTAAATCCCTGCCTCATTTGCAATGTCGACCTGCCTAATCTGCATCCCTCTGCCGACAGAGGGATGCAGTCTAGACATACACTAAGGTACTTAAGGCTGACACCAGCCCTAAGCAGAAAACTCTCTCCCACCTTTGTCTGCAGACAAAACTCCCACTGACTTGAACGATAGCGTTACCTGAGTAAAGACCCAGAACGCCAAAAACAGGTCTATTCCCGGAGGTAAGATCTTAGGGGTGGCTAAACAAGGGCAGGATTTGGACTCAGAACAGGAGTTTAGTAACAACAACAACTACAACATCTTACCTCATCCCTTCGTAAAACTCGATGGATAAGCTGACAATTTCATCGTCTGTCAGGTTCCCTTTCTCCTGCTCAGACACTTCCCCGCGGTCCTCATTGGAGCCATTGGGAACTACACAGGGAGAGAGATGTTAAACCCCATCCCAAGCTTGTTTAGGGTCGAGGCAGAGAGGGGAAGAGAACTAGGGATGTAACAGTGGAGTCGATTAACCGATAAGCAAAAGCGTATAGGTTAATGCTATAGCCGACATGCATTTAGTTTGGAAAGGAGAAGACTGAGAGGGGACAGGATAGTGGTTTTCAGGTATCTAAAAGGGTGTCACAGGGAGGAGGGAGAAAAATCGTTCTCCTTGGCCTCTGAGGACAGGACAAGAAGCAATGGGCTTAAACTGCAGCCAGGGAGGTTTAGGTTGGACATTAGGAAAATCTTCCTGCCTCTCAGGGTGGTTAAACACTGGAATAAATTGCCTAGGGAGGTTGTGGAATCTCCATCTCTGGAGATATTTAAGAGCAGGTTGGACAGACACCTGTCAGGGATGGTCTAGACAGTGCTGGGTCCTGCCATGAGGGCAAGGGACTGGACTTGATGGGCTCCCGAGGTCCCTTCCAGTTCTAGTGTTCTATGATTCAAGGATTCCCCCGCCTCCCTTTGCCAGTACATTTTGCCAGCAACCCAGCTCAGTCCTGGCTCACGCTGGGTCCAGAACTTACTCTGCTGCCGCTCTGCATTTAAAGTGTATTAGGAGCCAGGTGGGAGGCAGCCCAGCTCAGTTCCGGCTCGCTTGGGGTCTGGGAGCTCAGCCCTGCCCCTCCCGCCTGGACAGGGTGTGACGTAGTGGGGGTACCTGGCTGGTTTCTATGCTGCTGGCTCTGGGGTAACCCCCACCGGCTGCTGTGGGTACCACGACCCAGCAAAACAGGATGAGTCACTATGCAAACCAGTGGCCAGACACCCCCCATGGAGAGGAACAAAGGAAGGTGGATGCTGCCCTGGCTGGGGGGCAGGGCTGGAAGAGAGTTGGTTAGTTGCTGTCTGGAAAGCAGGGGAGAAGGAGCTGGGGAGGGGGCTGGGACTCCCCTATCTCAAGGGGAGCACTGAGGCCTCTTAGCCCCAGTTCCTGTAACCAGATTACATCTGTGCTGTGCTGTATCGTGGAGAAGCAATAAACCACCCTCAATTCCACTGGCTGGTGGAGTCTGTTTGTGCCATTTCGGGGTGCAGGAGACGGGGGACCCCCAACGCGCCGTCACACAGGGGCTGCTGCCACCCCACACTGTGCAGCAGTGCGAGGTGACAGGCAGCCAGTCTGCGAGAGGAGTTGGTTTTTAAACTGGTTCTCCTCACGGACCAGCTCCCACCTGGCAGCCGGGGCTGATACAGAGGCAGCAGCGCGGAGTGGCAGGGAGTTCCTTGGGAGTGGGAAGCACTAACTGCCGGCCCCGCCCCCGGGGACGATAGAATCGTCGACTAACCGATAAAAATTCCCGAGGTTAATCGACTGTTCGATTAACCGATATTGAACTTCCCTAAAGAGAACAGAAGGGAAGAGAGACGGAGGCGACATCTGCTTTGCAGACACTTACCATCTGCCATGGGATAGGCTGCATAGAATTCCCGCCGCCTCTTCATTTCATCTGCAAGAGAAGAGGAATCGCAGCCGGGAAGGGCCGAGTGAGAAAGAATAAGAGGAGGGAGAATAGAGGCTAACGGCCTGGTCTGCACCATTTTGACACCCCGTTGGGAGGGTGATGTTTTAGCAGGCCTGCCGACGGGGGTGGGGAAGGGGAGCAGCGATACAAAAGGGCCCAGGCCTTCTGGCTGCCGCCACTGCTACTCAGAGTCCCGGCCCTTTAAATCGCCGCTGGAGTGCTGTGCAGCACGCACCAGGCAGCACTGAGGGCTGCCCAGCCCCGCCTCTTCTGCCCAAGGCCCCGCCCCTTCCACCCAATGCATTGCCCCTTCCAAGGCATAAAGCAGGGCCCTCCCCCTGCCTTGCCCAGAGGTCCAGCAAGGCTGTCAGCCCCACTGTGCGCCTTTCATAGAATCCTAGAATACTAGGACTGGAAGGGACCTCGAGAGTCATCGAGTCCAGTCCCCTGCCCCCATGGATGCAGTTATAAAAGAGTCCTATAGATTATATAGTATAGATTATTCCCCCTATAGCAATAGCTATACCGGTATAAGCACTTTTATACCGATATATCCGTATTCACATTAAGCAGGCTGTGCCACTATCACCAGCCTGGGCTGAGTGGAAGGGATACATCTTTTTTGTGTTGGGTGTAAGGGTGGCCATTCCACAGGCACCCAAACCCTGTTCCCAAGGGCGCGATGGGATCGACTTCAATAGGAACAGAGTGAGGCCACACCGAGAGTTTCTGAAGCCCGCCCCCAGACCATCACCCTTGTGTGCGCATTGCAGTCTGCCTCCGTACCTTTGAAAAGCCCCGGCACCAGTTTGTACACTATGTCTTGTAGGGTTTTGTCCGACCTGAAAGACACAAGTAAGAATGAGTCAGGGTGGGTTGCCAAACCAAGAGACCCCATTCCACACCCAGGCAAAAGACCAGCATGCGGCTTGGGCACCATTACCGCTCCAAAACAGGGCTCACTCGGGACATAAGTGGTGGGAGATATCACCTTGGCTCTTTGCAGAGGAACAGAGGTGAAGTCAAGCCCACGCTGTAAAGCAAGGGTGGGCAAGATGCGTCCGTGAGCTGGATTTGGCTGGTCAAGCCATTGACTTCAGCCCGCAGCCACCCTGATGCTCCCCCGCCCCGCCAGCCAATCAGGGTCTGTGGACAGGGGGGAGCATGGGAAGACTCCTTGCCCCACCCATTCCGCTTGAGGCCCACCCCTTCCGCTTCAGGTCCCACCCCTTCCTCTCGAGGCCCCACCCCTTCCACTTCAGGCCCCACCCCTTCCACTCAAGGCGCCAGTGACCACCTTCAAAATTTGTGAAGTTGCCCCCCCCTTCAAAAATTATTGCCCACCCCTGCTGTAAAGGATCTGCTCTGATTTAAATACGGCTGATAAAATTCCTATTGACTTTAATGAAAGTGGACACAGGTTGCAGGTGGCGTTCTTTAAACAAAGGAAATCCTTTGTTTGCCAACTCTTGGTGTTTTATGTAAAGCCCGAAGGCCTGGAATTCTACGATTACAACAAAACGTCATTTCGGTTTTTTAATTATTGCTAGCCTTTGGAACTATAGAGAAAAGCCGGGAAATAATGAACACCACCTAAATCTAAGATAGAACTTTTCATTTGTAAATCTCAAACAGAGGAGGTCAGTATGGTTATCCCTGTTTCACAGATGGGGAAACTGAGGCATGTGGGGGCATGCCTGAGGTCACCCACCCAGCCCTGGGCAGAGGTAAGGACTTTTATTTTATTGGCATTGCCATAGTACCCAAGTCATGGACCAGTTCCCTCATTTTTTTTCCATCAATGTGCAGAATGAATTTGGTTATATGCACAGAGTTATGTGAAGATGTGCACCACCAGCAAAAAACATATGTGGCCAGCTATGGGTGCTCTGCTAATTGGCTGGGTGGCATTTGAATCTCTCCTGGTTGGCCAGCTTACAGGATACAAGGTTGGGATCCCTCTGTGCTTGGTGCTGGGCAAACACAGAACAAAACCATGATTCGTGTCCCAAGAAACTTAGATTCTAGAACCAGGTCTCCTAAGTCCAGTCCAGTGCTCTTTTTATTAGTCAACATTGCCTCCCAGGTGTACACCAAAAGCTTACATGGAAAAGCTAGTACAGAGAACTTGACTTCTATGTAGACGGTCACGGTCGTTAAACTAATCAGGAGTGAAGTTAAGATTTTGTCATGGGAATTTTTGGTAAAAGTCACAGACAAGACACGGGCAATAAGTCACAAAAACTAAAGCCTGAAGTTGTGGAGGTCACATAAAAATCACAGAATCTGTGACCTCCATAACCTACTCCAGCCTTAATTGCAGCTGGGGAGTCTGACTTGTGATTCTTAACCCGTAACCCTGGCAAAACTAAAGACACAAATATCCCCCACCAGCATTCACAAATCTCAAAAAATCAATAGAAATGTTTCCGTGGTTTTTTAAAAAAAATACAGAGATACCATTTTAAATTTGAATAGTGATAGAAATGTAGCCGTGTTAGTCTGGTGTAGCTGAAACAAAATACAGGACTATGTGGCACTTTAAAGACTAACGAGATGGTTTATTAGATGATGGCCCACGAAAGCTCATCACCTAATAAACCATCTTGTTAGTCTTTAAAGTGCTACATAGTCCTGTATTTTGTTTCATTTTAAATTTGGGCTTTGGTAAGCCACTGCAGTATTTGCTGCCTAAATGTTGCAGCTTTTTAAGACCAAAAAACCTCAGCAGCGAAACTTAAAATAAACCAAAGCAGAAAGTGACCGGTTCTGCATTTTGGTTGCCCAGAGGTAACATTTTCAAAAGCAACTAAGTGATATAAGTGTGGGATTCACAAAGATACCTAAGTGATTAATTCCCATCGATTTCAATGAGAGTTAGGCAAGCAGGTACCTTCCTGAATCAGTAATCCCTGTAAGATGTGCGCTTGTGCCAACACCCAGGAGAGATTCAAATGCCACCCAGCTGATTAGCAGAGCACACACAACCAGCAGTGCATGTTTCTATTGGTGGTGCACATCTGCGCATGCCTTGGTGCGCATACCAAAAATTATTCCACACGTGGATAGAAAAAATTAGAAGGGGGCATTGTCGTGAATCCCGCCCCTAGCTACCATTTGCAAAAGTGACTTAAGGCCAGAGTTCCAAAGGCAATTAGAGGCCTAAAGATGCAAATAGGCACCTAATAAGCTTGACAGACATGCCTAAGCAGGACAGGTGCTAAACTCCCACAAATTTCAATGGGAGACAGTGGCCAATGCCAGGTGCCCCAGAGGGAATGAACAGAACAAGAGATCATCAAATGATCCCTCCCCTGTCCCTCATTCCCAGCCTCTGACAAACAGAGGCTAGGGACATCATTCCTACCAAACCTGGTAAATAAGCTTTGAAGGACCTAACCGCCATGAATTTATCTAGATCTTTATTGAACCCTCTTAAAATCCTGATCCTCACACCATCCTCCAGCAAGGAGTTCCACAAGTCAACAGTGCGCTGTATGAAGAAAAACTTCCTTTTGTTTTAAACCTGCCATCTATTAATTTTATTTGGCAGCCCCAAGTTCTTGTGTTACCGGAACAAGTAAATAACTTTTCCTTATTCGCTTTCTCTACACTAGCCATGATTTTATAGACTTTGCTGTATCCCCCCTAAGTCTCCACTTTTCTAAGCTGAAAAGTCCCTGTCTTTTTAATCTCTCTTCATATGGCAGCTGTTCCAAACCCCTCATAATTTTTGTTGCCCTTTTCTGAACTCATGAGGACTTTGGATCTGGCCCCAAAAGCAAGGCTCTAGCCCTACTGCCAAATGGAAAAATGGGAACGTCAGGGTCACGGATCACAGATCAAACTTATTTCTAGACTACAATGAATAACTTTGCCCTTTGTGCTTTTTCTAACCTTTGCGAATCAACACCGGTATTGTGAGGCAAACTGAGGGTCATTTTACAGATGGGGCAGCCAAAGGAGAGATTATAAAATTGGGGGTCGGATTCTCATTTACAGCCCAGGCCTCTTGATGTGGCTAACATGGTGGAAAGAGGCACTAATGCCCTGGGGGCTGATCAAACAAGGACACAGAGGTATACAGGTGCCGTGCTTAATGACTGGGGAGCAGGTGGGAGGGGTTGCCTATGACAGGGGTTTTCAAACTTTTTTTCTCATGACCGACTTGAAGAAAATTGCTGATGCTGCGACTCGACATAACTTGATTAAGTGTGCGCTCCGGGGTGGGGCTGAGGATGGGAGTTTTGGGGTGTAGCAGGGGGCTCTGGCTTTGGGGTGGGCAGGGCTGGGGCAGGAGGGGCTGGCCTTGAGCAGCTCCCGGGCAGCAGTGCAGTAAGGCAGCTTCCTGCCCCTCCAGCAGCAGGTCCCCAGCAGCAGGTCCCCTGCCCGGGGCCAGAATAAGGGGGGGCTACCCGGGCAGCTGCCCGGGGCACCAACCTATGGGGGGCACCTGATGGCAGCTATAAGGGGTGCCACATGCCCGGCGCCCCTTACAGCTGCAATCAGGCGCCGCGCACCCAAAGCTGGGGCCGTGCACGCGCTGTGTGTCTGGGGGCGGAGCCACACATGTGTCATGCGCCCGCTACTCGGGGTGCAGGAATGGCTCCAGCTGGCCCTGGACCTGCCAATGGGAGTGCGGAGTTCGTGCTCAGGGCAGGGGCAGTGCATGGAACCCTGTGTGCTTCTGGGGAGCAGCGCAGTCTGCGGTACCAGGACAGCCCCCCGACTGCTCACCTGATCCCCCTGCAGCCATGATCCCCCGGGCCCAACCTCCCACCACCCAGCCCTGGGGATCGCCCCCTCGTTTGAACACCACAGATCTCTGACTCAGTGCCAATTATAAAGTAAGGAGGGTGATTTCTCAGTGCTCAGCACACCAATGCAAGTCTAGTCTGCTGCTTTGTGTCTGTCTCCTGGCAGGGTGCACCTCCATCAGGGGCTGTGCACACATTCAGAGATACGTCACAGAAAAGTCCGTGGGAGTTAGAGTGTAAATATTTCACAGGGAGCCCCCCCCCCAAAAAAAAAGTGTTACTACAGAAACAGATTTACATGGAAGCGCTAAAAAAAAAAAAGCCGCGAGTGATGTATTGCAGCCTTAATGGTTTCTATGCCAACCACCTGCACGGCTCATTCTGCAACTGACAAGACATGTCTGGCTTCCCCAGGCCCAGATGAATGGAGAAGGAGCAAAGCTGGGATTAATCATGCACCGAGCACAGGACATTAGTTTTATCCTAGTGAGTCTGTGCATGGAACAGGGGGCTGAGAAACACACCCACACATCACACACACTCACTCACCCTCCCTTGACTGGGAGGCAGATGCATAGTCGCAAGACAAACGGATCAATGCATTATAAACCACAAGCAGGCTCAGGTTAAATTGCTCTGGTCGTGGCTTCAAAGCCTGTGGCTGGGGCATACGCTAACGCTGACCTCGGGTGCTCAGTCCAAACCGCCGGAGGTTGCAACACGCATCGCGCCTTTCCCCGCTATTTAATCATCCTCATCTCTTTAGTACATCATTGAAAGGGGCTGGAACATCTGGAGAGGCTCCAGATCCTGTCTAACCCTCCCGTCTGGCTCGGATCTCCTGTCTATTATACACCACGTAGAGTGGGACCCAATACGCCAGGCGCTGCATCTGCAGTGAGCGGAACATCCCTGCCAGGGCTTTGCTGATGACGTCAAACCCCTCGGGAACGCCCACCAGGACGTCAAACGCAAAATGACGACTCTGTATAGCTGTGCTGGGCAACCCATGGCCGGCAAGCCACTCACAGCTCGTCAGGGTGAGCCCTGACGACCTGCCAGATGGGTTTAAAAGCCTTACGGGGTTGCTGTGTTAGTCTTTAATTAAAAAAACTACAACTGGTCCTGTAGCACAGTAGAGCTTTTGTGGCCAAAACCCACTTCCCACTCCGCTCATCTGAGGAAGTGGGTTTTGCCCACAAAAGCTCATGATACTAGACATATATATTTGTTAGTTTCTAAGGTTCGACAGAACTACTCTTTCTTTTTCTTTTTTTTAAACCAGACAGATTGTTCACTTTGCAACCACAGATACAGCCACCTGCCGCTCCCATGGGCTGTGATTTGCTGTTCCCAGCCAATGGGAGCTGCAGGAAGCAGCTCAGCCCTCAGGGATTGGCTAGCCACTGCTTCCCGCAGCTCCCATTGGCTGGAAAGAGCAAAATGCGGCCAATGGGAGCTGCAGGCGGCCGTACCTGTTCTTAGGAGGTGGAAGATTTCACTTGGCTTCAACAGAAGATGCTTATTCTTTTCAGTAGAAATTAATGCTCTTGATCTTGGTTTTCAAATGAGGCATTGCACCCCAGCACTAGGCCCTGGGGCTCATTGCTGCAGGGGGATCAGGTGAGCAGTGGGGGGGCTCAGGCAGCTCCCTGCCTGGCCTGGCACCGCAGACTGTGCTGCACCCCAGAAGCGATCGGCAGCAGGCCCAGCTCCTATGGGGGGTGGGGGGGAGCACACAGAGCTCCATGCACTGTCCCTACCCTGAGCACTAGCTCTGCACTCCCATTGGCTGGGAACATGGTCTGTGGGGCCAGGAGAGGCAGGAAGCTGCCTTAGCCCCCCTGCTGCATCGCTGCCCGGGAATCACTCAAGGTCAGCCCCTCTTGCCCCAACCCTGACCTCCCAAAGCCGGAGCCCCCTCCTACAGCCCAAAGTGCCCATCCTCAGCCCCACCCCGGAGCCCCCACACCAGTCACATTCTGTCGGCTCACGGCATCAACCATTTTCTTCAACCGGGTCATGAAAAAAAGAAGTTTGAAGACCCCTGTGCCACAGTATCCACGGCCGTAGCTGAAGGAAGAAAATGGCAAGAGGTCTTTCCCGGTACAAACCTCTGCAATTCTTTGCTGCCCAGGCCCCAGGTCAGCCGGCTAAGCCAGCTATATGGCAAGTGCCATTGTCGCCACTAGACAGCTGGGAAAACATAAGGGGAGCAATTTCCCTATGCTGAATCGGGGCACCTGACCCCATGGCTCATATTCAGCCGCGTTCCACGGCAACCCATGACAAATGTTCATAGGAACGTCAAGTTGCCTGAGCCCCTTTTGCAAAAATGCTGCAGAGCTGAATTCTTGTTATTGGCCTTATCTTTCAGGTTGCAATGGAGGGGGTCACACACACACACTCCCACACATGGAGGGGTGACCAATGGACCCCACCCCTCCACCTTGGTTCTCTCTGCCCTCCGCACCTGGCTGGCATCTTTCTGGGGGGCAATGCAAGGCCACATGCCCTGCCCAGATTTCTGCCAGTGTTCCCACGGGAAGGTGGCCAGCAGCAGCCTCTGGCACTGGGTGGGAGCTGCCTCCAGCCGCAGGGCTGGGATGATCCGACAGATCTCGTCTCTTTCCCCACGGCTACCGCTCCCGGGCGCTGCTTGTCCCTTCCGACTGAGGCAGGGTCAAAAGGCAGCTCACCCCTCCAGGCTGCTGCTGGCTACCGCCCACCAGCATCACCCAGCTACCTCCTGTCCCCGGGCTACAGTGCAGGCTCCAAGGGGTTAACCCCTCAGGATGCCTTGTGGCCCAGGGATCTCACTGCAGGCGCTGGAGAGGTGGCTCAGCAGGGGGAAATCCCTAAGGAATGGAGCAGCCCTGCGTTCCCTGGGATCAGGACCCAGGGCTGGGGGAAATGAGAGGGGGTGGGGAAGAGGGTGCCAAACCCCCTCCCAGGAGCTGCTGTGGAGCCTGCAGGTTCGGGGTGTGAACAGACTGGAAATCACACCCTACACCCACTACTCCAGAGCTTAGCGGAGGGGAAAAGAGGCTGCCTCGTGCCAGCACGGTGGCACCTGGACAGCACCCTGAAACAGAGGGTCTTGGGCTTTTCCAGGGCACCAGCCCAGCCATGGGCAGCGAGGGAAGGATGGAACCTGCCAGCCATGCCCTAGGTGAGCTCAGTGAGTAGACTGGGGCTGGCTCTCTGCACAGTGCTGGGAGAGGAATGTGGAGAAGTAGGGGGGGGGTCGCCCTAGGAACATGAGTTAGAAAATAAGACCTGGATCCTCAACGGTGCTTCACTCCATGAAGTGTGGGGCAGAGCTAGAAATGTAACCCACTTCTCCCGAGTCCCACACACGAGCCTAATATTAAGAAAGTATAAAACAACAAGTCGTCTTGGGACACCGGAGAGACGCACAAAAATAGAGACAATCATGAGCTTTTGAGGGTAAAACCCATTTCGGCATTGGTGCTCATCTGAGGAAGTGGATTTTGCCCATGATGCTATATTTTAATGTAAGTCTCTAAGGTACCACAGGACCACGAGTTATTTTTAAAGTTACAGACTAACACGGCAGCCCCTCTGAGACCTGTTAAGAAAGTAAATTAGTCCCCTTGATGACAACGGGCTACTCGCATGCTTCTGGTTAGGAGCAAACTTATGCACCTTGCTGAACAAACATCAGAAGTCCATACTCCATTTTCCAAAGTGACTAGTAGCATCATGGTCAGCTTGGGGCGCTTTAAAAAGAAGCCTGGGGTTTTTTTTTGGGGGGGGGGGGTTGTTTGTTTGCTTGTTTGTTTGCTCATTTGTTTGCTCTTTGGAGTTTTGTTTGTGTGTTTTTGTTTTAATTCTGTGCACCCACCCGCTGGAAATCAGGCCCCTTAAAACATCTAAAAAAATTGATCTATCCAAAATTACTACTAGTGGCTCTGGGAAAAGTTAGGCCAAAATAGCCCTCCCTCAATGGCAGCAAAGCAGGGAAGAGAATTTCCAGTGACCACTGGCTTGCTTTCCATCTCCTGTATTATCACATATTTGGGGCTGAGGGGCAAGAGACAGAAAGTGAAATCCCTCACCGGATGCTGAGGAGGGGCCTTGTTTTATGCACCTGGACATCACACATAGGACAGTATTTGTTGGTCTCCAGGTAGCGGACGATGCAGGTTTTACAGACTAGAGAAAGAAAGACAAAAATAAATGGGGTGAAATCAACATATAGACACACAGAGTGACTATCACCCATGGACAAAGCATCAGCACATGGCCTGAGTACCACTTAAGCACTAGGTATTAAGTCACATTTCGGCACCATATACATCCTACTTAAAAGGTGCCTGAGCAGGATATAACTGGTGTATAATTTGCCCTAGCCCTCCATCCAGGGCTGGCTTTCACCGACAGTGAATTTCTGCACAAGATAATGCTTTACCCTCACTGCCTGGAAAGTAATCTGTGACTGCTTCCATTGAATCCAGCTGTTTATTCCACATTCCCCTCACACCGGTGGTCTCTTATCTGGGCACAGCTGCCCTTACACCTTGCTTCTTTCTGCAGGTACGTTAGAGGAATTCCTAGATTGGAGCAGACCCTGGATCGGTGGCTGGAACTAGATGCTTCAAGGGAAGGAAGAAAACCCCAAAAGTAGGCACATATGGGACAGTCCATCCTACACACTCAGGCTACATCTACACTGAGTTTTTGCGGCAGAAAATATGCTAATGAGGGACTCATTAGCATAACTCACACTCTCATTTGCATATTTCCTGCCAATCCGTTTTTTCACTAGGGGTTTTCGCGCAAAAACAAGCAGTGTGAATGTTTCCTTTTTGTGCAAAAAAAACTTTTTGCACAAGTTCCTTATGCCTCAAAAAAGGAGGTATACTGATCTTGCGCAAAAAGGGGTTTTGAGCAAAAAGGAAACGTTCACACCGCTTGTTTCTGCGCAAAAACCTCTACCAAAAAAACAGATCGGCAGGAAATACGCAAATGAGATGGTGACTTATGCTAATGAGTCCCTCATTAGCATATTTTCTGCCGCAAACATTCGTAGTGTAGACGTAGCCTCAGGGTCCATCTACACAGCAGCGTTATTTCAGAATAACTATGAGAGCGTCTACACAGCTAGCCCGTCATTCTGAAATCATTTTGAAATAACAGGCATCTTATTTCCACGTTGGTAAACTTCATTCCACGAAGAATAACGCCCTTCCAAAATAGCTATTTCCGAATAGCCGTAGTGTGGATACTCGCTGCTTTTTTGAAATAGCTCCTCCCCGGGGCCCTTCAAAGTAATTACTCCCCGGTGCTTCCTGGAGCTCTAAATTGAGGTAGCGCATTCACATTAGGGGAGCCTGCCTCGGACTAATTTCCAGGGTTCCCTGTAGTGTAGACGCGCTATTTCGAAATAAGCTATTTCAAAGTATTTCTTGTGGAATAACTTATTCCGAAATACGCATGCAGTGTAGACATAGCCTGATAGATCTCATTCCCATCTCTAATAAAGAGAATAGCTTAATGTCCCCTGCATAGCTTAATGTCCCCTCTTTCTAAATGTTTGTCATTACTCATTGTAACTGGTTATTCTTGACAATCATCAAAATGTCTTGACTCTTGCTATGGTTTTGGCATTGGTGAATTTGTGAGTTCTACAGTTTAATCCCATGTTGTGTGAAAAAAGGAAGTACCATGCGTCCATTTTCATGTTTCCACCTTTTAAGTACACTGAATGTCCCCTTGAGGAAATCCACACCTTTGGGTTTCCAGCAGTTTTCCTTGGAAATATGGTAGGATTCTAGCTTCACTCCAATTCACCTCAATATTACTGAGCAAGTAATCTGAGGCCAAAATGACTAGGGGTTTGGGGTGCTTCAATGTTAGGGATATCTAATGTTGCAAGATGACCCAGTTTCCACAAGAGGAAAGCTCTGCTTTTCCTGGAAAAACTACTAGTAAGCTTCTTTAAGGTATCTCTCAGGTTAAGCACCTAAAAAATCACTAGCCGCTTTGGAAAAAATCTTGGCCCGTGCAGTTATATTCAGGTGAGCAGCTGGTGAATCTCTCATCACCGCCAGGTGGCTTCGGAGTTTAGCCCCCCAAAAGCAGATCTGCCAGGTGGAGTGAAAGAAAATCTCATGTCATCGGAAACAGCTGACTTCCCCAGCCTGTCCCAGTCTAGGCACAGAGGAAACTTACAAGAGTGTAAACATTCCACAATGGTGGTTGCATCTATGAAGTAGCCGCCACACAACGCACACATCAAGTGGGGATTCAGCTCCGTGATCTTGATCCTGGTGGTTCTGTGCATTTTGGATCAGGACCTCAGCAAATCCTCTCTGGAAACAAACACATCCCCGGAGGATCAAGTTAGTAGAATCTCTACAGGACAAATCAACCAGGACAAATCATCCACTGAAGCTAATAATGACAGCATTCCAGAAGCAAATGGCTCAGAAGCTTACAAACCACAGGAGCCTCTGGTTTTAGGATTTATTTCCCCTCCTTCCCCCATACATACCCCTTGTGATCTGGGTTCTGTAGTCAGGCCTTGCAAAACCCATAGAATTGCAACAATGCCCGGAGAAGGAAAACTGAACATGTGTATTTTAACAAAACAAAACACCTCTTTTTTGCTCCCCATAGAGTCACACTGGGACAACTTTACCAGGGGTAGCACCCCCAGTCCAAATGTAATCTTGTGGATGAGACAGATCTGTGTGTTTTCACAGTGCCTACCTCTCGGGGGCCCAGAAGAGATTGTGTAGTTTGGTTCCCACCACATTATAACTGTAATACTAACACTCACCGAAGAAAATTACCAAAGAGAGAGAGAGAGAGAGAGAGAGATTGATTCAATGGCCCATAGAGATCCTACACTTCATACAGTGAATCTTTTCTTTTTTTACCCTCAAATCCTGACCACAACACATACAAGATAAAGAATTTATTTCGTCATGTGTCTGCAAATGGAGATAAATCAATTCAGAGGAATAACCTGGTGCCATAGCTGGGTATAAAGAAGTGATGCACCTACCACATGTTTAGATTTGGGTAGCGATAGAGGTAAGCAACAGATGCACCGTGCAGGTTTCTGGCTGCTTCCTTAGAGCATGTCTACACAGCAGTGTTATTCCGAACTAACAAAAAGAGCCTCTACACAGCCTACCATTATTTCAAAATAATGGTGAGCTGGAGGATTTCTTACTACAACTCGTGTAACCCTCATTTCACGAGGAGTAAGGGAAGTCGAAGGAAGAGTGTTCTTCCTTCAGTTTCCTGCCGTGTAGAAATTAAGCTATTTTGACTTCAGCTACACAATTGACATAGCCGAAATTGCGTAGCTTAATTCAACTTTTGCCCTGCTGTGTACACATACCCTTAGGCTGTGTCTACACTGGTCACTTATTCCGGAAAATCAGCCGCTTTTCCGGAATAACTTGCCAGCTGTCTACACTGGCCCCTTGAATTTCCGGAAAAGCACTGACGATCTAATGTGAAATCATCAGTGCTTTTCCGGAAAAACTATGCTGCTCCGGGTCGGGCAAAAGTCCTTTTCTGGAAAACTGTTCCGGAAAAGGGCCAGTGTAGACAGCAGAGATTTCTTTTCTGCAAAAAAGCCCCGATCGCGAAAATGACGATCGGGGCTTTTTTGCGGAAAAGCACGTCTACATTGGCACGGACGCTTTTCCGGAAAAAGTGCTTTTCCGGAAAAGCATCCTGCCAATGTAGACGCGCTTTTTCCAGAAATACTTATAATGGAAAACTGTTCCGTTTTAAGCATTTCCGGAAAATCATGCCAGTGTAGACGTAGCCTTAGTGTGTTTCTAAAGTAGGCAGAAAGAATAAGTCAAAACCTAATACACAGTTTTCCCACTCAGGATAATGCACATTCTGGGTGCATCATCACTGCACCCATAGGTCAAAATACGATATGCAATTTGAGCTACACAAATTGTGTATCTTATTTCAATATAATTTTGAAATAAACCACTATTCCGAAACATCCCTTAATCCTTGTGGAATGAGGGTTACAGGGATGTCAGAAAAGCGAGCCTGTTATTTCGAAATAGATTGGTTGGTTCAAAAATAGGGCTGGTACAAAAGACGCGGAATAGCTATCCCGAAATAGCACCACAGTTTAGACATATCCTATGTGGACACAAAGGGCACGTCTAGACTGAGTTACTCTTTTGGGATACCAGAAGTATCCCGAAAGAGCAATGCCGCATCTTTAAAAGTGCCCGCTATTTTCCGAAATAGCAGGTGCACTATTCCGGCATTCCTGTAACACTCATTCCATGAGGGTTAAGGGATTTGCCAGTATAGTGCCTTATTTTGAAATTTGGCACTGTGTAGACAGCGCCAAATTTCAATTTGTACTGTGCGCAGCACGAATTGCGTAGTTTATTCTGACAGAAGGGTGTTGTCTAGACACACCCAAAAATAGAGATTACTAGCTGGAGTTACCTGGCATTGCTTGGGAAACCAGAGGAACAAAATGTAGAAAAACAGTACCCCATTATCTTTTTTTGAATGGTAGAAAAATTGCACTGATTTCTATAGGGATTAAAATATAGGTCCACATCATCCCCAGGTGGAGGGGAGGTTACACACAGCAGGGGCGCTCCAGCTCAACCCAGGTGCTGTGAGAGGCAGGGCAGGTGCCCAAGCTGTTGTGTGTGTGGGGGTCAGGGCACTGTGTGCTGGCACGGGGGGGGGGAGAGGGGAGAAAGAGGGTCGCTTATGTAATCTCATGGGCAGGAGGGGGCGAGTCCCAGATAGTGCTGGGGGCTGCCGGTGGTGGGCACGGGACCTAGGGTGGGTGGGGTGGCCCCTGCAGCGCAGCGTGGTGGGTTACTTTTTAATTTTTACAGATTGAGCTCAGGCCGGATGGGGTCCAAATGTACCTTAAAACCTTCTCCTGGATGAAAGGTTATCCCATGCAAAGTTTGGTTGCGGTAGCTCTTATAGCGTCCAAGTTATTAGCACAGAAACTTACAACCATTCTCCTTTCTATATTAGATTATAGGAACAGTGTGATTAAATGGAGTCACTCAATGGGGAATGCCCCAAACCCTGCTCAATTATATTGAATTAATAAGCATTAATCATAACAAAAACAAAGATCCTGATGGCTCGTCGGGCGCTAACAATAAACTTCTCTTCCTCCAACTGGAGTTCTCCCACCATATGCTCAACACACAGAACCTCCCTGCAGCCTTCTCTCAGCTGTTGGCTTGAGGCGATCCTCTAACCCTCTTTTTGGGTGTTCCACTTGGGCGACCCTGAGGGAGGAGGAGAATGCTCAAAAAAAAGGCAGCAAAGCCTAGAAGCAGAGGGTCCCTGCATCAGTTTTCACCTGGCTTCTGGCTACCCACGTGTCCTCCTCTTTAATTCTTCCCCTCCCTGCTGCTCACGCTGGATACCAAAGCAGAGGGGAGATTTCACTTTCTTTCGTGGTCTCCCCTTCCCCTCCTCATACTTCTCCACACCCCACACCCACTCCCAGCCACCCCTACCCCTCCGACCCCAGAAAAGCAATGGTCCGGAACAAAGCTGATAAATGGTCTAATTGAGCATTAACCTGCCCTTCATTAAACGCACAAGGCTGGAGAAAGGCAGCCCTCAGATGACTGTGTGTACCTAACAGCCAGCCCGAAAGGACACGCGTGTCATATCACGCCTCATACCTGCCTTTCTCAGTACACAAGGTACGCCCAGAGCGAATGAGCATGGAATAGGCCCCACCAGGGCTGACTTATCCATTAGGCACAGTAGGCACAGTGCCTAGGGCCCACGATACTTTTAGGGGCCCATGAAAATGTTTTAATTTCTTTTAAAATCAGAAGGGAAAAAATGAACTTATAAGGTCGAAGAAAATGTTTTCATTTTTTTCCCCACATCAGAAAAAAATGAAACTCTTAGGGCCCACGAAAATCCATTAAGTTTTGCCTAAAACAGAAAAAAAATAAAATGTTGAAGTATTTAAAGTTATATCAAAAATAATTTTGAATATTAGTATTATTATGGTGGGAGGGACCCACGAAGGCAAAAGTGCCTAGGGCCCACGAAAGTCATAATGCAGCCCTGGGCTCTACCCATACACCCTGCGTGTCTCTGTGTGTGCGTATTAATCATATACACACGTGGAGCAGTTTCCCTCCTCAAGGCTCCCTAGCGAGGCGCACAAACCCAGCACAACCTCCAGGGCGCAGATCCGCTGGCCATGCACAGAAAAACTGCGGGTCTGGGCAGCGCAGGACTTTCGCAGGGCAGCCAGTCTGTGCGTCGGCTTTGCAGACTGCGAGCGCGCCATCTACATCACGTTTGCACGGGACCATGCAGAGGCCAGCTGGCCCAGAGGCACACACGTGTCCTGGGCACCCCACACACGCCCATCTCCAAACACATTTCGTGCCGAAAAGCCTCCCTTCGTGCGCGCTGTTGGTCACGCCACACCCACTCCAGACAGTCTCCAGAACGCGTCTACTGTCCCACCCAACCCACGCAAGGAGCACACAGGCTAGGCATATATATGAGGGGGGCTTTCATTGCAGCCGAACCGGGGAGCGCCAAAAGCCCCCCCCCCTTCTCCGTGGCCAATGGCGCGGCGGGGACATACCGCAGACAATGCCCGTTGGCACGGCTGGAAATACCTTTGCGGCCCCCTCCCCTCCCCTCTCCTCCTGCACCGCGCGGATCGCCGCGGGAACGGGGCATCGATCCGGATCATCCGCCTGACAGCCACGGCTCAAGGCGGGGGGAGGGAGCGGGACAAGCCCTGGCTGGCTCCTTCTCTTCCCCCCACCCCAAGATCGGGCTCCCCGCTCCCGAGCGCAGCCCCTTTCCGCTACGGGCGGGCAAACCGGCTCCCCCGAGCAAAGCCAGCGGGCCCCGCGAGCGGGGGAGGGTATTTAAATAGCTGGATACAGCTGGATGCGGGGGGGGAGGGGGAAGGGGAGGACTGGACGACGGCGCGACCCGCATTTAAAGGGACAGACGCCTCCTCCGAGGAAATCCACGCAGGGAAAAGGGAGCGAGTGTTCCCAGCCACAAATAAATCCGGAGCCACTCGCCTCCGGAGACCCCCCCTCCCCCAATATCTGCCAAAAGCAAGAGAAAGGGAATGCGGGGGGGGGGGGGCTTGCCTGGACTTCAGGGTGGAGTTAACCCCCCCCCCCCCGTATTTCCTACGCGAAAAGAAATCTGCCCTTGAGGGGGTGTCTCCTAAACAGCTCAAAGACCCCCCCTCCCCCCCAGCTTCAACCGGTGCGGCTCCCTTGTCTGCATCTCCCCCCCCCCCCCCCCCGCGCGTTTATTTATGCGTTTTAATCCGAGCGCATTTTATTTTTACAGGCATTTTCAGCCAGGGCCTCGTGGTTTCTATAGAGACTCCGGAGCCGGCGTTTGGCCGCTTGCCAGTGACACAGCACACACCTAATTAAGCCCAGAGATGAATTTAACAATTGTTACCTGGAGCGGCGCCCGCGCGTGAAGGGTGTGGGTGGAGGTCGGGAACGCGCGTGGGGCTGGTTTTGGCTTGTCACAGCCAGGCACCCAAATACAGATGGGGGGGAATGAACAGTTTGCAACTGGCTCGCAGGGAGGCGTTTGCTTTGCGTCCGGGGTGTGTGTGGGGGGGCAGTTCAGATATATTTTTAAAAGTGTGTCCACCGATGCAGCCCCCCCTCCCGGGAGAGAGCGGGTGTGATATTTACGTGGAAAAGCAGAAGGCAACTGAAGGAGGAAAAGAAAAACAAAACCCGGGTGCTAGGCACAGCAATAAACACCGGGCAGAACTGTAAATCGTGGGAACACAGAACTTGTCTGCAGGGCTCCCCGGCCCCCACGTGCACCCCCCCCCCCAAGAAGGCGACCTGGAAAGGAAAAGCAAAGCCCATTTTGCATGCCGAGTTTTACCCCCTGCTAAATAACCGGGGGGGGGGGGGTTACTCTGCACTCCCTCTGGGAAACTCACCGCCTCGCGATGCAACCAAGGGCAGAGGGATGCGGGAAGTCGCAGATGTCAATGTAATTGCTGGTCTAGATTTTATTCCCCCGCTCCCCCTCGCACCCCCGGCCCGCTCCCCTTTACTTTCCTATTTACGATAGGAGACGTTCTCGCTGGGGCCCCCAATCGCTGCCGTTTTATTGTTTCTATGGTAACTCCTAGACGTGGCGAGAAGCCAGAATATTATTACAACCATCCGAGGCGGAGCGAGGGGCTGAAATAAAATCTGTGTCAGGGCAAATGAGTTTGTAAGTGACGTCAATCGGAGGCCAGACTGTTAGGAACACACACACACACACACACACACACACACACACACACACACCCTACCTACCTACCTATGTGGCTCTTCCAAATGCAATATTTCTGTCTTAACAAGTCTCCCCCCACACTCCGGGAGTGTGGGGGTTGGGATTGAAAGAACAAAAAACCCTGAATCTTCTCTGCAGATTTTAATTCAGACATCGCCTGCCTCTCTACCAGGCAGAGTACAGTGAGTCAAGGGAAGCAACAGGGAAAGGGGGTTACCACTGGCAAGGAGAACCTTTGGGTAGGTCTGCACTGCAGAGTTTTTCCCAGATACCCGAGGTATCACTTTTTTGGCATCCCTGTAAACCTGGTTTATAAGAAAGAAGGGATGTTCTGAAAAAAGGGGGGTTTTCTGACATTTGGCTGGGTGTAGATGGGCCAAATGTCGGAAAAGCCTCTTCCAAAAAAACCAGCAGAAAAAGATACACAAATTGTAGTTGTGTAGCTTTTTTCAGAAGAACGGTGTAGTGTGGACATAACCTTTGTAAAGAAGAGGGGCAAACACAGGTGTGCCTACACTGCACAGTAGCCCAAAATGAGCTAAGCAAATTGAGCTACATCAATTGCTTACCTTATTTAGAAATTAGCAGCGCCTACACGGCACTTATTTCAAAACAGGGCACTCTTCCTCTGATTTCCCTTATTCCTGGTACAATGAGCGTTACAGGACTCCGAGTAAGAAGTCCTCCAGTGTGACAGTATTTCGACATTTTGGCTGTGTAGATGCCGACTACGTTATTTCGAAATAACGCTAGTTATTTTGAAACTGTGTAGCCTGGCCCTTACTCCTCTGGAATGAGGTTTACAGGGAGGTTGGAATAAGGAGCCCATTATATTTCGAAATAGCACTGCCAGTGTGGAGGGACTATTTAACATGCATAAAAGATTTCCATAGGGCGAATGATCAAACTTCCAGGCAAAGGTGAGGAGAAAAATGTCTCCCGCCCCTGGTCTCAGCAGACAAGCAAGAAAGGAGAGAAACCGAGACAAATCCGCAGCACAGAGGTGGCTGTGTTTAAGGGGGAAGGAGCCGAGGAGAAATTGGGCTCTAGCTATGGCTAAAAACACTCCCCCCTTTCTCTCTTCAGTGTAGGAGAGTCGGGGAGCAAGCTTGTTTGAGGGCCTGCTGGCTAGGAGTAGCCCTAGGAGCATGATGAGTGCGTGGGGTGTAAGCAACAGAATCTACAGGCCGGTGGATTTTTGGGAAGGCCTGTTCTGATTTCCCCGCGCACCCCACTTTCCCCCAGCCCCTTTGTGGGTTCCTGCAGCGAAAGGCACCTGGGGCTCCCCCCTTCGCGGTCCTCTTGGCTTCCATTCCCCCCCCCCCCATTGCATTTAATAGCAGCCAGTCTCCCTCCTCCCCCCTCCCTTCCAGCCTCAGCATCATCAAGGTAGCTCTCCGGAGCAAGTACCTCCCGGACCCTTCCCAAGTCGTAGGTGACGTTGAGGCTGCTGATAGGCTCCGCCTGCTCTGGTTTCTATAGTTACGAGCAGGGTAACAGCTGGCAAGATGCCAACACCAACAGCCCAGCCAAGGCTTGGGGAGGGGGGGCGGGTGTTGACCGGCTTGGTGCACCTGAAACCCAATCCCCCTCCAGCGGCGCGGGCCCGCGCCGGGCGATGAGTTCTCCAGGTCCCCCTGCCTTGCGAGCCTGCTGGAGTTTGATTTCCTCCGCCCAGCCCAGCAAATGGCGCCCCGGGTCTCCCGGGGAGCGAGGGAAGGTGGAGGGGAGGGAGCCGCCAGCACAAACCGGTTTTAATAACACGGAGGGTCCTCAGGATTTCGTGACTCAGATGTGGCTGACGCTTGTGAAGTCTCCTTTAAAAAGATCATGCACCCCCCACAGCTCCCTTAGCCGCCCTGACCTTTTCCCCACCCACCCCACCCCACCCCCCGCGAAAATAAATACACTTCCTCCTCCCCCACGCCCAGCATCCGTCCCCCACCCCCTACCCTTCCTGTGTACCCCCCTTTTCAAAATACTGTTAGCATCTCTGACGCATGTTCCCCTTTCTACGCCCTCACCAGGGGCAGGTCACATTTAACCTGCCGCCTTTCCCTTTCAAATATTAACTCCGCAGGGACCTGAAAGAGAAGGGTCGGTGATGGAACTGGGAGAGGAGCGATTTGCTTCCCCCCCCCCCACACACACACACCCCTACTTTATTTACTTCCCTGCTGCCTCAGTTTCCCCACACACGCACCCCCGCACCTGGGAGTCATGATGCTTTCCCCGCCTGGCAGGGGTGCTGCCAAAGAGGAGTCATTTCATATTCCTAACAGGAAGCTGCTTTGATGGAACTGTCGGAGGCATCCCTCCCACAGCACCCCGGGCACATCCCCCCCAAATCCAAACCCCCAGATCCCGCCACATCTCTTCGGGCTACGTTCCCTGCACAGCTCCGCTAGTTTCTCTCCCTCTGGGTCAAGTTTTTTGAGCAGAAACATCCAAATCTTTCTAACTCCTGGCTCCTCGGGGTGGGCAGGAAACCAATATATCGATTGGCAATTGCAGACAGGCACCATCTGCCACCAGACAAGACGAGGACAGCTGGCTAACCAAACGCTCATTGGAAAATATAATGGCATATACTTTTATTTATTTATTTTGTTGCAACATAGGCACGCCTGCATCACACAAAGAGACACCGGCGCAGAGGCTGACTGCGCCTCTGCTGGCAGTGGGCATCGAAGCCCGACAAGTCCCCTTTCCGATTTACGAAGTACGCGCGACACGGGGGTTTACATCAGGGGTGGGAATTTAGGGCCCCGGGGCCAGAACCCGGGGTTCAGGGCTCCTCCCCCCACCCCCGAGCATTGGGAAGCCCGCGCTGGCGCTCCAGCCCCCGCTGTCCCCCGCCCGACTGATTTTTCTAAGGGTCAGCGGCCCCCAACCCAAAAAAAGGTTCCCCACCCGGGTTTACACGATGCACGGGGGCACGTGACCTCAGATGTGGATCTGGATTTAAAATCTCGATCAGGCTCCAGAATCAGAGCAATCCCTCTCTCTCTCTCTCGCTTTCTCTTGCAATTGCCAAACCATTTTGCTGCGCTGCCTTTGCCTCGCAAGAAAGACAGTCAGTGCCATCCTCTTGGGTTAGAAAAAACCGTCGTGAAAGCAGACAATCATTGCGAGACGTAGATTATTCCTCCCATGGAAATACATTCTGTGGCATGTTGATTTCCTGCAAAACGCTGAGGGTTCTGCATCCTGCTTTGCACCCGTAGCTGCTGGTGCCTGTTTTTGTTTTGTTTTGCTTTTTTTAAAGTTTCCACCTTCTTTATGACCAGAAGACGTTTGCAAAGGTTTTACAACTTTTAAAACAGATTTGGCAAAAGGGGGAGGGAAAGAACGACTCTCATTTTTACCCTGAAATTTGATTGGGTCTTAGAATAAGAATCGGACCATTGAAAATGTAGAGGGGAAGGCAAAATTCTCCCAAGAAAAATAACAGCTAAGAAACTAAAACCCGGCTGGAGAGTTGGGGTGCTTTAATTATGGGGGTGATCTCCTCCAGCCATAACGAGAGAAGAGAGGTCCCGACTTTCTGAAGACTACACCCGCTGAACCTTTCTCCAGTCGGACACCCAAAACCACTTGCAAATCGCAGCTAAAGTCTGCAGAGTCAAAGTCTCCGAGTGAACATCCTCGGTTCTTTTTTTTCTTTTCTAACCCCCCTCCCACTCCCACACAACTTCCTGGCCAAAAGCCAGGGACCAAATTGTCTGGTTTCTGCAGCATCCCTAAGAAGCAATGTCTAACCCACCCCCCTACCTCTCCGCTCAAGGAACCTCTATTTCCTGATCCTCCACTCCCCAGCTATCAAATCGGAAATGATTCTCTGGGGCTTCCCCCCTCAGATAAATAACCACAACAACATTCATAAACCAGAAGACTCCAACGCGAGGTGGTTTTCACACGAGAGAGGGGCGCCTGGACCCCTTAGGACAAGCCAAACGCACATACACAGGAGAGCTGAAATGAGATAGATTTCTGCTTCTGAACCTGCCAGTGACCCGTGAACCAACTCCTCAATGTTAAGGGCAGCTTTAAGGTATTTTCCACCCTCTTCCTCTCCTCCCTCCCCCCGCGATGGGGTCATTTCAGCAGCGATGGAGAATTAAGCAGTGAGGACACACACACACACACACACACACACACACACACACGTCCCTTTCCTCACAACCAGGAAAATATTTGTACAGATGTAACCAAAACAGCTGTTTGTGGCTGATCTTCACACACACATACACACCCTCCCCCAACTCAGTGCAGCTGTGGACAATCACACACACACACACACACACACACACACACACACCCTCCCCCAACGCAGTGCAGCTGTGGACAATCACACACACACACACACACACCCTCCCTCCCCCAACTGAGTGCAACTCTGGACGATTCTGATCCGCGATGGAGACAGGAAAGGCAGCATCTGACCATGAATGCTGCTTTATACAAGCAAAGAGAAGCCTTTCCGCAGACCCGGCCCCCAAACTGGATTTGAGGCGGTGGGGGAAGAGAGGAAACAGTGAGTAATTGAGTGGAAAAGCCAGTCAGAGCAGCATTCGCCGGCTAGTCCTCCTTGCTTTCTCGGAGCTATAAATAAAAAATAAACCAGCTACCAAGCACCCCTACGCAGCTGAATGGAACACTGCGTGCTAAGTTAACCATCACTTGCCTGCAGGGGAAATGTAGGGTAGCATTACTCAGCAGTTATATACAAAGGGCCTGATTCTGCACCATTTTACACCGGTTTAACCCTAGAATCAGTCAATGAAGTTGCTATAGATTTAGAGGAATCAAACTGGGCTTTTCTATATTTCAGGGAACAGACGGCAGTTCAGAAACTTCTGAAACATCATTTCTTAATTTTGTTTTTCCATATAAGATCAGCGTTTTATTTGGAGAGTTCCGTTTCCTACCTTCGCCTGCACCTCTGTCCCAACCAAACTCTCCACGGCCACATTCTGCTTTGAGGTACTTTCGGGAGTTATTCTTTAGAAATAAGTTACCTCTGCCTACTAGCCCCCAAAATAAATTACTTCGAACTAAAAACTCCCATAGTCCGGAATAATTTATTTCCGGAGTTATGAGTACGAAGTGACATATTCCGAAATAATAACTCTCGAAAATAAGTTATTTCGAAATGATTTCCTAGTGTAGACAAAATCCGCTCTTGGAAATGTTGCCAGAAAATCCCTGCAGTCAATGCTAAGGCAAACAGGTACCAGCAAGCCCTCTTTGTCCATCATGTGCTCCGACAAAACTTATATTGACTTCTGCAGTTTAACCAAATAGGATCGGGGCCCCACACTTTTTAAATGCTGTTTGGGGGTTGTTCTATTCACGTTTTCTCTCTAAAGTTCTCCCAAGGAATTTTGGATTAAAAAAATCCAAGAGCTCTTTTTCCAGCTTTACATTTTATAATGTCAGGGAGAGAGCCTTTCTTTCTTTCTTTCTTTCTTTCTTTCTTTCTTTCTTTCTTTCTTTCTTTCTTTCTTTCTTTCTTTCTTTCTTTCTGTGTTTTAATTACTCAACAGAGCAGAACGAAACAGAATCAATAAAAAAAAAACTCATCTGACTGCTGAAGTTTCTCCATCCCCCGAAGAGGGATTCCTACAGAATCTAGCGGTTGTGAGAGTCCCGGACATGTATTTGTTTGTAATTAAGTATATTTCCAGGGGTAAGGGGAACCTTGGAACTACACATGTTGGTGACAAGCATATTGGCTGAAGACGACTGGGACCGTTTGGAGGCTGAGTTGTGTCAGACACCACAATCAATGACGTGAGAGCAAATTCCCACAGTCCATCTGCCTGTGTAAATCACTGGCATCTAGAGAAGCGCTGCCAAATATTCAAAAGGGCTCCTGATTTTCGAGTGCACAGAACCAGATTTTCCAAGGAGCCCAGCTCATCTTTAGGTTCTATATCTGAACACGATTTTCAACCAAAATTGTTTTTTAAAAACATATGCGGAGTCCATCAACCAGCATGAAAATCTGGCCGCTTATTTTGGTGCCTGCGTAAGAGCTAAGTTCTTTTGAAAATCTGGCGCAGGGTGCTCCGTCTGGACTAGTGGTGCAGTGTGGGTAAATACAGGTATCTGGCATACCCTCACTTTTTATTTTGGAAGACATGGGGCGGGGGAGGAATGATGCTCCAGTGGAAAACTAACTCTCCTCTGCTTCGCTCCCAGTTCACAGAATCAACTCCAGCCTCTTGCCCAAAGCAGGACCAATCCCAACTAAATCAACCAAGCCCTTTTGGCGCCGGCTAGCTTTCTGCGCCTGTCTCCCGGGGAGGGTCCAAATACGGGAGAAATTTATTTTATTTTATGTATTTATTTATTTTGGTGGTTGATGCAGGTTTTAAAATGAATGCCCCCCCGCGGGGGAGGGGGAGAGGGAAAACGACTTTGGAGTGTCAAGGTTTGATCTTTGCTTGCTGAGGAAATGATGTTTGTTTTGTTTTGTTTTGTCTTTCCACGCGGGACAGTGAATCTTTCCGGCTAGGCCTGGCACTGGACGTTTAAATTGTGCCCAAGACACCCCGAGGGAATGGGCCATGGTTCGTCGGAAAGGAACAGAACCGGGGAAGATTTCTGTGTTTCCCCAGGTGACAATTCGCACCACCCGAAACCTGGGGCGGCTGGTCTGTGAACTCAGCTCGGAGCTTCAACCTAAGGGATTGAATTTCACCCGGACAGGAGTTCTTTCCCCCCTGCCAGGCCGGCCAGGACAGCGGCTGCAAAGGAAGGCGACCGGATTTGGGGGGCAAGGGGAGGTCATGTCAAAGTCACCCATGACTTCTAGCCCTAAATCTTTCATCACACCGAACCCCACCGTATTTCCTTGCGCCATCTCTGCTCACGCTAAAAGTCGATTCTCCCGTCAGCTGTCATCCCGCCTTCCTGCCTGCCCCGGCTCAGAAACAACCCCCATCGATCCGTTGTCATGTCATTCTGAAACTTGCCAAGTAAGGGGGGACCCCTTCCAGCAAAGCAGACACGAGACGTCCTCTCCCTTCCCCCTAGCCCCAGCCCCACAGCCCTTCAAGCTGCGAATCAGCGCTAACTACTCACCCTCCGCCCTGCACACAACCCCACTAGGCGCAACCCTGCCGCGCACAAAGCAGCTGCCCCTGCAGACGCGCAAGACGCCAAGGCGCGCAAGGAGGTGGAGGGGGTGTGGTCTAAGCCACGTGGGTAGTCACCTGGGCCGGGGAAGAACACACTGACACCTCTCCGGCCACTCCAATCAGTGCCAGCATTCCACAATCGAACGGGCTCCATTCACAACTTAAGATCCCCTCACCCCGCCCCCCCCCCCCCCACTCGCGAGCAGGACTATAGTCCAGGCTGCGAAGAAGGCTGAATCTTGAACTCGGGGCTCCGATGCCAAAGGACAAAACCAGTCCATTCCCCCTCAAGAACTGGCTCGTTACCACAAAAGCCCCTTGCCACCAGATTTCTCCTCTTCCTCCTTTATCTGCGCCCCAACAACTCATCAGAATCAATCTCTTTTGCAGATTTGGGGGGGGGGTCACACCAGGGTTATTTTACGTGTCCCTTTCTCTCTCTCTCTCTCTCTCTCTCTCTCTCCAGACAAAGCAGTCTTTGTGCGCAGACTCCCCATCATGATGATAATACAATCTGGGGTGAGAGGGGGGACATACTTCCATCCCATTACTCTAGGGATGAGGCGATAGCTAAACTGGAGTGGGGGGAAGGAAGCTACATAATTATAAAACCTTCCCTGTATACCAGACATTTCGCCCCAAAATATGTGCCCTGCAGAGAGGGCTGCACAGACAAAGATAAAGTAACTCTTCAATGGGAAGAGGGGGTGTATTCTGTCTATAACCCCCCCCCCCTTCCCAAGAACGCTGGAGGAAAATCTATAGAAACAGGGCTCTTTCTCATTGAATCTTGGAGGGACTGAGAAGTCTCTATTCTGTCTGTGTAAGAAGAACGGAGGGGCCTTTAATGAAAAGAAGGCGACCTGGAAACGAGGAAGGGAGAGAAAACCACTTTTCTGCTCATGCCCCCCCCCTCCCCGCCAAGCTTGTGGGCTCATTTGGATATTCTATTGCAATCTATTATTCATCAGGCAGTGGAGGGGCGATCCGTGCTAATTAGCTGCTTGAGGTGTCCACGTATTAGGCAGGGAGAAAGGCAGAAAAGGACCCAGAGGGATCTGAATGGAAATGGGGGATTTTTTGTGTTGGCTGGGGAGTGAGGCGTGGGGGGGGGGGGAGATGAGGTGCAAAGTGGATTTTAATTCACCGCGCGCACGTTTCAGATCTCTCTGATCTAAAGACCCCGGCCCTCCCGCCCCCCTTCGGGTGGTTTCGTTTGACTTCCCTATTGATTCGCCAAACATCGCGACAATTAAAACCAAATGAAAGATCCCCACTCCCAGGAGTTCCCCTGGACTCTGGCAGCGACTTCACCCCCATTCCCTCCCCTCCTCCCCCCGGGATTTCCTGGCGTCGCAAGCCCCCTCCGGGAGTGTGGAGCGGTGTGGGGACGGCAAACGATTTTGTTTTTTATGGATTGATTGCAGCACAAGCTGATGGGACCCAGATGACTTCGGGAATGACAGAAAAACAAGAACACTCCCCCCAGCCCCTTCCCTCTCCGCACACACAGCCCCTCTGCTCCCTGTCCGTCCCCTCGGGGCTCCCGTTCTCGGCTCTGGAATCCCGAGGGGGGCGCATCGGAACAATACAGCCCTTCTTGGGGTCCTTCCCCACATCCATGGTCTGGCCAAACGCGGAGGCACCGCGCCATATTGCTCCAAGATTTCAGCTCCTCCGACGCACGCCCCTTCGGTGCCACCCTTGGGCATGACTTGCGCACCCACTGCTCTTTGCGCGCCTATCATGTTGGCGATCCCGGGGGAGGGTAGTTCTGGGGCTTTGGGGGAGCTAGACTTGGCAGGCTGCTGTCAAAGCGCGTTCCCTCTCCCCTCACCCCCTTCTGCCTTGCCCGACATACCAGGAGGGCAGCCCCCGCTCAGCTACCCCAGCATCCTGGCGTCGGGACCAAAGGAAAAGGGGGGGAAGAAGGGATCCAAAAAGTTAGGCCAACTGGAGAGGGAGAGGTCGGGAACCCGACAGCGGCGGCTGCCAAGAATCAGCGGCGGAGGAAGAAGCCAAGCAAGCGGGGCACGGGGGAGCAGAAAGAGGAGAGGAGGTGGGGGGGGGGGGCAGATGAACTGCCATGTCTGGGGGGGGAGGGGATCTCATGCAAATTCTCTGCCCCCCCCCCCCTGCAAACCCAGCCAGAAAAGCAGCAGCAGCACAAAGAGAGAGATCGGGAAGCCAGGCAGGGGATGGCTAGCAAATAAACCGATCGGCCATCTTGAAAGCAGAGAGAGAAAGAGAGCGGAAAAAAAATAGAAAAGGAAGGAAGAAAAAGCCACACACCCCCCCGAAAAGGGATGTCACAGAAACCGAGGCCGGGAGACTGCAGCATGGACCTCAGCCTGGAGTCGTTCTCCCTGGGGGGGTGTCTATGCCCTCCCTCTCCGCCCCCCAGCACCCACAGGGCAAAAGGGATTTTAAGGGGAGGTGCGTCCCTACCTGATCCGGATCTTTCCGGGGGGGCGAGCAGGGTTGGAAAACAGCGAGCTCCCCCAGGCCCCCCCTTGCTGCCTCTTTTTTTGTGCGCGTGCGGGGCGCTCGAGCCGCGGAGCTGCCAGAAACGCGTCTGTGCAGCTGCGGATGGGATCTGCTGGGAGGGGGGGGGCGCAAAATGGCTTTTTTTCCCCTTCCAGACCAGCGCTTGGCCCCGCCCCCTTTTGCCTCACGTGATCTCATTCCTTTAGGGTGTTTGCAGAGGGGCTGAGGTGCAAGCCAGGGAGGAGGGGGAGACAAAAACTGAGATTTGCTCTGCGCCCCTCCCTAGACATCTCACCCCCCCCCCCACCCCAGCCACGGAGCATCCGGCAATGCACAAGCGGGAGCGCAGCGCCCAGGCAAACACCATCCCCGAGCCCAGTGGCTGCCAAGTGTGAAGTGCCAAGCAGAACAAAAGCGCCCCCCCTTCCCTCTCCCGGAGAGGGGGTAGAGAGGGGGGGCTGGCAATCCGTCGGCATCACAGAGAAATCACACGTGGAAAGAACGCGGCGGTGGGAAGGGGCGAGGTCCATGGGAAACCGAATTCCTACCTGGCTCCCCGGATTTTGCCTGCCAGTCTCCCTCCCCATCGCCACTGGGGGGGGGGGAGGGAAAAACCCCAGCATCTGATCCACGCTGCCGTAGCAAGTTAAGCTCGGTTTCGTTGCAGTCTCGTGTGTGTGTGTCTGTGTGTGTACCAGGCGCTAGAGAGCGATACCGCCTCTCTCCGCTTTGTATCCGTTCACACACCCGACGAGCCTCGCGTAGAGTCCGCGGCGTAAGTGAAATCTATTTAAACGGCGCTGACACAAAGGCAGAGACACCAGCACACAACACACTGTACAGTTATGCGTCCACACACACCGCCGGGGGAAATCTCCCTTCCCCGACACTCTCCCAAACGGGTCTTGCGAGCTGACTCCCAACACATCCAACAAACAAAATCTGATGTGATCCAATAAATACCGCCAAGGGGTGTATGCGTCGGAGGGGGGTTGTTTGCGCTCTGGCGAAAAGCAGGGCGCTATTCTTGTCCCCCCCCCCCCCAAAAAAAACACACAACAACTTTGTCATCCAAACCCAACGCGTTCAAGACCGAACCCACCACCGGCCGGCCGCTGTTTCTGCTGAAGTTTGGGCAAGTCCAGTTTTCCGAGGCGAACAAACCTGTCTCCGCAGACGCCTCGGTCCCTGGGCGCCCAGTGGCTTCAGAGTTTTTTCCCCCACCGCCCTTCTCACGCTTTTCGTAAGGTTCCTCAAATGCGATGATCCCTGAGCTCTTGGAATAGACTTTCCAATGTTCATTCTCTCAGTTCCGGAGGCGGATTCCCTAAGGAACGTAAGAACCACACTGGGGCAGATCAATGGTCCGTCTAGGTCCTGTCTGCCGACAGTGGCCAACGCCAGATGCCCCAAGGGAGGGAACACCCCGGGGAATAGTCAGCGATCCCTCTCCTGTCTTCCATTTCCAGACAGAGGCTAGAGACACCATTCCTATCCATCCTGGCTAATAGCCATTGATGATCCCAACCTCCATGAATCTACTTAGCTCCTTTTTCAACCCTGTTAAAAGTCCTAGTCTTCACAACCTACTCTGGCAAGGAGTTCCACAGGTTGACTGAGCTGCTGAGTGAAGAAAAAAAAACTTCCTTTTCTTGGTGTTTGTTTTAAGCCTTCCACTCTTTTCTCTCTCCCTTCCTTTCTTGTATTTTCTCAGGGGAGGGAGGGAAGCAACATGCCTTGTCAATTTCATCCCCCGCGTGTGACTCCCACCCGGCTTCCGCCTCCCACCGTCTCCAGCGCCAGCCGTGCAAAGGGACGGTGCCTGGCGTGGGGCGTAGGGCGGGATAGACTCTAGAAGGACACGCGCTCACTCTCCCTCCCACTCCCCAAAAAAAAGATCAATTGGACATTCACAGCTGGACACTAGTTACTGAAACCCGCCGGCACGAGGTGCCTGGGAGGACGCGAGATTTCTTTCCGCCTCTTTTCTTGTGATAAGTTTCTGTGATTCCCAAGGCCTCCAAAAGTCGCCCTGGTCTCTCTTTATCTGGTTCTTCGCCCCGGTGATTCGCCGCGCTTCCACGGTCCGCCCTCCGCCGCGCGCCTGATTTTCGATCCGCTACCAGAAGGCATCGCCGGTTTCTATTTTGCAGCGGTGATCAGCGGAAGCCTGCTCTGTGCAGGCGCCAGCTGCTGGCTGCGTATTTCTGGGCCTTGTGGTAGCTTCGTCTTGTCTCTCAAACCCTTTTCTGGCTTCCCTTCTTCTGCTCTTCGTTCGGAGAGGCGGGTTTGATTTCCAGCAGCTGCTCTTGCTGGGACTTTGGATCGCGTTTCTCCTGCACCGGAGAAGCCTTGAACAAAAAGCAACGCAGCCAGGAGAGAGAGAGAAAGGAAGAGGAAGGGAAAGTTGCTTCGTTCAGGAGTGAATTTCCAAGAGGCCACTGCCAAGACGTGATTGCAATTAGTGGAACGTCTTTGGACACCGGCCCTCCAGCAAAGATCCAGCAGATAAAGTCTCCCTCCACTCCAAACTCCTCAACAAGAAAGCGACCTCACTCAATTCCATCAGCTAGCTCGTTTTTGTTTGGACTACCCGTCCCAGCTGATTGTAGAATCTAGAACCAGAAAGGACAATCTATTGCATTTATTTTTAAATGGTGTATATCCCCCCTCCCTGCCCCCCGAATATCCTCAAAGCTGGAAAGTATTTCAGAATAATAATCATCCATTTTTATGAACTTCACTTCCATGGCAAAGGTTTTTTAAAAAATTGGCCAAGCCTCCCTCTTGTTATATTGCATATAGATCTACATTCATGGCTAACTTTTAAAATAAGCTTTATAATATAAAAGTATTTGGCTCGCGTCTATTTTATTTTATTCTCTCCGGTGAGGTATATTTTTTTTAACTTATAATGGAGAGAAAGAATAGGCGGAGGCAACACTTAGAACAGAATCTTTCTAAACTGCTTTAGCCCCCAGCTCCTACTTTCTTCATCTTAAAAAAGGGGGAAATATAAATTTCTCCAAAAAAAGCCCTCACGGCACTTTATTAGTGGTATGGATTTTTTTTGGGGGGGGGGAGACTTTAGTAGGGAATTTACCTAGTGACATCACGAGAGGCGGAGGTATTTTGTAACCGCGAAAAGATGGCATTTTAATATGCAGGCTGAATGCAAATCTGTTGTGATCAAGAATTCTGTGTTGATTTGATTGCATTTTTTAATCAGCCTTGGTTTGCGGGTGTGATCATTGGATTCAACTGTATTATCGTGCATAAGATCTGAGGGGTGAATGGAAGGTGCTATTTATTGCCAATCTCTCTCTCCCGCGCCGCTTACAAAACATCTTTGCCTCCCACTAGTGAAGCGAACACTTTTTTATTGTCACAGATCTGCAGAAAGTTCGCGAATCCCCCACACATAAGAGACACGTTCGGACTTTTTTTTCTTTATTTTTAGCATTAATCTCTTGTGGGATTGGAAAAACAGGTAAGCAACAAACTGGCGTCTGCTGTCAGCAGCTTTTATTCGTGTCAGTCGTGCGTGGGGGAGAGGAAAAAACATGTTTGTCTCTAAGCGTCGCCAGACTAGAAGCGTGCGGAGAAAGAAACCGAACTCACCGTGTAAACATTCTCGGCTGCAGACTCACGGGGTGCACTACTGGGTGGGCGGGATTGTCTCGTTTTTTGCGGGGGAGGGCGGTTCTTCATACAGAGGGGGCTGTATATTTAATGGATGCTTCTTTGACAAACTGGCTTTCTGTGTCTTTATCCCATCCACAGATCCATGAAACATAGAATCCGCCTTCAGTCTAGGCAGGGTTTTGTCTTCCTCACTCTCGCGGGTTTCCTTACCTGGCCACAAGGGACCATGCAACACAACCCCATCACACACACACACACACACACGCACGCACACACACACACACGGCTTGCTTGCCACGTGCGTTGTCCAGGTGCACATCACACACACACACACACACACACACACACACACACACACACGGCTTGCTTGCCACGTGCGTTGTCCAGGTGCACATCACACACACACACACACACACACACACACACACACACACACACACACACACACACACGGCTTGCTTGCCACGTGCGTTGTCCAGGTGCAGTGGGAAGCTACAAGGGCTAAGGGAACACACCGAGTTGTTTGGCTCCTGGCTCCTTTGAGTCCACACTACACACACATACACACAACACAACACAACACACACGTACCACAACACCCTGTCTCCCCACGGGCGCACCAGGCTCCTACACTCACCCACCGGCTGCATATTGGGGAGGCGTCTGGAGAGCTGGGGGAGACACTCGAAAAGCCAAGCGGTGATTTTCTGTTCCCAGCCGGCCCGGGCTCAGGTGGTGGCTGGTTTTTTGATACATGACGTTTGGGGATCTCTCATGACCTGTCTGATGTCACCTCCCTTCCCATCCACGGTCGCTGGGCACAGGGGGGAGAGCGTAGCAAAGTTAGCTCTGGACTCGCTGGCGTGGGGTGCCCAGCGTGGGGGGGAGTCCTGCGAGGGTGCTGGGAACCGGGGGCTCCTCTTCCAGGAAACATTTTGCCCAGCCACCATGCCACAATTCGCCGAACGTAGCCCGGGGCTTGGAGGGGGCTCGGTTCCTTCCAACCCCCGACCTCGCTGGCGGAGGGGCGATCGGGAGAGGGGGGTGCCCACCGCCGAGGAAGGAAACCGAACGGAAACCGGTTCTAAGAAAAGAGACCGAACCATCGCCTCGCCCTGACGTCCGGTCTGCGGGGGGCGCCAAGGCTGGGACAGACCCTTCCCCACGCCCAAACTCCCCACCCCACTCTCACTCACCAGGACGTGCTGCAGCCGGATTTCAGACCACACCGCCCTGGAGACAGGGAAGTATTCCCCTCCCTTTGGCTGCACTGGGCAGCAGGTCCTCAGCTAGTGTAAACGGGCGCCACTTTTTAAAAAATCAGATTAGAAGCTAAGCAAAGGTCTTCAAAGGGCCTTTTGCATGTTTGTGGTGAATCTATCTAGCTACCTAGCTAGCTATCCCCATACACTCTATCTATCCCCATGCACCCCATCTAATTATCTATCGATCTATCTATCTATCTATCTATCTATCCCCATACACTCTATCTATCTGTCTATCTGTCTATCCCCATGCACCCCATCTAATCTATCTATCGATCTATCTATCCCCATACACTCTATCTATCTGTCTATCCGCATACAACCCCTCTATCTAATCTATCTATCTATCTATCTATCTATCTATCTATCTATCTCCATACACCCCATCTATCTATCTATCTATCTATCTATCTATCTATCTCCATACACCCCATCTATCTATCTATCTATCTATCTATCTGTCTATCCGCATACAACCCCTCTATCTAATCTATCTATCTATCTATCTCCATACACCCCATCTATCTATCTATCTATCTATCTATCTATCCCCATACACTCTATCTATCCCCATACACCCCCTCTATCTATCTATCTATCTATCTATCTATCTATCTATCTATCTATCTATCCCCATACACTCTATCTATCTATCTATCTGTCTATCCCCATGCACCCCATCTAATTATCTATCGATCTATCTATCTATCCCCATACATGCCTGCCTTTCTTTCTTTCTTTCTTTCTTTCTTTCTTTCTTTCTTTCTTTCTTTCTAAATGTATTCATTTTCCCTGTTGTAGGAAATACCCTCTCTCTCCCACTCTCCCTCTCCCTCTCCCTCTCTCTCTCCATCCATACAGTGTAAACCGCCAGTGACAAACTATCTTCACAAAGGCGGATTTGTAAGCGGGGTGCGCTCAGAGCACACTAGACCCAGTCAGAGGCAGCAAAGTCCCAGAGCTCCCGGGAACCCTGGGGCATGTCAGCCTGGCTAGTTCACATTTACTGTTTTCTTTAACCCCTGCGTGCTTTGGAGAGGTTCAGCTCCCCAGCTCCCTCCTCTCCCCTCCTTCTTCCCCCCTCACCTCCCTCCCAGCCCGGCGTGCCCTGAGACCACCGGCACCAAAAAAAAAGCCAGATCGGAGGTTTTAGCGTCGGTCCTGCGGCTGCCTACGTAATTTCTCGCCAGCTTGATGGGCAAGTGTCTCTCTGCCCGGGAGAGGTCCGGAACTCGCGGGGCGGACGAGAGATCTGCCGGAGGGGTTTGATGCTCCGCTAGGAGAAGCAGGCGCTATGGGACAGCGTGCTGGCAAATCGCCCCGGTCCTGAACTCCCCCGGAGAGGCAAACCTCCCACAGCCTTGTCTTTCCAGCCTCAGCGGGAGACTTGCCTGGCTGAGAACAGAGGGCCGGGGAACTTGCGTGAAATTGATTGATCGGCTGGTTCCAAAGAGCGATCCAGCAAAGAAAAAGCCAGAACATCTTAGCTCGGTCAGGTCCTGCTGTTTTCCTCCTTTGCTGTCACTCAGGAAACAAGGGTGGGAGCAGGCCGGGGCGGGAGGACTCAGAGGAGAGGTGGGAAGGCCAAAGATAGGGTGTTTTCCTCGGTGACTCCTTCCAAAGCAGCGCTGAGCCTGTCCCTGTACAGACCTGTGTGCCTAATATGCGGCTATCTAGGCGTTACCACATACGCATAAACATCCTATTCACACACCACCACCCCCTTTTCCTTCCTTCTTGCTCAAGAGGCTATAACCTGCCCCAGTTTCTAGGCAGTGGATAGTTTTTTCTCTCTCTACTGGCCTAGTTAAACCGGTTTAACGATTAGAAATCTAAACTGTGAGCTACCTGGGGACAGTCAACCCCTGCCAAAGCTGTATGAGTTGTATAAGGAGATTCTGGTTTCATGCAGGGCTGTGAGGAAACAGATGAATGGGGCAGGGGAGCAAGAACGGTCTGAATTAATATTGGTCCAAAGCGCTGTGATCCCTGCTGAGGGATTTTTTTTGGAGGCCTAGCACAGGGATTTCCTGGGAGGAGCTGACGTTTCGCGCACACGCCCCCGTCTGATTTTGGCGCAAGCCCCTGGTACAGCTCTGCCCCCAAATCACCTGGACTCGGCAGTAAGAAAACCAGCGGCCGCAGCAGAAAGTTGGCTGCCAAAGAAGCTTCGAATGTTGCAAGTTCTTTCCGGGCGTAAGCTGCCCCGTGAGGAGGCAAATCCAAAGACAGCAACAGCCCAGCCGGCAAGGGGGCGGGCCGGATCCTGCTCCCGTCGAAGCAGATGGCAAAGCCTCCAAGGGTGCACGAGCCAGGCCGCCATTCTTCGGTGCTCGTGGCGCCAAAGGAGGCCTGGCAGGGTGCCCCGTGGGTCATTCCCAACGCCAGGGAGGGTGGTTCCCCCTGCTTGGGTAAGGGCGAGGTAACCCAACGCTGCGGACTCTTCTGAAGAGTCGTAGGAAAACACAGAGATACCGTGAACCGAAGGGGTTTCCTGATGTAGTGACAGTAATCTTTAAAATTGTCACACACATACACACTGCCAAGGGCGCACACACACACTAGCAGGGGCACACACACACACACACACACACACAGAGTCAAGGGTGCACGCACTAGCAAGGGCACACACACACACACACACTAGCAGGGGCACACACACAGAGTCAAGGGCGCACGCACTAGCAAGGGCACACACACACAGAGGCAAGGGCACACACACTAGCAGGGGCACACACAGAGGCAAGGGCAAGGGCATACACACACACACACTAGCAGGGGCACACACACACACAGAGGCAAGGGCACACACTAGCAAAGTCACACCACACCACACACACTAGCAGGGGCACATACACACAGAGGCAAGGGCACACATTAGCAAGGGCACACCACACACACACACACACACTGGCGAGGGCATTTCTCCCCAGGAGAAATTGTGAGGATTCCACTTCGCCATTCTTCGCTGGCGACTGGGTGAGACCCTCACCGCCTCATGGATCTGGGCCCATCAGTGACAGCTGACAGAGCTCTCCTGCTAGAAAAGTCACCCACCCAAACCACCTCCTTGTTAGGACTCCCCTCGCAGCTTCACAAAGTGTGGGTGTGTGTGTGTGTGAGAGAAAGAGAGAGAGAGAGAGAGAGGCTAATCCGATCAGTTTGATGGACAAACAGGGCCAATCAGACAAATTTATACACGTGTTTCACACACGTGTGTTTATATATATTTATCTCATTCTACCTATGCACACACACAAGTTTGTGGATGGAGCTTCGATGTTTCTCGCTTACTTTCATTGGTATAGACAGATAGATGATAGATTAAGAGTGTGTGTCTGTGTGTCTATGCACTCATATCTATCTATCTATCTATCTAAACATGATATCAAGAAAGGGTGATATTTTTTCTATACACACATCACCTATATAAAGCTGCGTCTGTAACATTATCGAGCTATGTATCTGTCTACAGAAAAAGCTAGCTCAGATTATGAGACACAAATATAGTTAAAATGTACACATACACCTTGGGGTACCTATATGCCCAATTATTTTCCAATCCAACCTACCCACAAATACCTACAACTAGTCAATGGTGGAAACCCATTTTATGACATGTACCCGTCTATAATCATCTCGCTATGTCTTTGCCTACACAAATGTTTGCAGACCGATCCTCAAGACTCCCCATTGCTCGCACCGGCGTTATTATGTTATATAATGTATGGTGTGCAATATTATGTCCACACGTGTATAGAACAGGTTGTACATACTTCCCATGGGAGCTAGACTCGATGACCTTCTGAGGTCTTTTCCAGCCCTATGATTCTGTGATACTCTATTTCTCTATAGACACATCTGTATGGACCTATGTACGCACGCATCACTTATAAGAATGTATATAGCATTAGCTTATAGCATTAGAAAGCTAGCTCAGATGACACCAGTCACACACATATTTAACTTGTGCTCGCACACATCTTCGTGTATCATTTTTGCCTCTCTCCCCAAACAATTCCTGTTGTGGACCACTACAGCCTCTGTGTCCCCCGCCCCCCGCCCCCACCATCATCAATTCGCAGACCGCTTTGTGTTGGCTTCCCCAAGCTCTCTGCCTTATGATTTCCCCGTTCGCTGGCAAAATGCGTAGCCAATCGCCAAAGGCCATTGGCTGGATGGAGCGAGCGGATGCAGCCAGCCAGCCAATCAGTGTCGAGGAGCAAGCACCTCTTGGACCCGGTGCTACCTCTGGCTAATTTGGCTCGGTTCTGGTCCTAAAGACAAGCGTGTGGCCGCTGTCCGGTTTGCTTTGTTCCTCCTGCCAGCTGCCCGCTTGCTGAAAAGGGGAAAAATCCATGTTAAAAGCAACCCAGCAAGGTGGCTAGTAAGGGGCGGGTCTATTTGATCTCTCTTTATTTGGGAGGAAAACAATAAAGGCCGGTGGATGAAAAATTCATGGCTTCGAGGCTTCACCTATCAAAAGCCCCTTCCAATACCTGTCCACCCAGCCTTAAAGTGTCCAGCCGGTGCAAAAGAAAAAGATGTCTCATTCCTGAGCTCTGAGGAGACTGTATAATACATGATGGGAGGAGGGGAAGGCATGGTGTTCTGTGTATAGACGTGTTGAGGGAGGCTTTTGTGTCTGTGAATGTGAGCGTGTGGTTTTCTTTGTATGTGTGTGGTGCTGAGTTTTGTGGGCGTCTGTGTGGTGTTTTGTGCATGTTTGTGTGTGAGACAGTGGCTTTTATGTAGCTGTGTGTTTCTGGGGTGTCTTTCTGTTTGCGTGGTGTTTTGTGTTTCTGTATGAGAGTGGGCTTTTTGTACATGTGCGTTTCTGGGTGGCTTTCTGTTTGTGAGGGGTTTTGTGTGTTTGTGTGTATGAGAATGGTTTATTGTACACGCGTGTTTCTGAGTTTGGTGGGTGTCTTTCTGTTTGTGTGGTGTTTTGCGTATGTTTCTGTGTATGAGAGAGTGTTTTGGGGCATGTGTGTCTCTGACTTTTGTGGGTGTCTTTCTGTTTGTGTGGTGCTTTGTTTTATGTATGTTTGCGGGAGGGTGTTTTTGTATATGTGCGTTTCTGAGATTTGTGCATGTCTTTCTGTTTGTGTATTTCTGTGCGTGTGAGTGGTTTTGTGTACTTGTGTTTCTGGCGGTCTTTCTGCTTGTGCTGTGCTTTGTGTATGTTTGTGTGTGTGTGTTTACGGCTGTATATAGGAGCTGTGTTCTGTGTATTGTTTTGTGAGTGTGTTTTTGTGCGTTCAATTGCTCGAGGAATTAGTTCTGACTCGGAAATATTTGCCATACCGTCTCTAGCAAGAACATGGAGCCATTTCTTTTATGTCCTGTTTACCACAAGCAGGAGGCGAATATATCAATGTCTCCGAAACAGGTTCTTCCGGCTTCCTGAGAGCGCTCCGGATTGACACCGGCGTGAGGAAAGAGGGTTTGGACTTGGTCCTCGTCAGATCTGCGGGAATCTTCGCTTTTAGCAAGAGAGGCCACTGATCCCGCGGAAACAAGAGCTAAGGTTGAAATCCCGATCACTGAAGTCTCTCCCCCCCCCCCACTTTCTTAACTGGTGCAAGGATTTCATTCAACCTAGGAAGGTGGGTGTCAATGACAGAGATATCCGGATCATTCATAGGAACACCAGCTCCTTCCCCTTTTCCCATCTTCCTCTTGTATCTATAAATAATTATTCTAGTGTAAAACTAAGTTCTAAATAAACCTGTGCTATTTGCTCGAATATCACACCTGCTTCTATTCTGTGAGGGAAAAATGTGCATCCTTCATCGTGTGTGTGTGTTTATGTGACTGAAAAAATATTTTGAATGTACTTTCAACTCCTCTTTGATCTCTCTATGACTGTTCCTCCTCTCTCCAAACTCGCTGGAGGGCTCTGTTGGGTAGAACAGAATCTACTTGGTAAATAAAAGGGCTCTGAGTTCTGTTTGTTTAGGGGCTGTCTCTCAGTCCTTATCCAGGCAAAATTCCGTGGGAGATTTTCTCTGAATCAGGATTTCAGAATGGGGCCCATAACAAGTTCCAGTCGGTACGGAATCAGGTAAGGTAAGGTTACACGAGCAGGCAACTTGAAAAAGAGGAAGAAATCTGTACATAAGAAAGTAACTAGGTCAAAATTATTCTAAATAGGCAGCAACATACACAGGAAATTAAGTTCCCAAGGAAAAAGAAATGGAGCTGTCATCGCGTGTTATTGCATTCTGTTTCCCAGATAGAGTGAGTTATTTTGCTAGTGTGTGTGTGTACGTGTGTGTCCGCGCTATGAGCACATAAATGCCTTGCTACGTATTGTCTAACGCCCCGAGCTGCTAACCTTTCCGCGCGTGCTTACTACTGTAGGTAAAATACTGAGGTTAAGCATATGCTTAAGCGTGCAAACAGGTATCGGAGCCTAAATCCCGTGTGTCAATCGCCTTCTGCAATCAGCATCCCTACCAAATGCCGAGGAGGATCCCCAGTGAAGGTGCACACGTTGCGTTTTATTTTTTTTCCCTTACTTTTTTTTTCCAATTTCGAGGTGAAATTAAAAAAAAAATGGCCGAGGAATAACTAAGCGCGGACGCGGATGCACGAAGAGCGCATTTGATGGGAAACGCGTTCCATTCTGTCTCGAGCCAAGGGCTAGTCACTTTTCCAGGGCTCTGGTGGAATGGGAAACGGATACGTTGCTGGAGCCGCCTGCTAGGAAAATATACAGAGCGATGCAGAAGGACTAATCAAAGAGTTGCTTTGTACGCGCACACACTGCATACGTAGCCAACTGCGCATGCATCTATCCGTGCACATACCTATAATGGAATCGATTCCATTGCAAATATTCGCAAGTGCACTTGGATAGAAAGACTGACCAAGACGTCCGGACTAACGTCCATCTCAGATCTATTCATCGATGTATACAACTGATAATAGTCCTAAATGGCAAATAAAATACTGTCACTGGAATTAATACGCATCAGATGGTCCAAAGAAATATAGTTTGTGTAGCTTGGTTCACTCACCCGCGGGTGATTTGCATTTCGAGAACACAGGAGTTGTTATTAATCTTGATTAGATGGCTATAGGTCACTATATTTATAAGAAAATACAGGACTATGTAGCACTTTAAAGACTGACAAGATGGTTTATTAGATGATGAGCTTTCGTGGGCCAGACCCACTTCCTCAGATCAAAAGGTTTTGATCTGAGGAAGTGGGTCTGGCCCACGAAAGCTCATCATCTAATAAACCATCTTGTCAGTCTTTAAAGTGCTACATAGTCCTGTATTTTGTTTCAGCTACACCAGACTAACACGGCTACATCTCTATCACTATTCTATATTTATAAGGAGATGTCAAACATGTCTTCAGCCAACCACCTACATATGAGTGTTGAATAATGTAGTTGGTGGCATAGAACTATGCATTTTTTCTTTTTCTACATATGTGTGTTTATATGGGAATCTACATCAGATCTATCTATCTATTCCATACACCTTTTCTTTCTTTCTTTCTTTCTTTCTTTCTTTCTTTGTCTGTCTAGCTGTCTGTGTCTATGCATACGTATTTATGTGGATGGATAGAGAATGTGTATGATTGATTAGGATATACCGACAGCAATCTCTGTATTCCTGAATTGGAAAATTTACCAACTATTTGTATAAACAAACTTTTAGCAACTTGTCCCCGGTTCTTAACTTGGGTGTCATTATGTATCTCTCTGCAGTTAGTTACCTGCTATGAAACGATTCTTTTCGAAAATGGGGCGTTCTCAGCATATCTATGCAAAAGGAGAAGGAAAAACCGACACTGGGGAGAGAGGATGGGGAAGGCCATTAAAACCTGCAGCCTTTCGCTGGCTGGTCATGGGAATGGAAGACAGCTCTTCATGTAGTGTTCGGACGTGGGGGCAGTGCCGAAAGCAATAGGACTTTTCCTTCCACTCCGGTGGGACAGTTTTTCAGCACCGATCGTGTGTTTAAATCGCCTCCAGGGTAAGCAAAAATAACGCTTGCAGAGTGGCAATAAGAAAAAGCGCGGCGCGGGGGAGGGGGGGGGCAGTTTTATTTGCCTTACAAAGGGCAGTCAGCGGTATGGCTGCTGGGTTAAAAAGAACCAGGGGTAAGATGAGTGTGCTTATGCTAATGCATAATAACAAAAGATAATAATAAAACTCCGGCCATCTGAAGAAGGGGGCTGAACCCAGAAAAGCTCATCTACATGTTTTATTGGTCTATAAAGTGCTACCAGACCATTTGTTGTTTTTTAAAGTTTAACAAAAGCCTGGTTTATAGTCAGTGTGTCGAAATGTCCTACCTACCCAGCATGCATGAAATACCCAATGTAGGGCATTTACCTCCCTGGGGGTAACTGGGGAGTAATCCCCATTTAATTAGGCAAATCTGAGGACTCCAACAGAATTCACCACCAGGGGTGCATCTACACAGCACCCTAACCTTGAAATAAGAGCCACAATTTGCGCTACACACATTGCCTATCTTATCTCGAATCTATTTCGAAATAGCGTATTTTGAAATTTGGCACGTCTACACCATGCCACATTTAAAATTAACGTGCTATTTCGAGCCATCCCTTAACCATCATGCAACAAGGATGGTGAAACAGTGCACCCGTTATTTCAAAATAACAGGCGGCTTGTGTAGAGGCAGGGTAGCTATTTCAGGATAGCTCTGGTATCCCAAAATAGCTATGCAGTGTAGACTTACCCTGGGCCAGTCCTCTGTCTTGCAGCAAAGGAACAGAGCTGAATTAAAAACTGCACCAACTGGCCCACCATCCATCACTAAGAACAAGGCTCCCCATTGGTCAGTCAAGGAATGAGGGGAGATGGACCCAGGTCTTGTTTACATCTAACCTACTGTGTGCAAGGGGATTCAATTCAGATCAAAACAAATCTTGATTTTTCTTGCCTTAAAATTGAATTTCCCTGGGGTATCCTGAATCCAAAATACAGCATTGATTGTGACCCAGGAGTGGCATTGTTTACCACAGCTCTGTAACCTTCGCCAGAATCAGGGAATAATGATATGCCTCAGTTTCTCTCTCTGGCTAAAGGAGTTTACACCATCTCCCTGTTTCAAAGGAGCGCTGTGAGCTTACCCGATGAATTCTTACAAGGTGCTTTGAGATCTCTGGGTGGACTCTGTTTTGTTAGTGTTGAGAATTACTAGGCACCGATGGGCCAATTATTCAAGTTATTGTTGCTATTTATTGGTCCTTTTCCATTCTAAGCTCCAATGATAAGGGCTTAGTAGAAGCCCACAACCCAGAACCACAAATCATAACTTGCCATTGAATTTATGTAAAAGGTGTACCCAGAAACATTCTGTGTTTTAATTTCTTTTACTCAGTTTCTCTCTAACACCTACCAACCAAGTATGCTTTAATCAAGAATATCTTTTTTGTTTGTTAATAAAATCACCTTTTTTAAAGGCAATGATTTGATTCATGTGCCCTGGAAGGAAACAAGAGGTCTGTGTGTGTTTATGCCTGCCTAAGACTGTGTCTAGACTACACAGTCCTTCCAGAAAAAAAATACACAAATTACAAACAGTTTCTTTTTTCAGAAGAGGCTTTTCCGACATTTGGCCCGTCTACACTGGGCCAAATGTGGGGAAAAAACTCTTTTTTGGAACATGCCTTCTTCCTCATAAAACGAGGTTTACAGGGATGCTAAAAAAACGCATCTACTCTTCCGAAATTTTTTTTGGAAGAGCAGGCACATTTTTTGGACGCAGCAGAGTTTTACCAGGATACCTCAGGTACGGTGCAGTCTAGATCTACCCTAAAACTGAGAGTCCAACTACCAGAGACTGCAGTTTGTTTTCTCTCTTTTGGTAGAGGAGCTTGTGGGTACCCTGCTGGATGAAATCCACGTGCTTTCTTCCTGGGTTCAAGAAGAAAGGAGTTTACAAAGCATCATAGAGCTGGAGAGCCGTTTTCTTTTGTTTCACTTAGTGGTGGCAGCTACTTCCACCCCCCCAAAGTCCATGAGCCTGTGACTCTGGGGAGTTGTTGTAAGCAGTGCCTGTAGAGGCAAGGTAATTAAGGTCTCTTGCGGCCCCCATCTTCCTCACGCAAGAATACCAGAGTGGGGAACAGCCCCAAAATTGTGGCTGAGAGGAGAGATCATTTTGAACCTCAGGATTTTAAAAGGCTCCTTTTTTTCTGCTTGGCTGTTTGGAAGTTTTGGGAGGTTTTTTTTCCTTCTCTTCTGCTGCGCAAGGGGGAAAGGGTACACAGGAGGCTAAATCTGCACAGCCAGACAGTCCAAACCAAACAGCTGTTTTGTTTTGTTTTTTCTAGCTTTCGGGGAACTGGATAGCTAGGCTAGAGTAGGGCAAGGAAAACACCCAGTGCATGCTTTTGTGGTCAAGAAGAGCAGCCCTAGAGCAATCAAGCCTCCCTAAGCGACACCCTGAGGTGAAAACAGCCTCAGATCAGGGCAAGACGTCCACCTCCGGGGAAGACTTGTACCCCGAGGAGGGGAGACAGGAGAATGTTTCTGTGAGGCCAGGGGGAAGTAACCTGGTGGGGGCAGGAGCAGAGGATGGAGGCCAGGCCCTTGTCTTCAGGGTGGGAGAGTCGGACCTCTCACTAAGGACGAGATGGAGTTCTGCCTGCAGATGAAGCAAGAGGAAGTGGAAATGAGGCCGTTGCAAGGTGAACTGGAGAGAACTAGGAAGCTGGGCACTCCAACTTCACCGACGAACCACCCTGCTCCTGCCAATGCTCCCCAGCCCAGGAGATACCCAGTGTACCTGGTCAGAGATGATGTACAGGCCTTCTTAGAAAGTTCTGAAAGAGCCTGTCCTGTCATTCATGCTTAAATTTGACACTTTACAAATGGGTCTTAACAGAGATGCTAACTACCTTACCCATTACAAAGACAGCTTCCTCAATTATCACTCCTAATATCATAGACACTAACCTCCCCTCTTACCCCGCTCTGTTCTAAAATCTGGTTTGTCAGTTTTATATGTGTTCACTTTTTTTGATTGTATCACTAGTATATATGGTCTTGCCATTTTCTTCCACAATTTGATCTGAGGAAGTGGGTTTGGCCCACGAAAGCTCATCACCTAATAAACCAGCTTGTTAGTCTTTAAAGTGCCGCATAGTCCTGTCTTGTGTCTTGGATACAGGATCCCCCAAGACCAGCACATGGTGGACCTGAGCTCGCAGCTCAGTGGACCCCGCTCAGAAGTGGCAGTTGAAATGCTCAGGGGAAACACGAATGACTGAACTTTTTAAACAATGGGTCAGACTTAGGATGGGGCTCTCTGCCGAACACGCCTGTCACCACTTCAGAGCCGTATGGTGGAAACCGGGTATGACAGCACCCCAAATTGCCCCAGAGATTACAAGGATCTGGGGTGCCTGAGTATCAGGCGCAAATGTGAAGACTAGGGAAGAACGCGCTTTCCTGATGCAGATGGAACAGCTCCTAGAGGCCCTTCCCATAGAGCTCCAGAGATACATCCGAGATAGGAACCCTAAAGGCATAATAAAGGGAGGAGATATAGGAGCCAGGTGGATGGACGGGATGAAGGAAAATGAAACTGACAGATGGTCAAGGAAGTATCAGAACGGGCGCCCGGAGATGGCATCTCACCACTGGAGGCAATCCAAGGGGTTGCAATTCATTACACCAGGGTCACCCTAAGAATCCTCAGACCCAGATGCCACCCAGCTACCCCCAAAGTAAAGGAAAGCTGTGAGTGTGGGTGGGATGAAGGTTGTTGCATGGAGAGACACAGTAGCCCAGGTATCTGCAATCCATCGGTCCCTAGTGGACTCCAAACTCATCAACCCAGAGGCCCAAGTCAAGGTTCAACCCTTCAAAGCAAACTCTTCCAACCTGCCTGCTGCCAAGTTGCTTGTGACATGCAAGGGCTGTTCAGGACGTTGGACTTTTGCGGTCTATGCTGATTATCCCATTCCTGTGCTGGTGGGAGAGGGCTTAGCCAACCATGTGAAACAGGCTAAGAAGGTGGGAGTGGTCACCTGCAGCCCGGCTAACCAAGCCTCCATGTCTGACCCCATTCTTGAGCCTTCTACCGGGACCCGGTCTGTATCCCCAGACACCCCAGTGCTGGAGACCCAGACGGAGATGGTGGAGCCAGACCCCAGATCAGCGACCACAATGGCAGCAGTGGATCCAGTTCCTGAACACCAGGTGGAAGCCCAAGAGCCGAAACTGGGGGAGCAGCTGGTGCCAGTATCACACCACAGAGCCTACAGCGGTGACTGCACAAAAGGCACCGCTGGAGCTTACAACACAGCCCAGGGCACCAGCTGAGAGAAGCTCACAGCCAGCAGAGACACCCACCTCTCCCGCATCGCTTCCAGAACCGGCAACCCCAAGTCTACGACCCAGCGGGAAGCTGCTGTCTCCAGCATCAAGGGAGCGGTTCCAGGCAGAGCAGGAAGCTGATGAGCGCCTCAAAGGAACTTGGATGGCAGCCTGGAGCGAGCTCCCACCTCCCAGCTCTTCTAACAGGTCCAGGTCTGTGTTAGAAAGAGACTTTTAGTCAGAGAGACTCTTTCTGATGGGCACAAGGCGGCCTGGTGTTCTCCAAGACAGTTGCTAGTTCCAGCTAAGTGGGAAAAGCTCTTCAGCTGAGCCCAGGATCACCCTAATGGCCATGCTGGGGTAAACAGAACCAAAGACCAGTTGGGAAAAACATCCCACTGGGAGGGGATGGGCAAGAACGTGTCCCTCCAAGATCCTTACGGGTTCAGGGACTAGCTTATGGGCAGGGACCATGGAACTTGTTTGGGAAGCTCACAGGGAGAACCACTTGGTTGCCACCCCTTCCCACCACCAGATAAACGGTCTGGTGGAGAGATGCCAGGCAACCTTGGGAGACCTGACATGCAAATTCGTAAACAAACCCTCGAACTGTTGGGACCTGGTGTTGCAGCCCTTCTTGTTTGCCTACAGCTGTACCCCACCCCTGGCTGGGATTCTCTCCCTTTGAACTTGTGTCTGGCCATATGGCTAAGGGGCCATTGCAAGTAGTGAAGCAGTAATGGGATGGGGCTATCCTCCCCCAGGGACTAACATGGTGGATTTTGTAGGCCACTTGTAAAACACCATCCTAGACTCTTTATCTTTTTGTTTTACAATCACCTTTCTTGAAGGCGATGATTTGATTCTTGTGCCCTTGAAGGAAAGAAGAGGTCTGGGTGTGTGTATGCATGCCTGAGACTGAGGCTGTGTCTAGAAAAAGGCTACTTTTTTCGAAAAAACTGCACCTGCGTCTAGACTACAGCCGCGTTCTTTCGAAATTAAATCGAAAGAACGCGGCTTTTCTTTTGACGGCAGAAAACCTCATTTCACGAGGAAGAATGCTCTTTCGAAAAAAAAGTGCAGGACAATGTAGCACTTTAAAGACTAACAAGATGGTTTATTAGATGATGAGCTTTCGTGGGCCAGACCCACTTCCTCAGATCAAATAGTGGAAGAAAATAGTCACAACCATATAGTCACACCCCAGACTAACACGGCTACATTTCTATCACTTTCGAAAAAAGGCGTTCTTGAATGCAAACAGGGCTTTTTCGAAAGAGAGCATCCAGACTGCCTGGGTACTCTTTCGAAAAAGCGGCTTGCTTTTTCGAAAGTACTGCTTGCAGTCTAGACGCTCTTTTTCGAAAGAAACTTTTTCTAATGTATCTTTCGAAAAAGCCTCTTTCAAAAGAGGCTTGCAGTCTAGACGTAGCCAGAGAGATCAGCTTTTTTTTTTTTTTTAACAGCTCTCTTTTGGTAAAGGAGCTTGCGGGTGCCCCACTGGATGAAATCCAAGGCTTTCTTCCTGGGTTCAAGAAGAAAGGGGTTTTCTTTTGCTTCACTTAGTGGTGGTAGCTACCTGTGCCCTAAAATCCATGAATCTGTGACTCTGGGGAGTTTTTGTAAGCAAAGCCTATAGAGGCTGGGTATTTAAGGTCTCTTGTGGGTCCTCATGATCTGCGCTGGGAGTGCTAGCGTGGGAAACAGCCCTGACAAAGCTATTTCGACTTCAGCTACGCAATTGACGTAGCTGAAGTTGTGTATCTTAATTTGACCTTATCCAGTAGCATAGATGGGGGTTAATATTGGACAGCGAGGGCTGTCTGTATGCATGGCCAATCCAAGATCCCAGACCAGCCTGCCTTTAGTGTAAACAGGGCTTTTCTACAAGGTTGACTACACATCCCTTTCTTCCTGCAATGCTAGGCTGTTCCTAAAGCAACCTAATTACATGCTGATTGATTGACTGATATTTTTCTTGGTTGCCTATCTGCTTCCTCAATTTGGCCGTCCTCTTGTACTCTATTTTATGAAAGTACCTGAGATTTTGGATGGGACTGGACAAAGCTGGGCAGATTAATGTAAGGAGCACATCCCGGGTTGAACACTCTAGTTAACGATCTCCAATTGATGTCACGAGTTTTTATGCAGTTGCCTCTTTCTCATGATAGCGGTTTTCGGTATCTAAAAAGATGTCACAAGGAGGAGGGGGAAATTGTTCTCCCTGGCCTCTGAGGATAGGACAAGAAGCAATGGGCTTAAACTGCAGCCAGGGAGGTTTAGGTTGGACATTAGGAAAAATTTCCTGCCTGTCAGGGTGGTTAAACACTGGAATAAATTACCTAGGGAAGTTGTAGAATCTCCATCACTGGAGGTATTTAAGAGCAGGCTAGACAGACATCTATCAGGGATGATCTAGACCATGCTAATCCGGGCATGAATGCAGGGGACTGGACTTGATGACCTCTTGAGGTCCCTTCCAGTTCTAGTATTCCATGATTCCTTCTTTTTCAACAGAGCTCCCTCCCTTAATGTAAGATTGAACTAGGGGTCACCAAATGAAATTAATAGGCAGCAGGTTTAAAACAAACAAAAGGAAGTATTTCTTCATACAGTGCACAACCTGTGGAACTCCTTGCCAGAGGATGCTGTGGAGGCCAGGAGTTTAAGAGGGTTAAAAAAAGAAGTAGATACATTCATGGAGGACAGGTCCATCAATACTTACTAGACAGGATGGGCAGGGGTGGTGTCTTCAGCCTCTGTTTGTCAGAAGCTGGGAAAGGGCAACAGGGGAGGGATCGGTTGATGATTCCCTGTTCTGTTCACTCCCTCTGGGGCCCTTGGCATTGGAACACCGGGCACTGGACTGGATGGACCTTTGGTCTGACCCAGTGTGGCCGTTCTTATGTTCTTGATTTCAGTGCGGGAGTTTTTGCTCATGACTCAGTGGTACAAGGCAGCGCTATGATCCTGAGGGGTTGTGACTTTATTCCAGCCTCCAGCACTTAAATCACAACACTCAGACTTCCACCCAAGGGACGGGTCTGTCTGAACCCAGCCATGTCCCTCCGCTCATGAGTGACAGAACATAAAGAGGGAGTCAATGAAACACCAGCCCAATGACAGAGGTTCCTCTAGCCTAATTTCTAGGGTGTTTAGCAAGGATCTTTCTAAGAGGCCAGCACCACACCTATCGTAATGCCGCCTACCTTTCGGTGGGAAACCAGCCGCCTGGGAAATCCTATTCCCATGTGCTGTGCCTCTCGTTATGGCTACTCTGTAAAGAAAAGCCAGAAAAAGATACAATTTGCGATTTGCATATCTTTTTCCGACTTTCTTTTGAAAGAGGCTTTTACAAAATTTGGCGCATCTACACCTGGTCAATTTTCAGAAAAACCTCCTCTTTCGACATGGTCCATCTTCCTTGTAAAAGGAGGTTTACAGGGATGGTGAAAGAGCACATCTGCTTTTCCAAAAAAAAATGTTCCAGGAAAGCCGACGCATTCCTTTTCCATAGCTTTTCCAGGATGAGCTGCAGTCTGGACGTAGCCTCGGTCTCTCTGTCCCCTTGAGCCATGCAGACATACAAGAGATAACTAACTTGGCAGTGGGAGAGAATGGGTGGGGGGGACTCTGACAATGAGCATAGGACGGGATGCGGGGGGGGGGGGGGGGGCGATACTGTCAATTACCAGTTTCTTTGCAAACTTATGGAAACTGTCGAATACCTCTCCAAAGACTCGCCCCTTTCCCACGTTTCCGAGTGGAGACTGGCACCCCTGAACGCCGAAGGGAAATCCACGGCACCTCCCGCCACAGGGGCCTTCCTCCTTCCTCCCCCTCTTTTGGAAAGAGTCGGGGGCCTCTTTCCCCCATTTCGTTGCTCAATCCCAGTCTTCCTGCTCCTAAGCACGGAAGGAAATTGGCTTCTCAGATTCCTAGACTAAGTCACCATGAACCAGCAAGCTGGGATGGAGGGGGGGGGGGGGGGAAACAGAAATTTCTTCCCCCCTCCTCCGCCAGGGCTTCTCTCTGCACCGCTGTTTAAGGCTATTGCACCTCTGGGCGGTACCCTCGTCCAGCTCCGCTCTGCCCCTAGTGGCCACCGGCAGCGTTGCACTCGCTTGACTACGCTGGCCGCAAAGCGTTTTCGCGTCCCGGTCTCTGTGGCGCAATCGGTTAGCGCGTTCGGCTGTTAACCGAAAGGTTGGTGGTTCGAGCCCACCCAGGGACGGGTGACTAGTTGCTTATTTTAGTCTCGCCCCTTTGGGGATGATTTTATTTGCCTGGCACTGAAAGGTCGGGGCAGTTTGCATCACCGCATCCGCCTTGCAACCAGGCAGCACTGCCAAGCAGAAAGTGCAGGGGTGGCCTAGAATTAGAGTCCCTTGTAGGGGGCAGACGGTCACAGCCATCCAGGTAGGGATTTTCAAGCTAACTCCTGTTGAAACCAATGGGAGGTAAGGGACCTGAGCCCCAAAAGCTATAAGGAGGAAGAAGAATGAAAGTGCAGTTCTCAGAGAGGGGTGAGAAAGGGCTCTGTGGGAGTGTTTCCCTGTCTTTGGGGGATTACAGATAGTTTTCTTTTAGCTACCACCATCCCCCCAGGAAAGGAGGGGAGCTGGGGAGTTCCAGCTGACTGTTCAGTATTAATACCACTTCAAGTGCCTAAGGATATCAATGCACCACGTGAGTGCCACCTCTTTCCCAGAGAAGGGAAGAAAAATCCATGGCAGAGATTAGCCTGGCTGTTCACTGCATTCAACAGCCCTGAAATGTATGATCAAACCCACCTAGGACATAACACAATTATCGGTGTGGATGTGGGACAGGGTACTTCACCAAAAAAAAAAAAAAATCGGACTGAAGTTGTTTTCAGGCCTACCAGTGAGGAAAGGGCAGGGCCAAATAGGAGAAAGGGGTTAAGGCCCAGATATTTAAGCTCTTAACTTTAGAGCCCTGCAGGATACAAAATTGGTATCCACATCCACCACTGCAAAAATGATTTGTGGAGAGCCACAGCTATATCCACAGATATAAAGCAAATATCCACAAGTTTGCAGGGGTTTAGATACAAAATTGGTATCCAAATCAGAAGGAATGAGTCACAGATCCACATCTGCAGATGCATCTACAGCGATGAAGCTGATATCCATGAATTTTCAGAGCTCTACTTGGCTTTGACCCCAATGGGAGTGAAGAGCCTACATACCTTTTTGGAGGTAGGTCTGAATTTCAGCGCTCAGGCAGTCAAGGACCCATTTTCCAAAGTGCTCATATCCCACTTATAGCCAATCCAGTCAGCATTTCCACCTGCGGTTTTCTGTAATGTCACTGGGAGTACAGCTGTGATTCAAGTTGAGCAGGTGTGCTGGATTGGGCTGGGGAAGGCCTTCAGCAATCACTAGGATCATACACGTGGGTAATGCTACACACATGCTAAAGTGTTTTCAGGCTTGGGAGCAGAGCTCTTTGGAAAGCCGACTCTGGCTGTAGGTGTTGAGTGCTTGGAAGTCTGGCCTGAAGAGACCACTTAGCCTGTAATACACACATGGGCTACCTCTAGACTGGCATGATTTTCCAGAAATGCTTTTAATGGAAAAGTTTTCTGTTAAAAGCATTTTCAGAACAGAGTGTCTAGATTGGCACTGACGCTTTTCCCCAAAAGCACTTTTTGCAGAAAAGCGTCCGTGCCAATCTAGACGCGCTTTTCCGCAAAAAAGCCCTGATTGCCATTTTCATGATTGGGGCTTTTTTGCAGAAGACAAAGCTGATCTGTCTACACTGGCCCTTTTGTGCAAAACTTTTGCACAAAAGGACTTTTGCCCGAACAGGAGCAGCATAGTATTTCCACAAAAGCACTGATTTCTTACAGTAGGAAGTCAGTGCTTTTGCGGAAATTCAAGCGGCCAGTGTAGACAGCTGGCAAGTTTTTCCAGAAAAGCGGCTGATTTTCCAGAAAAACTGGCCAGTCTAGACACAGCCATGTGGTTTCCCCCAAAGTAAGCATCCCCATCTGCAAATGGAAGAAAAGATGAGTGGCAGGATATTTAAAAAATTGATCAGAGACTTGAAAGCATTAACTATTTTTAATAAAAGAAAAAGGAACAGAAGGTATGGGACTTCCAATATCCAATTCCAGTGTCTTGTTTGGAAAACATCTCTCTCTTAAGCATATTGAACACAAACCACTCTCTGCTCAGACTGATTTGTTTTTACTGTTAGGGAAAGATTAATGTACTAATGCAGAGCCTGACGTACAGACATGTCCTTGCAGGGGGAAATTCTGTTGTTTTTGGCATAAGGAAGAGATAAAGCTACTAAGGAGACATAATTAATTCTAGTGTAGGAATTAATAAGTGAAATTCTGTTATCCAAGAGGTCAGACTCCATTATCAGAATCATCCCTGCTTTAGGATCTATGAAACACTGTTTACGAGGAAAGCAATTCCCTAGCAAAAGAATCACCAGTTCTGTTTATTTCTTCAGTTTACAGCATGGACTATTTTCCTAGAGAGGGGTCCAGCAATATGCAAAAGGCAGGAACAATGGGCTGGCTTTGCAAAATATTTCCATCTAGCTGCTTCTGGGTTGGATATTTTTCTTCCCCTCAGTGAACTGCATTAAAGTCTGAGGTTTCCTCCCAGATACACTGTGGCCTTGAGATTACCTTTAAAGTGGAAACAAAAAACAGGACTCTGTAGCACTTTATAGACTAACAAGATGGTTTAATAAGTGATGAGCTATCGTGGGCCAGACCCACTTCCTCAGATCATCCTTTTGATCTGAGGAAGTGGGTCTGGCCCACGAAAGCTCATCACCTATTAAACCATCTTGTTAGTCTTTAAAGTGCTACATAGTCCTGTATTTTGTTTCAGCTACACCAGACTAACACGGCTACGTTTCTATCACTCCTTTAAAGTGGGAAACTCTTTACATACCCCCCTTGAAAAGAAAAGATCTGGGTGGGCCTGCCCCTTTAAGAGAGTTGTTCCCCCTTCCTCAGTGTGAACATAAACAGGCCTGCAGTTTTCATTTAAACCAAGCTGCCTAATCTGTTGTGCATTTTGAGGTAGTTTTATACACATGGATCCTTTTCCGTTTGGCACCACATCACTCCTCTATATTAAACATTTAATCCTGTGTGCTACAGAACAGTGAAGAGCTGGAGGGAGGTGGGGTGGGGGGAGAAACCCAATACTCTTTAGAGAAGAAAATTTCTCTTGAACTTGTGCCTTAAAAGAAATCCGGCAACTTCGTTTATAAGAATTTATTTATTCCCTCCATGGTCTGTGGCTCGTTGTTTTGAAATGCATGTTCTTCTGCACTCATTTTCTAAAGAGGATTAAAAAAAAAAGACAACTATTTTCCCATAGAAGACGCCTGCAGACCCTCCCATTGAAGGGGATCTTCCCACTCCTTGGTCTTCCTACTCCTGCCAACACATCATCCCTCGCTTAACTTAATGGGGAACATAAGAATGGCAATACCGGGTCAGACCAAAGGTCCATCTAGCCCAGTATCCTGTCTGCCAACAGTAGCCAATACCAGATGCTCCAGAGGGAGGGGACACAACAGGTAATCCACATGTGATCCCTCTTCTGTCATCCATTTCCAGACAAACAGAGGCCAAGGACATCATTCCTACCCATCCTGGCTAAAAGCCATTGATGGACCTAACTTCTATGAATCCATCTAGCTCTTTTTTGAACCCTGTTAAAGTCCTGGTCTTCACACCATCCTCTGGCGAGAAGTTCCACAGGTTGACTGTGCACTGAGTGAAGAAAAAACTTCCTTTTCTTTATTTTAAATTTGCTGCCTATTCTCTGTGTGTGTGTGTGTGTGCGCGCGCGCGCAAGATCTGGGAGCTTTGTGGTGGTTCATTTGAAGGCACATGTAGGGGAGTTTGCAGGGTGAGAACCTAAGACCATTTTGGGAGTGACCACTTACACACACAAATAAAGAGGACAAGGGAAAACTGGAAGAAAAAAGGGCAGGCAGGGGAAATCAAAGCGGGAGAAAGGCCAGCAACAGAGGGGAGTGAGAGGGAAAAGAAGGCAGGAAGAGAAAAGGGGAGGGAAAGAAGGAAAAGCATGAATGTCCTGGTGGAACTACACATCCCTAGGAGCTCACAGAGGTGACCTTGAAATAATCCCCAGCCCCCTGCAGACCCTAGAAGATAGAGGTCTGTTTGGCTAGTACACAGGACTTTATCGGCACAGAGCTTATCAGAATTTCCTCTTTGTCTTCTCCGGTCCTGGTCATCCCTCCCTCCCCGCTCTTTGTCCCCATTGTTCGTCCAGTCTTCTGTCTCGCCTCTTGCCCCCCTTTTCCTGATCTCCAGCACTCACCCTGCCACTCCCTTCCCAGGCAAAACTCCCATGGGGAGGCCCAGCCGGGGAGGGAAGGATTGGGCCCAGCTGCTGGCTATGGTCCACTGCCCTGCACCACTCCCGAAAGCAGCCAGCAAACTCCCTCCCGAGCGCTGTTGTCCCCCTCGCTGCTCTGTGGAGATAAGATACAGAGTGGGAGGGGGGCACCTTGCCATCAGCCCCCTCCCCGGCACAACAAGGAGGAGGCTCCTGCCGGGGGCAGCTCCAAGGCAAAGGGCAGGAGATGAGCAGCAGTGTGGGGAGGAGCAGCTGAAGCGCTGGCACTTGGTAGCCTCTTGGCCAAACCCGTCAGGATCACCTGTCAGAGGCTCCACGATCTACCAGTGGATCCCGATCAACTGGCTGGTGACCACTGGGCTAGACTATTGGTTGTTTTTTAAGGTTTTCCAATTACCGACTAATGTGGCTGCCCCTCTGTTACCTGTTTCTGTTTTCCAGCTTTCATTGGTTCTCCCCTCTCCTCGCTTTCCAATAGACACATGGCTCTGTTTGTGCTCGCGTGGCCACTTTTCATCTCTCTGCTGATGGATCCCTAACGGCTTCATACCTCAGAGTCTCTTAGGTTTCTGGGCTTCTTCCTACCTACTATCACCATACACCCCCTCTGTCTATCCCCCTACACCCCTCCATCAATCTATCTATCCCCCTACACTCCCTCAATCTATCTATCCACCCCATATGCCCCATCTATCTATCTATCTATCTATCTATCTATCTATCTATCTATCTATCTATCCCCATACACCCCTCCCTCAATCTATCTATCCCCATACACCCCCTCCCTCAATCTATCCCCCAGCCCCTACACTCCCTCAATCTATCTATCCACCCCCATATACTCCCTTTATCTATCTACCCACACCCCTTCTATCTATCCCCATACACCTCCTCTGTCTGTCCCCATACACCCCTCCCTCAATCTATCAACCCCCATATGCCCTATCTATCTATCTATCTAATCTATCTATCTATCTATCTATCTATGCCCCTTTGTGACAGTACATTTATGATATCACTACACTGACCATATCCAGACTATTTTTAGCTTGGCACTCTTTTTGTGTGTTTCCCTCCTGTAAATGTATTTTCTACCATCCTCTTTCATCCGAACTTCATGGAGGCTTTGAGACAAACTCAAACCCTTTTCTCATCTGCTTTGTTCAAAAAAACCCACCCAACACCATTGTTGGTTCATTTAACTTCTCTTTCCTCTCCTTTCCCTCCTCCCCGCTAGGAAAGGGCATGCTTGCGTTCAATAGATCCAATCAGATATTGTGCCCTTGTATTTCCGTCCCCTCTCTCCTCAGTTCTGCGTCCAGGCAGAGGGAGCTCGGTGGACATTGGGTGCAATTGATCTTAGTCTCTGATGAGAATTAGAAGCTGAAGCTCGGGTTAATTCCCCTCCCCCCAGCTAGGAGAACGCCTGGCTTCCTTTCATTCATAAAAGACACAGCCCGGAAGCCAATCAGGTTCTTCTCCTGCGCGCCTGCGTGAAGGTTGTTCGCTGCACAGATGCCACTAAAACCTTGAACCTGAGCGCCAGTGGAACGACAGAAATGGAAGCCCTCCGTTTTTGCGCCCGGTGTCTGCAGGGAGGCAAAGGAAGTGGGGGTGACATCAATGGTCTCCCCAGCATGATGCACTCTGCTCCCCGGGAATCTGGAGCATCCATCCCCTAAAACCATTGCTGGACTCTCCTCCATCGGGTCCCCTAGATCAGGCTGCCTCACCGCCGACTGCTCTGAGCCATGTGCACAGATTTCTCAACGAGGACTATCTTGTTTTATTCATTTCACAAGCCATGTGGGTCGGAGTGGGGACCCCAGGAGGTCAAGGAGTAAGAAGTGGGCGCACGCCCCAGCCGCTTTTATCCAAGAGTTTTACCAAAACTGGCTTCTCCTCATACACCTGGCTCGAGCCTCCCCCCAAAATATTGCCCCCAAAGGTCAGATCTGGTCAAACAAGAGACTCTGTTAACTACACAGATTAAACAGCCTTTATAAAATCGCCCAGCAAAACGCTCCCATTTCTCTCGGCTGTTATTTATTTATTTATTTATTGGCAGCCGAGGTGTCTCAAGAGAAGCCAGGTTTGTCGAATGGTGGTAGTTTTGCACCCGTACAAACAAAAACCTTGGGGCTGGAGGGAGGGGCTGTAGTTGTGTGTCTGATTGCCATCATCTTCAGAAGAGTAGCCGAGTTAGTCCGTACCTGGAAAAACTTACAGAACAACGAATGGTCTAGCAGCTCTTTAAAGACGAACAAAACATGGAGATGGGATCGTGAGCTTTCGTGGGTACAACCCACTTCTTCAGATGACGGGAGTGTTGGAAGTCCAGATCCAAGAATAAATAAGGAAATGGAGGAGGGGAGAAAACAAACAAACAAAAAACAACAACTGTGAATTGGATTATTCAAGTTACAGGAGGCTGTTCAGTCTCTTGTGACGTGAGCAATCCAATTCACAATTATTTCTATTTTTTTCTATCTTCCCTCTCTCCCCCTCCTTCCCTTGACATCATCTTGTTCATTGAAGCTGGGTAGGAAACTTCCTCCCCAAGAAGGTGCGTACATCTGCTGGAGATGGAAATGGCGCAAAAACACTCGTGCATTTCAGTGCCCGGAAGATGCCCACACCCGATCGGATTAAGCAGCAGCCTGAAATAGACCCAGGGATGGGGGCAGGCATCAGGGGGGAAGCGTTGAGGACTGACTCCGCGCGGAGAGCGACCTTACGCCGAGCGGGAAGGACAGATCCGCTTCTCCGTGGGGTCCAATTCAGCCACCCGGAGAGCTCCGCGCTCTGGCTCCGATCCAGCCTTCGAGGAGCTTCAATTGTGCTTTGCTGGAAGGGGGCATGTGTGTATCCAGAGCCGGTCCCCCGCCCCTATCATTTCACAGCATGGGCTATTTATAGTGCAATACCTGCACCGCTCATCAACCATTGCACCGGTGGGTTTTTTCTTTTCTCTGCTGTTTCCCCAGCCTGACCCGGTGAGGATCCTGCAACGGAAAGTGAAGGTCCCTTTCCCCCTCCCCGGGTGGCCTGTTGGGGGTTGCATGGTTGCCTTCCTTCCTCCCTGACGGCCCGAGGCGATGCCTTAGTTTCCCTCCACCCCCGTTCAGGATCTGACTTTATTGCAGCTTCGTGCCCGCGAGCTGATCCATAAATCTCTCCTTTCAGCGGCGGGGGTGGGGGGGGGGGGGGGGGGGGGGAGCAGACAGACCCCACCATATGTCATCTGGGCAGGGAAAACCTCGCTGCCAACATCCATCCCCCTGCTCCAGCCAATACGCAAAACGCCTTAGTAACAGCCAACCCCTAATCCATCCAGTGCGGGGAAAGCTGCTGCCTCCTAGTGGTGGAAAGACGGAATATCCCAGCCTTCCAGGGGAATATTGGCTGGGGAAGGTCCCCAGGAAACCAATCCAAACGAAGAAAAATATGTTTCTGTGTCATGGAAATAATAACTGGCCCTAGCAAGGCACCTGTATTTACCCAGATACTTTTCTCCATTGATACTGCATGTTTATTTTAGTAGCTAGTTGAATGTTTCTGTACAACCTACTGGAGCCCTCTAGCTGCTGATCCTTGGCTGTAAAGGGTTGGGTGCTGCTTAGCTGTCTCCCTTCTCAGTTATCACAATATAATTCTTTGGGTTCTGGCCTTTCATCTCAGCAGACTATGTGAAATCTCTTTCAGATGTTTCTGGATTCTTTGGGCAACCTCCAAGTACACAACCCTCAGACACAAGAAGACTTGACCTTGCATCCTGAGAATCATACCGCAATACACCAGGCAATCAGCCACCCAACACACAATGCACAAATCACACAGCCACGCCCTCTGAAACAATGTGCAGGTAGCCAGCTGTGAAGCCAGCTACACTGCATCATGCTAGGGATGTAAATGACAAATTGACTAGTCGCTTCCCCCCTCCCTTGCTGCCTCTATCAGAAAGAGGCAACGGGGGGAGGGGAGAGGGGAGAAGCAGAGGGGGTGCTCCAAAGTGGCAGCGCCACATAGAGCCCCGGGGTCTGTTGCTTTGAAATGCCATGTGCAGCCCCCAGCTGGGGCCACAAGCTGCATGCGGCGTTTCAAAGTGGCAGCACTGCATGGATCCCGGGGTCAGCTGGGGACTGACGCTGGGCTCCACGTGGAGCTGCCACTTTGAAACGCCGCAGGGAGCACAAAACCAGCAGGGGACTGCTTGAGTCCCCTGCTGGCCCCGTGCTCCTTGAGGAGCTTTTGCCTTTTAAGTGTAGCAACAGCCCTGGTTTTCCAGAAAAGCATCCTGCCAATCTAGACGCGCTTTTCCGAAAATGCTTTTAACGGAAAACTTTTCCGTTAAAAGCATTTCCGGAAAATCATGCCAGTGTAGATTTAGCCGTAGTGTTTTTTCTCCAAACCCCAGCTCCTGGAGCAGAGTGAGTTATGTGAGGACCTGAGCTTTTTATCTGAAAACAAAGTAAATCTCTGGCTTTACAGGTGCAGAGAAAAGCCTGAAAATGTGACGCAAATGCACCTCAAAAGCTAAGAAACTTGGAGGCTACGTAAAGGGACCCTGCATTTATAATGTGAAATATTTCATGATTGTTAAGTCCATCTTTTTTGGGGGGTGGAGTGGACTGCCTTATGATTTTTGAGCACTAGCGGTTGGCCTGCCTTTGCATTGCCCAGTCTGATGTGCAAGGAGCCAGCTAGATGTGGAGTTCCATACGCATGCTCCCAGCTGTGCACTGTTCAGTGATCGGGGGGAGGGGGGGGAGGCTGACTGAAGACAGAGGCTTCAGCAGTGTTACTGAGCATGCTCAGTACAAGCCAAGCACCAGATGTGGAGGGAGGGGGACCAACCCCTTTTGCCTCCCCCCCCCACACACATCATCTCTATTCAGGAGCAACTAAGGCACTGGAAAATTCAACGTTTTTGGCAGACAATTTAGCAGTTAGCTGACAAGAGCACTGTATCTAATTCCTATATAAAACAAATAAAATTAAATACATATTAGTTCCACTCAGCTCTAACACTATCATAGGCTGACATCTTGTGGCAAGTCTCTTATGGGACACTGGTTTAGCCTTAAAATGTTAATGTCTATTCTTACTTTGTTACTAACTCTGTGGGGAGAGAGAGACCTCATCTGGACTCTTGGGCTCTATCTCAGCTCTGGAAGGGGAGTGGGGTCTAGTGGGTACAGCAGGGGGGCAGATATATTTCAGCTCTATATAAGCACATTGGAATGGCCATAATGGGTCAGACCAAAGGTTCTTCTAGGCCAGTATCCTGTCGTCCAACAGGGGCCAATGCCAGGTGTTTCAGAAGGAATAAACAGAAGCGGCATCATCATGATGCCTGTCGCCCATTCGCACCTTCTTGCATAAAGAAGCTAGGGACTCCATCGCTGCCCATTCTGACTCCCATTGACGGACCTATCCTCCTTTAACTTATTTTGTTTTTATTGGAACCCTGTTATGGTTTGGGCTTTTCCACCATCTCCTGGCACAGAGTTCCACAAGTTGATTGTGAAAAAATAATTTAATTGGGTCAGCTTCTTGTGCCATGTTAGTGAAAGATGAAATAACATTTCCTTATTCTATTTTTCCACAACATTCATGATTTTCTAGACGAGATTTCTAGATTTCTTTTCTAAGTTGAAAAGTCCCAGTCTTGTTAATCTCTCCTCATATGGAAGCTGTTTCTTACCCCAATCATTTCTGTTGCCCTTTCTGTACCTTTTCCAAACACAGTACAGTAAAACTCCAATAGTCCAGCATCCAATAGTCCGGCGCTCCTGATAGTCCAGCATCAAAATGGCAGGAGCCTAGTGAGTGAGCTTCGGCAAAAAATGAGTTACAAGGTAACAGTGGCAGCAGCTGAACTGAGCAAAAAGGGTAAAAAATGCTTAAAAAAACTAAAACATTACAGTATTCTGTATACAGTATGTACAATAAAAAGGGGTTAGAACACTTTATATACAGTATATAATGTATACAGTATATATATAACCATCTTATAGTACCTCCTGATAGCCTGGCATATTTGATAATCCGGCACCACCTAGGTCTCATAGGTTCCGGATTATCGGAAGTCTACTGTATATCTTTTTTTAGATGGGATGTCCAGATCTGCATACAGTATTCAAGGTGTGGGCATACAATGATTTTAAGTAGAGGCAATATGATATTTTGTCTTACCAGGGGTCTGCACCCTGCTCACCAACCTGCCTTTCTCTGGCTGCTGTTGTGGCCAGAGAGCCTAATGACATCATTCTGTTGCGCAGCAGGAAAATTTTTTTACAGAAAGATTATCTATTCCTTTCCTAACGATTCCCAATATTCTGTCAGCTTTTTAGTTTTTAGACGCCATTGCACATTGAACAGGGAATTGTCCATAATTCCAAGATCTCTTCCTTGAATGGTAAGTTAACTATAATTAGGATTATATTTTTCCATATGCATTACTTTGCATTTATCAACACTGAATTCCATCTGCCTTTGTGTTGCCCAATCACTCATTTTTGTGAAATCCCTTTGTAACTCTTTGCAGTCAATTTTGGATTAGCCCCTCTTCATCCCTTTTTCAAGAAAATTGATTTAGTTTGGGCTGGTCCTGCATTGTACAGGGGGCTGAACTCGATGACCTTCTGAGGTCTCTTCTAGCCCTATGATTCTAATATTTATTAATTTAACAGTTTTGGTCCAAACGCCAATCCCAGCAACACAACACTCCTTGCTACTCTCTCCCCCACTTTTATTTTAAGTAGAGTACCACCAATGTTTTTATGCTGATCTAAAGATCCTTCAATTACTAGAATGTCCAGCCTTTTGCTATTCTTAATCACCCTGCCTCCCTCTTTTTATAACAAACTCCCTGCCCCAAAGCCGCAGCTCAAACTCTGTTGCATTTAAGAGCTGCCTCTGGAGTCAGGAAATGGGCTTTAAGCAGACCTAAATTATGAAATGCAGGGGTTCCAATTTGTAGGGGGGCTACTGCCCCCAAAAAACCCATCAATGGAGCTCTTGCGAGTGCAGCCAGATGTGGAGCTCCACATGCACCCAGCTATGCACCCTTCAGTGCATGCAGCCAGCCAGATGTGCAGCTGCACATCCATGCACTCAGCTTTGCACCCTTCAATGCAGGCAGCCAGCCAGATGTGCAGGCAGCATAGCTGCACGGTGCTACCTCCCCTGTGCAGGCTCAGCCAGGTCCGCCACGATCCCGTCGTGCCCCAGCGCGCGGGCGCCGCTCACTGTGACTCTTCATTTTTCTCGCTCGGGAAGAGGCTTTCCCCTCCGCCCCCTTTTTCTTCTCAACCAACCTTCATCCCGGGCCAGGCCCCGCCCCATGACTGACGGCGCCCGATGGCCAATTGAAACTAGCTGCAGGGCGGGGAGGCGGCACTGCCCGCCAATGGGGAGGGCGGGGGGCGGGACTGGGAGCGGCAGCGGGTTCGGGTGCGCGGAGAGACTGCAGGAAGGAGCCGGTGTGGGACTCGTTACGGCTGGTGGTGATCTCGTCAGCCGGCGCCATGGTGAGCCTGGGGGGCCGGGAGCTGGGGGGCGCGCGACCTAGGGCACCCTGGGAGTGGGGGGGCCGCGCCCTGGGGGATTTGGGGGGGCACACTGGGAGTGGGGGGGCCGCGCCCTGGGGGATTTGGGGGGGCGCCCTGGAAGTGGGGGGGCACCCTGGGGGATTTGGGGGGGCACACTGGGAGTGGGGGGGCCGCGCCCTGGGGGATTTGGGGGGGCACACTGGGAGTGGGGGGGCACCCTGGGGGATGTGGGGAGCGCCCTGGGGGATTTGGGGGGGCACACTGGGAGGGGGGGCACGCCCTGGGGGACCCCCACGTGCCCAGGGTGATCTGGGAGTGGGGGGAGCCCCGGGGGGGCCCGGGGCTGGTGAGGGGTGTGGAGGGGAGTGTCCTGGGGGACCCGGGGATGAGGGGGTGGGCATGCGCCCTGGGGGACCTGGGGCTGGTAGGTTGGGGTGTGGGGAGGGGCTCCCAAGTTTCTTTGGTATTTTGAATGGGGAGGAGAGCTTATCTGTGGCCCTAGACATGAAGTTTCCTTCATAGCAAGGGAATCAGGCTCAGGTAGATCGTGTTTATACATGGAAAGTGCGGATGGCTCACGCATGAAGTGATCAGGTAATTAAGCTGGTACTGCAGTAAGAAAATAGCATTAAAAACTGGAGAACCTAATTTCATGGTTAAGGTGACCAGGTCTGAAATGGCTTAATCAGGAATTAATTGTTTACCGCCAGGATGACTGGCATTTGATGAAGGAAATGAAATATTTGACACTTTTCTGTAGCAGTGAGGCCAACTAGATAATGGCTTCCTTTGCCCTGGGAGGACCTGCAGGTATTTCTAGAATGCACACGACCAAATAATAAAGATTTAGCACAGGCTATACAAGACAAACCTAAGCAAATTAAGTGTAATATAGTGTAATTGAGGAGGTCCCTTCCAGCCATGCTACCGGTAGCTTGGGTGTTGTGACTAAGCTGCATGGTTCTAGTTGATACTGGTCCTTGTAATATAATTGTGTACTATAAATGTACATGGAATCCTAGATCTATTGCATATTTTCTTTTATAGTCGATTATGTCCTATAATGGAGGGGCTGTAATGGCCATGAAGGGGAAAAACTGTGTGGCCATTGCGTCGGACAGACGGTTTGGAATTCAGGCTCAGATGGTGACCACGGATTTTCAGAAGATTTTCCCTATGGGAGATAGACTTTTTATTGGGCTGGCTGGGCTTGCCACAGATGTGCAGACAGTGTAAGTGGAATCTTCTCTTGTGAACCCTTGATATTTCTGTCCCATGGTCTTGTATATATGTACAGGTGTTTAAGGTGTGGGTTGTCTGAATACCAAGACTTCCCTTCTCTGAAACCCACTCTAGTCTGGCTTGTTTGAAGTGGTTCAGGAATAGTCCCAAGGTCTTTGTTTCTTGTCATTTCATCTAGACTGGGCATTGTCTCAATGACCTAACTACATGTATCCTGCTTCAAAGAGACTTTAACACCAGACTACAAAGGGAAACCTCAGAACTGTCATTCATGCTTAAATTTGACACTTTATGAATGGTCCTTAACAGAGATGCTAACTACCTTACCCATTACAAAGATAGTTTCCCCAATTATCATCCCTCTGTTCTAAAATCTGATTTGTCAATTTTATATGTGTTCACTTTTTTTTATTGTATCCCTTTGGTATATATGGTCATGCCAATTTTCTTCCACAATTTGATCTGAGGAAGTGGGTCTGGCCCATGAAAGCTCATCACCTAATAAACCATCTTGTTAGTCTTTAAAGTGCTGCATAGTCCTGCCTTTTGTTTCAGCAAGGTCTTTGAAGAACATGCTTTCTCCATAGTGCAGAGGACTAGCAACATTTATTGTTGGCTAATTGTGCCCTGCTTTAAAAAAAAGAAATCTTCTGTGTTCCAAACTTAAAGCTATGTATGATTTCTTAAGAGCACATGGCAAATGAGAATCAGATGTCCATATTTGAAATGCATATGTGCCTGCATCATGTGTTCATCAGATGTTAATCTTTACTAGCAAGTATTAACCATTGGAAGGGTGGAGGACATCCTGGTTGGTGTGATTTTTTTTTTTTTTTTTTAATATGGATTCTGATCTTGTCTGCAGTGCCCAGCGACTGAAGTTCAGGCTGAATCTCTATGAACTGAAGGAAGGCAGACAGATCAAGCCCCAAACTCTAATGAGTATGGTGGCCAACCTACTCTATGAGAGACGGTAAATATCAAACAACTAAGCCATTGCAGAGATACGGATGCCCAGAGTTCAGTGGTAACGGTGTTAAATTACAACTCTTGAGGAGTTAAGAGGCTAGAGAATTCTTCTACAAAGACTAATTTTCTTAGTAGTTATATGCTCATGGGTGCAGAGGGCACCTGTTTCGAAATAGAAGGACCATTTACTTTTTCCAGACACAGATAAAAAAAATGTTTGCTCCCTACAAGTAATGGTTTGCCTAAAGACTATCTGGAAATCATAAATGGCTTTTGAAACTGACTTCAATGGGGATTCAGATTATTCCAGTATGTCTTTATGTCACTGAAATAAATATCCTTTCTCAATTAGGAAGTACTAAAATAGGAATTGGGCAATTCCAAACTAATTTGAAAGGCCCCTACTAACATGAGAGATGGAATACTTTTCTTAAATACCTAGCAAGTAAGAAGTCAGTTGTTACTTCAGATTAGTGAAACCTCATCCTTAGGCTGTTCTAATGAATGCCTTGCTGTTCACAGGTTTGGTCCATATTACACAGAGCCAGTAATTGCAGGACTGGACCCCATCACTTATGAACCTTTCATCTGCTCTCTGGACCTGATTGGTTGTCCCATGATAACAGATGACTTTGTTGTCAGTGGCACCTGCTCAGAGCAGATGTATGGCATGTGCGAGTCCCTCTGGGAACCTGACATGGTGAGTGAAGAGGTGGTAAGGCCTATCTAGTGGTTTAACTTCTAGGTGATTCTTGGATTTTTTTGAATCTTTTGTTTCAAATTGAGCAGAGAGAAAATTCAGCCTACCCATGTTGAATAATAATACCTCTACCTTGTGAAGTGCTTTGAGACTGATTACAATCCCTATATAATCTTTAACCTATTTATGCACCCCTGTGAGGTAGCAAAGCATTACTTTACATGCAGGGAACTGAGACACAGGGAGCCCACTGATTTATCCATAGTTAGGCAAACAGTCTGTGTTGGAGTGGGGAACAGAACGTAGCTCTCCCATGTACGCTCTAACCCCCAGACCAGCCTCCTCCCAATGGCTGATTGCAGTAGCTTTTGGGTAAGTTCTGGCAGAAATACGCAAGATCCCCAAGTCAAGTTCCTCCTTGGGTGTGAAGAGGGTCAGCTTGTTCCAGCTCAGCTATAGAAGCCAACTAAAAGACTTTCTCTTCCTTCAGGAGCCAGACCACCTGTTTGAAACCATCTCGCAGGCTATGCTGAATGCAGTGGACAGAGATGCTGTGTCTGGCATGGGTGTGATAGTGCATATCATGTAAGTACTGCACTTAGTCTCTCTTCCCTGGAAGAAAGTGGTGGAGTTAAACACAGAGCCTTAAGTCAGCCAAGAAATGGCTACCAGGCATGAACTCCACCCTTCATAGTTCTGTTCTTTAGTAAGGTCTTGGTGATGCTAGATCTTCACGTATCCCACGATTGCTAACTTTGCTGGAGCAGCACCAGTGACTGTAAATTACAAGTCTAGTAGAGCTGTTATTTGCACCCAGGAAATGCTGCTGTTTCAGACAGAGAAAAAGACACCCCATTATAGAGTGCAAGACTTCCATGCAGAACTAAGAGTTGCCTTGTTGCAGGGTCGATCATGTCTCCCTACAGAGCATCCCAGCAGTGCATTATGGGTGGGACTTTAGAGCTCCAGCTGGTGGGAGACATGGCCTTAGACTCACCCTTATAGGTACTGCAGAAGGGCGTGTCAACGACCTATTTCAAACCTCTCTCTGCCAGGGCTAGAATTACAAAATTAGCTGTCATGACAGGGAGTTCATGGACATCTAGCATCCAGTCTGTCTCCCCTCAGTAGGGAGACCTCTAAAAGTAGGCATTGCACATGTGTCTAACCATATGTGGGGTTGGGATGGAATTAACTTTCAGGTTTAAACTAGTGTATATGGCAGACTCTCTGCAGCTTTGAAGTCTTTCAGTGATTTTAAGACTTTGCAACTTGGCCCACGTTTAGGTGCCTGCTCCAGGGGAGAGGGGGATGAGGTTCTCTAGCCTGGAACGTAAAGGTCAGATTAGAGAACACCAGTGTCTTTTGATCTCAAAGTGTATGTTGCGTCTGTGGGCCTTTCTTGTCCTCGTCCTCCCCACCCCCCTCCAATAAGTCAGTGTGTCAACAAGTTAAACTCTTGGACTGCTGAAAGGCAATCTGTGCCATCTACAGTGGTTTGTTCAGTAAACAATTGCAGAGCTGCTTAGCTGGCAAGGATTCCCCTTCCCCCCATCAATGGGCTTCCTGAAATTTAGAATTGATCAGAGGGGATGAGCAGGTGTTACTACATTCTTTGCAAGCTCACTTGAAAGGATGAAGTGGGAGTTTGTGTCTTCTCTCTTTGCAGTGAAAAAGACAAGATCACCACAAGGACCCTGAAAGCCCGTATGGATTAGCCTCACAAGTGTTTCGCATGCCAGATGACTTTGAATTTTTTAAAATAAACTCTCTCCATTATTGTATGGGGCTTGCGTGTTCTTCAGTCAATACACTTACAGCCAGAGAAGTCAGGCCTAGTGTCACAAGCAGCCTTATAAATCTAGATTCTCCTGAAGAGTAGTTATTTACTCTGCAGCACCCCTCATCTCAATGAAAACACTTGGTTTTCAGCTGTGTATCTGAAGCAGAATTAGTACTCTTCATCTTGGATGATAGGTAAGAGTATTGGCAAACTGCTGAAGCTATTGCTTTTCAGGGTAGGTAGCAGTGTTAGTTTCATGTCTAAGTTTCCTGGAGTGCAGTCTCCCAGCATTCAAAAGGAGGTTACCACCAACCTAGTGGTCTGTTCAGAATAAAAGTGCTTATTTTTTCCGTTTAGGGATGTTAGCAAACATGTTTGGGGTAAACATGTAACTTCTGAATTTTTCAGCATTTACATGCAGGGGACCAGGTACAAATGGGAAGCTGCTTTTCAACCCAGCTCTCTGCACATAAGGCACCAATGGAACTGCCTTTGTCCTCCCCTTCCCCACTCTTTGGGAGGGAGTTTCCCATGTGTGCCAGTTCCTGCCCTTGCGCCTGCCCCTCTATCAGAGGCAGCAGTATGGGGAGGTGAAGTAGGTCAGCACTTGAAGGGAGCCAGCTTTTAAACCAGCTCCCATCAAGGACTGGCTCCTGCCTGCCCCCTGCATTGTTGCCTCTGTGGGTGGCAGTGGTGGGGGGCAGTTAACTCCACAGCAGCTGCCATACAGGGGGAGGGCATGTGTGTGTGTAGCAGAGTTGTTGACTCGAGTCAGACTTAAGTCACCTAAGAGACTCGACTTAAAACTCGTCTTGGGTTCATTGTTTGAGACTTGAGACTTGCTAATTTTGTTAAATCAACTTGGTGAAAAAATTGTCTGAAAATGCCAATGGCTTGTACAAAAGTGACTTGACATTTTTTAAATTAAGACTTGAGACTCGACTCAAAGTGACTTTAGGGACTTGAGACGTGAACTGTAGTGACTTGACAATGATGACGACACTGGTGTGTAGTTAACATGTTTAACTGATAAGCCTGGACTTGTCAGTTAATTGCATTAATGACTACATGCAAACAGCCCCAGTTATGTCTGTAAAACAGTACTTGGATTTGCAGTAGTAATAGGGGGACAGGACTCTGATTCCGCACATCTGGGCTTCAGTAAAAACCAGAGCTTCAGACACTGATTTACACAAATTTTTAGTTTTTATTTTTTTCTGGCTGAGACTCATCTTGTAACATGCATGCGTTTCAAACCAGTAAGTTTCTCAAATTGCTCCTAGCAAACAGACAAGCACAGAGGACTTAATTCCTATCTTTTTTAAAAAAACGGAAACAGCAGTGAAAATCTAGAATGCTCCATTTGCCTTAGTTTTAGATTAAACTTAATTTATTCACATTTTTTCAGTTGCACTGATTAGCCCCCACCACTGACCTAGAACAGGCTCATTTCATACAGCTCAATCCAATTGCATTTAGTATCATACAGCTAAACAAAGAACAGCACAAGATCTAAGTGGCAAATGAACCACCGTAATCATAGATGACCAAAACCTTGGCTTCTTCTATTTTCAGTGGTACTATCACACAGGAAAGAATTCGTTACACATCAAGGAAAACCAGTCATAGATGCTGGAAAATAAACTCTACAAGGGGGACAAACTGTCAGGCCAGTTGGAAATGGTGCTTTAAAAGCAGAAGGGGAGGAATTGCAATTTGGTTTAAAAAAAATTGTTAAAATATTTTGAATCATTAATTACAGGATATTGCAAACAAAGCTTCAGCACACAGACCTTGACCTTTGAAATGTTTTGACTACTACCTAAAATTTAAAAATGCTCCACCCTTTCTATAGTGCCAGGTGGGGAACCTGTGAACACTAATTGTAGGACAAGGAGCCCTTCATAAGTTTAGGCCAAAATACAATTCACTCAGTGAAAGACTTTTCTCCATAATTAAATTGCACTATAATTTTATGCCTCTAGTGTCTCCTGGGATTAGAACACTGATTTGAAATTGAAGGCAGTTCCGATAGCCTTGGGCAGGAAAAACAGTCATTCTTTGCCTCGTTGGGCAAATAGCAAGCACCTCTTATTAACACACACTTTGAATTTTTACTGACAGTGAAAATTCAGTCTGAAGTTTCATTTCCTGGAAGTGGAAGAGCAGGCCCTTCATCATGCTATAAAGTCTGTATCCACCTCAAAAGTGCATTGATTTACATCAAGAATATTGCATGCCATCTCTTATTTAAACCATGGCAAGATTATGATGAAAATATTCATAACATCCTTGGTCCTAATCCCATATTCAACTGAAAGTTCTGAGACCATATGACCTCTATGGGATTAAACTAAACAGTTGACCTCAAAGTACCTTTCTCCCTTCCCCTCCCTCCCCCCAATCCCTTCACAACTCTCAAACTTTTGACGGGGACAGAGCTTCAAAATTAAAGTCATTATAATCCAACTAGGGCATCATTAGAGGCACCGTACAAATGACAAGTAGAAACATTTGATAGGGAGGAAACAGAACTATACACTTATCTTTGAGAAGTGAATTCCATAACCTCCCTCTTTGCCCCTTTTTACATGTGTATGAGGAGGACAGAATCAGTCTCTATATGAAAGTAGCCAGAGGCTGGCCAGGTAGGGTGACTGACAGAGGAAGTAGGTGTTATGGCTCTCTCAAGTGTCCCCCCCCCCCCCCTTTTTGGCATCTTTGTTTCCCCCCATTAGTTGTTTCAGTGGGGAGAAGGCATGGGCTACGCCCAGCTATAGGAAAGCTTCACACCCCCTTTATTAAGACCAGTGCAATGAGAGAGACATACTCCAGCTCAAATTAATTATTCCCTTCCAGCCTGCACCCCACTACCTTCTGGCTCCAACTTTTTTTTTTTGCCAAGCTTCTCTAGAAAGAGATGCAACATGCAGCTAAGAGACATTCCTGTTTGGCTAGGGTCTCTTATATGATCCGTTATTAGCATTTGTACTACAGCTCTAAAAAATGCATTGCAATGAAAACCACAGCTTACCTGGCAGAAGATGCACTCAACTGTAAAGTGATTTTGGGGGGCACAGACAGACCAATATTGGATAATGCTTTACCAGCAGTTGTAAAAATCAGGAGTATTAATAAAGCGGGGGCAGGAAGGGTTTTTTTTAAAAATAAACTTGAACAAGAGAAGAATGATATCCTAGATCAAGATTAAAAAAACAAAAGCAAAAAGTCCCTTTTCAAAACAGATCAAATATTTGCAGCTTCACCTCATTGTAACAGAACAAAAATACTGTCTAGAAACAAAATTAGCATTTTAACAATGCTACAACTCAAAATGTAAACAATATACAAACTGCTTATGTTAAACAAAAGTTATACCTGGGTAATACATTTTTAAATGATAAAATTGCATTTAGTTACCTTTTATATATATATATGTACACACACACACACACACACACACACACACACACACACAAAGTATGGCAACAAAAATGGCAAAATGGGGTAAGTGCTAAAGTGAATAGATTTTTTTGGGCTTTTATACCACTTGAGGCATTGAAACAACTAAACAGGGTCTAAAAATATTCTTTGCACTCTATCTAGAGTGGGAAAGGAAGTCACAAGATCTTAAATCCTGTGTCGTGTTTTATAATATTGATTATAGGAACATCTCATTCAGATTTCAGCTGTTTACTGAGTTCTAGTGAATCAGATTTGTACTCCGTGTTCCTTTGCCTGTACTTGGGCTGTTCACTTAAAAACTATCCCACTGCAGTTTACTTTCCCATTTATCTCATTTTAAAAAAAAATGAATATTTTAAAATCTAGTATACTAAAGTTTCAGCTAATTTTCCCAAATGGAGAGTGGTAAACTTAGTAGGCCAAAACTGTAGGTTCAGGATATTTTAAACTGTCAAGATTAAAATGCAATTGGTATTTAATTCCTATTTCATAGCGAACATAAGTGCATTTTTCTTTGTTTAGAGGAAAGCAACCAGTATTCTCCTCCACCCCTCTACATTTTCTCCTACTGAATTTGATGTGTGGTACTGTTAGCCAAACACCCTAAGGAGGTGTGAGAATCTTATTAGGCTGTCAGACAATAGCATGTTAGTTCCCCAAATTTACACAAAACAGACAATGGATTACAATGTCATAAAAAAATTGTCCCCCATCAAAGGGAATGACCCATGAATGAACAAAAAGTTTCATATCCCATTAAAACCAACAATTTGTTTTAGACTTTTTTTAAACAATATTTACAATGTATTCTTCTAAGCCTAGTTTTCAGTCTTGACAAAATCCCCTGTCGTTCCCCATGTTGATTGCTGTGAAATCGCGCCAGGAACATGGATACAAAGAGAGTCACCCTGCATTCAGAATCCAGTTACCGCTCGCATTAGTCTAGTGAGTTACCAGGACACAATGAATACCACCTCTTCTCACGAGACCAAATTGACAGAGCAAACTATAGCACACATTACCGCACAGGACACAAACATTCTTACAGCTTATTCCTGAAACAAAGGCATTTGTGAACAGTTTCAAGGCAGATAAGCAACTTATGTCAACTGCAAGGTATCTGTTCAAAACAGCTAAATCCTGCTTTAGGAAAAACAGACAAAACTGTTCTGCAGCAGAACGAATTCAACTTACAGCAAGTTTGACAAGCTTGGCTGTGAAAAATATTACAAGTGGTCTGGAGACAAACAGGACATAATTCAATCACACAGATCAGTTCAAATTCTTGGGGGAGGGAATACCTGGAGTGAGAGTTCAGTCATTTAGGCCCATTGGCACTCTACCAGCTAGAGTTATGGACCTGGAGCAGAGCGGAGCGGAGCCCTCAGATGCTGTGGAAATGGTCGTACATCCAACTGTGTTACAGTCACAACAATCAACCCTCCAGCCTGACAGCGATTTACACGTCTCAAGATGCACATCGTGGTGACTTGAACTGTTGCCTGAGCGAAGTTTAAAAAAACCCAACCCAGTACTTGTAACAGGATTGGAGGAGTTAGGAAGACTGGGAACGTTAGCTAGATTAACACTGGCAGGACTGTCATGTGTCAGCTCTATTTTAGAGGAAGGGTGATTTAACAAATGTTTTTTCCAGACAGCCAAATGTTACCCCAAATAAATTAACATGATTTCCTCCTTTGATGGACTCTTCACACGCAGCGTTTCCCAAGCATGATGGTTCTGTACTACCCAGTATTTTTCATACTATTTTTTAGCTTCTAAGAGTTATGCCTTAAGTGACCACCTTTAGTAGATGTTCATTTCCCTTATTTTTCTTGTAAAGTTAATTTCTTAAGTAAAAAATTTTTAACACCCAGCCTGAATTTACCTAGTTAAGGTTCAGCAGCACCGTAACATTTTCATCCTTGAAAGTGGCAGACTGTTTCTCCCACCCCCCAAACTCTTACCAAGAAGGAAACAAAAGGGTTTGTACAGCTTTCTGTTATGAACTGTTCATTAAAAAAAGAACAGCAACTTGTGGTTTTAGGCATTGCTTCTCTTATTTAACACAAGCAGCAGGTTAGAGCTACCCCTTTTCAACAGCCATAGATGGTATCCTTACTCACCTCTCAAGCAGAGAGGAGAAAAGTCATTATGAACAGCAGTGCTGACAATTAAATTTTTTTTCTTAAAAAAAAAAAAAGCCTCAAATCTCTATTTGGGCATTTCTGTAACAAAAGAAAAAAAGCCACTTTTCCACCTGGGTCAAGTGGAATTTTTGAGAATGCACCTAATTAGTTTCCTGTGAGTCATACAGTGCCACATGCTCACACTCACTCACACCCCACGTGCTGCTACAGTGTCTGTTTTAGTGTCACAGGCCACGTTCTCTGCTTGGAAGTAGCCCCTCTTCCTTTCTGGCTCAAGGTAGAAGACGACTATGTCAGGATATTGGACATAAATTCATTGAAGCGTTTAGAGTACTGCTCCGGATTCACCGTGGAGATCTCTGCTCCAGCCTGCAATGCACGAAAGATAGATTAAGGTGCGGGGCTCTGATCTTGAGTTGCTGGGGAAGCTACAGGGGACCATTCGTAACTGCGTGCTAAGCCAAGGGGGTGTGAGGAAACAGCAAGAGACTATTCCACCACCCAAGGTCGGCAGCAAGAATCACACAAACCAGAATCCACAAGTTACGTGGGTTCTAAGCTGCCTAAAACTTGGACTTTGGATCTCAAGGCATTTCAGTCTGGGGCTCTACTTAGGAGATGGATGCATGGCACTTGAGTGTGTGTGTTAGAGGAGGATCTGGAAGGAAAATCAAAGGCTCCACAGCCCACTAACTTAGCTGTTTGGTGACCTAGGCAAAGCAAAGTGCTGGGTTTCAGTCCACTTTCCAGTGAGTCAGGGTCACCCCAGTTTGAGCCGAGAGAAAAGCCAAGCAGCTGGATCTCTCATCTCATCCCAGAGGCAGGTCTATCCAGTCAGCTCTGAGGCACGGTGGCTGTGCTGCAAACATCCGGTGGCTCTCAGGGCTGGCATCTTGGCCAGCACTAGTCATTTGGGGAAAGAGCAGGAGATCTGGTAAAAGCAGGGCTGGGCCAACTATGGCCTAAGGGCCACCCCGCCAGGACCCAAAGGCACACAGCTGCTGCAGATTTAAAGGGCAGTCCAGCAGCTCTCTGCTCTGGAAGAAGGGGGAAGCATGTGATCTCCCCATCCCCCAGCCCCTATTGGCCAGAAACAACCAGCCAATCTTTCAGCTCCGATGGGCTGGAAACAACTGGCCAATAGGACCTGAGAGATTGGCCTGGGGATGGGGGCAGCGCCACATGGAGGGAATAGCCTGCAGCAGGCAGGGAGCCCAGCCTGCTTTAGGGGTGCTGGCTAGGAGATGCTTAGGTAAGCACCTCCCAGCCAAAAAGCCTGCCTCTGGAACCCCTGCTCCTCGCACACCCCAACTCCCTCCCCTCCATCACCATCCAAACCCTCTGCACTCCCCTGCCCCAGGTCTAAAACCCTCCAGGTTCGTACCCCCTTCTACCCATCGCTCCCCCAGGCCAGAATCCTCTCCTGCACTCTCACACCCTCCCAGATCCTGCACCCCAATCCCCGACCCAGGTCACAACCCCTCCTTCACCCCAACTCCCTCAGACCTCACACCGTCTCCTGTACCCGTCCCTTACCCCAGGCGCCTTTCTGTACCCAGCCTCCATCCTAGACCCCACATCTCCACAGAAAAGTACTAACATCTTGGAGTGGGCCACTCCCCTCCCACCCGATTAACGACAGGTTCCCTCAGTGGCTGAACCTAGTATCTTAGCAGCTGTTTGATTTGTTTAAAGAGGGAGACCTGAGCTCTTGCTCCCTGAGTCAGCAAGAGCAGAGCAGGAGGCTGAGCCCTGGTGAGCAGATTAACAAGGGATACTAGCAGGTCAAGGAACAGTTCTGGAAGGGGATCAAGGATGGCGGGGAAATTTCCAGGCCCCTGGAAAACTGGTTTTAGCAATTATTCAAAAGTCAGCACCACTGACAGTGCGACCCAGAATCCCCATCTTGGCAGGAGGAGACACGCTTACCCCATGTTTCACCGTTTTGGCAGCATGTGCAGCTTTCTTCTTCGCGTCGTATGGCGTGAGAATGTCTATAATGGCCATGAAATACACCTCCTTCTTAGGGGCACCTGAGAAGACACCAGAGTCTCTTTAACAGCCCCCCTCACGTGACAGGATCAGAAAAGCCACCAGCAGGCGCCTCTATTAATAGCGTATGTAAATCTGCTTTAATATAATTAACAGGCAAGGGGAGAAGCGGCTTGTAAACGACGGAGACTGTATGAGGTAGGACAGAGGAATTGGGAACAGAATAGAGGCCCACGTATCGTCTGGAAACATCTACCTCACATCCCACACGGACAGTGTTGTTTCCATGGAGTTTAAACAAGGGAATTTAAACAGGCTCCCAGGAGGGGGTTTGGGTTAGTTCTCTGTGGATGTACCCCACCCAAAACAGGGCACCCTCTCCTGTCCCTCCACGCGACAAGATCCATCCTCACTCACTGTCATGGCTTTTCATGGCATAGACGTCGACCGAAGGGTCAAACTCCCCAGGCCCGAAGAACCGTGGGAAGTTGAGGAGGTTGCCAGGGCTGTCAGGGGGGGTTCCATAAGAGCCAACAGGGTTCCCGCCAATGCCATCGTTCTCGCACTCTTCGTCCTCGGCCCGATCCTCCACTTCCATCTCCTCCTGCTCTGCCCGGTCAACGTCGTGAATGCCCACCAGCAGGCTGTAGTCCATGATCTTCAGCTGAGCCAAGAACTGGGAGGAGGGAGCAACACCACAGCCAACTGAAACACCCCTAAGGCATGTCCCATGCAGGGCCGGACGGAGGCATGGGCGAGCCGGGCAGCAGCCCAGGGCGCCAACTGATGGGGGGCGCTTGACAGCGGCTGTAAGGGGCACGCGGTGTTCCTTACAGCTGCCATCAGGCACCGCGTGCCCAGCTCCCACAGCGCCGGCCTGCTCGCATCCCCGCGGTGCTGGCCAGCAACACCATTCCCCACACGGCCGCAGCGCTGTACACGGCCAGGGGCGTGCGCCAGTGGCAACAGCCAGGCCGGACTGGGCTGCACTTGCGCTATGCACCCTGGGGGCAGGCCTGCACACCCTAGGGGGGCAGGCCCTCTCCCCACGGGTGGGCCCGCACATGCGCCATGCACCTGGGGGCGGCGCCGCACGCCCATGCCCAGAGCGCTAGAATGCCTCAGGCTGGCCCTGGTCCTATGAGCCAATGCTACCAAACCTCAGCACAGGGGCGACTGGTGGGCCACTGGCCACACCTCCCCCAGCCCAAGGAACAATCAGGACACACCCACTCTGCCCCCACCCCACCTTTTCCCGCTGTGGGACTAGCAGGAGAAGGGAGTCTGCCTGCCTGCCTCCTTTCCGCACTCACCAGCGGCGGAGGGGAAGCCTCAGCTCGCTTTGCTCCCCCGGCCGCGTGTCACTCCGTTTCCCGCTGGTGAGCGTGGGGCCAGTCCTGCTCCTCCCCCGCGTGACGCAGCCAGGAATGCAGAGCAAACTGGGGCCACGTTGCTTTGCTTCCCTTGCCACTGCCAGTTAGTATGTGTGTGGGAGAGGGGAAGGGGGCTGGATCCCCCACTAGCCTCCCCAAGATGCCCAGGGACACTGACCCTGTTGGCCAGCCCCTTCATGCCCTGGGTGTCTGGGGGAATGTGTCCCCTTGTGTCCTCCCCACGTTGCCCCTGCTTCAGTAAGTGCTGCTGTGAACACAGAGCGGTGGCTAGAGCCGAGTTGGACACTTTGGTTCTGTATCTGGTGTTGGGGGAGGCGAGACTTGCACCTAGGACGCATGCTGGGAAGACTGCCCAGGAATCCTGACCTTTGGAGGGGGGTTATACAAGTGCAAAACATTTACTCTTAATACTGGAAGTAGCCAGATCAATCTACTGCAGCTGGAGCAGTGCGTCTTTATAAACACGGTCCCACCGCTGGGAGGAGAAAACTCCCCTCTGCATTTGGAGCCGAGAAAGCCAGCGCCCATCAAAGGGAGTTTGATCAAAGGGCTGCTACACAGGGAGCAGTTTTCTAGCTCTGGCAGAGAGATCAAGTACAATCAGCCTCGTCTCCCAGACGCCCAGGGCTGGACGCTGCACTTGCCTCCATCTGGCAGGAAATCAGCCCGACTGTTGGCAACAGGCGACACGGGTGCTTTGTTAGCAGCACAAAGAGGGACCCAGGGAGGCTGCCAGTTTCGGAAGGCAGACACATCAGGATGGGGAGAGGGTCAGGACAGAAAAGGTGTTCACAGGAGGCTAGATCTAAGCCGGGGAACTCAAGTGGAATCAGCCAGTCGGGCCTAAGAGGCAACTCCAGAGAGGAAGCTGAAACATTCGCATCCAGTAGGTGGCCAGCATTTGATACAGAGTCAAAGGGGCTGACTGATACTTGAGACTGGTAACGAAACAGCTGAACCTTGCTCGGCTGGGTCAGGTGAGCGTCCCCAGAGCATCCCAGACACCCCCCCAAGCTGGCTTTTGATGCACTCCACTTGGGAGGAGTCTCGCTGCTCTGTTCTTCCCCATCATTCCCAGTCTCCTCCACAGCAATTGCAATAGAGCAGGGGCAGGCCATTTTTGAAGGGAGGGGGGCACTCAAGATTTTGGAAAGAGGCCACACGGTTCTGTGGAGGGGCTGCAGGGGCTGGGAGGGAGGTTGGGTGCAGAGGGGAGCTTGGGGTAGAGGACGGGTGCAGGAGAGGGCGTGGCGGTCTAAGAGGGAGTTTGGGTGAGGGGGTGTTGTGATCGGAGGCTGGAAATTGGGGGGCAGGATCTCGGAGGGAGAATGGGTGCAGGAGAGGATTTTGGCCTGGGGGAGGATGCAGGAGCAGGTACAGGGGGCTTGGGTGGTGATCTGGGGGAGGGGATTGGGGTGCATGTTCCAGGAGGGGGTATGGAAGCCTGGGGGAGGGACACAGGAAAAGGGGTGCAGAGTCTGGGAGGGAATAGGAGGGGGTGGGGTGCCAGAGACAGGCTCTGACGGGGAGACTCTTACCTAAGCCGCTCCCAGCCAGCGGCACTCCCAGGCAAGCTCCCCGGCCTGCCAGCAGCCCCCGGATGGCTATTCCATGTGGCCTCGGCACTGGGTGGGGAGGCTTTGCACTCTGGCTAATGGGAGCGGAGAGATTTTGCTGGGGGCAGGGGCAATGTGCAGGGCCTCCGCCTATGGCTCTCTGCGTGGGAACAGCTAGCTCTGAGCTGCGGGCGGGGCTCCAGGCCGGATTAAAAGGCTTGGCAGGCCAGACCTCGCCTGCCTCCGGGACAGGCTCCTGTCAAAGCTGGGAAGGGGGAGGGGGCACGGTGGGAGTCACACAACTCAGCCACCAGAAACCTGTTCGCGGCAACAATCCGAGCCCCAGTTCTACCTCCACGTCCCGCTTTAGCTTTTCAAGGAAGTTCTTTTTACTCTCTTCTCCCACGTGGAGCTTCTGGCCTTCATTCAGGAAGTCGTTGTCTTTGAACGTTGGCAAGTCCTTGGCCTAAGAGAGAAGGCGCCGTTAGATGTCCCTAGCCCACTGCCAACGGCTACAGCGATTGGCAGTGTCATTCTTCTGCAAAAACTACCAACTGGACGAACACGGCAATGAAAAGACAAAGGACGTTGCGTTGGCTCAGTCGTCTCAAGACAAGAGAGTGGCTCGTTCCCATATGCCCGCAGATGGCACGGAGTGGAACACCTGGATTTACCAGCAAAGGGGGGAGGCAAGAGAGAGACCAAGGGCAGATCCATTTCCAAGGCTGCCAAGAATAATTACTTGAGTGTGAAATCAGTGGTCTCAGCTGGGGAGGGACAAGCCAACCTCCCCAACGGGAGAAAAATCCACTTGGCTATTTTCAGATCAGAGCATCCTGAGAAGAGGGCTCCCCTCCCCCAATCATTACATGAACAAAGAAATCGATCCACTGCATTTGGAGGACTCTAACGTGGATCTAGTGCATGGGTTCCCAACTGGAGGGGAGGGGGGGCGCGAGGCAACCAGCCACATACACCCCCGTCAATCCCACCCCAAGTTTGCTGCTTTTTTTTTGGGAGGGGCGCATGAGGGTTTCTCAAAAATCAGAAAGGGGGGCGAGATGCCGAGAAGTTTGGGAACCACTGATCTAGTGCTTCTGCAAGGTAAGTGCATCTCCTGGCTATTGTCAGCTTTCCAGCCCCTTTGCATGTATTGCTTTTCCTTCGTCTTTGGTGTTACGTGGGGTCAAACAAAGCCACATCAAGAAATCATAATCAGGGAGTAACACCCCATAACCAGTCGTAATGGGGCAATGGGAAGGTGGGGTTAAACCTTCAATGCCTGGGCATAATGGAACTATAAAAAGGGAATTCTCCACGGCTTGTGCAAGAGATCTAACTTTTTGGGAGGTTACTGCGTGGAGAGGAGAGGAAACACTCCCATTTCCTCTCTCAAAGACCTGCTGGAGTGAAGCGCTGCTCCCTCCGTCACAAAAGCCCCTCTAAACAATTCCAACAAAAATCCCTGTGGCCCTAACGACGTGCTCAGCCCCACTAAGTGGCTTTGCTAATTTGTTATATCCCAGCCCCCAGAACAAGCAGTTTTCACTTTGTGACCATGAGTACGTCCATTGTTATCAATAGTTGTATTCACCGCAGCGACGTTAAGAGGTTTGCAGGACTGGAGCCTTAAGTTGGAAGCTCTTTGAGAGAGTCAGACTCAGATTTACAAAGGGATTTAGGCACCTAAAGATGTACGAATGGTAGGTGCCTAACCCCTAATCTGGTGCTTTAGGGCCCAGATACCTAGCTCACTGTGGGCATTAAAGAGCATTATTTCTACAAGAGCCTGATTCTCGGGACTTAGGCACTTCTGAAAATGGCCCCTATATAAAGTTACCATTACAGCCTCTTTTGGCAGCGTCGATAGCCTGCCAAACCAGGGGCCTGGCTGGCAAGCCCCTGGCTTTTTAGTTCTTACTTTACTTTGTGCAACCACAAGACAGTCCCCAAAATAGAACAGCGTCCTTCCTACCTTTTCTTTGTCACTTGCTTCCCTGGCCACCGTTGAGCCCTGAAAAGAACAAAAGAAGTGGGACATATTCCATCAACTCACCAGGAGTAGACAGCAGTCGTTTAAATTGACCAACCCTTGGGGCTTATGAAATGCTCATTCTCTTTCTTTTTTCCCCTCCAAGAGATGAAGCAGTAACCCCAGAAAAATATTTTTAAAATGCAGAATAAAAGCAGCAGACAATCTGGGTGGTCCGGGCTGGAACGTAGAGCCCTGCAAATTTGCGGAGATCCACTTTATATATGCGGGTAATCTGCATCCGCAGATGTGAATATTCGGGACTCATTTTTGCAGCTATGGATACAAATTTTGTACTCATGCAAGGCTCTGCTGGGAGAAAAACGTGTTCCTTTTTGGCTTGTTTGCTGCTCTCTGGTACTATATCCAGTCATCTGAACAATGCAGTGTTGCCCCAATTTTAAAATACATACGTACTCAAGAGGAGACACACCCCCCTGCACCTTCCTCTGAATCATCTGAGACAGGAATCTGGGCGAGAAGGCCACTGGTCGGATTCAGGACATGAACCCCTAGCTCACGAGAACCCACGTGTCGAACAGCGAGGGACTGAAATCAATGGCGACCCCTTCTCTTCCCCCTGGAGCCAATCCTAGGCTTTCACGCTTTGCAGGCTCAACTTTCTCACATCCATGACAACAGAGCATATGGTTTCTCTCTGCATTCGTGCCTCCAGGAACTACAGAGCCGCACAAAGATTCTGACCTTTGCTTTCTGAAATGCAGCTCACATGCTACTCTCTGAAGTGGATTTTATCTTAGCCACACATCTCTCTGCCCTTCTAGTGCACACAAGGCAGGACGAAGGCTCACAATGAACCTAAGTTACATGCGAACAACGGGAAAGCGAGTTTTTTGGTTCAGTGGTTGGGCTTTAGGGCAGGGGCGGGGAACCTCTTTTGGGTCGGGGGCCGCTGAGCCGGAGAAAAATCAATCGGGAGCTGCACACAAGTGAGAAGCAAAAACAGACAAAAACAAACTGACGGGGTCCCCGACTGAGAAGCAGAAAGACTCTCCCCAAAGTCCCCTCGCACACCAGAGCCTAATGGGGCCCAGGCTAGTAGATTGTATGTGCTCCAGCCCCACAGGATCACCAATGCCAGAGAGGAATCCTAAGCCTCGTGGGCCAGATCCAGGCAAGCTGAGGGATGCATCTAGCCCCCACCCCTGCCTTAAAGGAACCAATGTCATTCTGCCAGTTACTGTCTTGGCCACTTGCTGTAGGAGACAGAACATAAGAACGGCCATACTGGGTCAGACCAACAGTCCATCCAGCCCAGTATCCTGTCTACCGACAGTGGCCAATACCAGATGCCCCAGAGGCAGTGAACACAGCAGGTAATCCTTACGTGATCCCTCCCGTCATCCATTTCCAGACAAACAGAGGCTAGGGACACCCCTCCCACCCATTCTGGCTAATAGCCATGGATGGACCTAACCTCCATGAATTTATCTAGCTCTTTTTTGAACTGTTAAAGTCTTAGTCTTCACCACATCTTCTGGCAAGGAGTTCCACAGGTTCACTGTGCACTGAGTGGAAAAAAATCTTCCTCTTGATTGTTTCAAACCTGCTACCTATTAATTTCATTTGGTGACCCCCTAGTTCTCTTGTTACGGGAACACACAAATGAAGTTTTCCTTATTCACTTTTTCCACACTGTGCCTACAACTTCTTAGCCTCAGAATTCTGCACCTACAGAAATCAGCGATCAGTTTCTTTGAAAGTGAACTGCAAAGCAAGACTAGCTTGTGTGTGCCCTTTACCACTCTGACCTAATGGGAAGGGAACCTCACTATTAGAAGTACCACGTCTCAGCTGCACTCTTGGAGTGGAGGGACTGTCAAGCTTTAGAGCATGGGTTCCCGAACTGGGGGGCATGAAGAAATTCTAAGGGGGGGGCATGAGGTGATCCAGATCTCCCCCCTTAAGTTTCGCTGCTATTTTTGTTTTTCGACCCTGGTCAGTTCCTTTTTTTTGGGATGGGGGGGCCTCAAGTGTTGCTGCTATTGGGGGATTGGTTCTCAAAAATCAAAAAGGGGGCATGATGCCGAAAAGTTTCGGAACCACTGCTTTAGGAGAATAGGAAAGTCCTGGATTTGAGTCATGAGACGTACTCAGCACCTTGTCCATCTTCAATTAAATGCTGACACAGATGCCACTCTGGTGTCAGCCTCAAGAGATGAGCCTATATGGTTCCACCAAAGCTTGACAAAGTCCTTCAGCAAACAGGAAAGTTAGGGTCTTCTCAATCTAGCATGGCAAGTAATGCGAGATCCTGCCATGAAGATGCAGGAACAGGCTCATATACAAGGAGAGGTATGCGTTTCAAGCATTCCCTTCCCTAACCATCTACACGGCAGGGCTACTCAACACACGGTCCGCGGTGCAGTTTGGGTTTACGTGGCGCTCAACACATGGCTTGCGGATGGAAGCCAAAACCAAAAAAGCAGTCAATATAATGGTCTTCTGTTGAGATGCGTTTTAGTAGTGAAATCCCTCAACTGTCATTGCTCATTGAAAGTGCTGTCACGTGGGTGGAAATTGGGTAAATGTTGCATTTTATTAATATCAGCAGAACTGACTTAAATGGGGCCTGAGTGTTGTGTAGTCTTGCCTTAATCTTTGTATTCATGCCCATCAATGTAAAAATCTATTTGCATATATTTGCATGGATATGCAACCATACTTAAGTCTGCATGTGCTGCAAGTATCACTGTGGCCCCCGGGGCTTCCAAAGTTGAGCAGCCCTGATCTACGGACTGGTCGCTTTCAGGCCCTTACCTTCAGGTCGTACTTTCGATGCACCGTCAGCCTGTGGCTAAATACGTTCCTGGTGACCACCATGTAGGTTTCCACCCCGTCCACGGTGAGTCTGTACATGCCGAGGAACTGGGGGAGGAGGGTGTTCCCATGGCATTCCACTATAAACTGAAAGGGGGACGGGAAGAGGGGGAGAAAGAATAAAAGTCACACTACACGTCTTTGGCAGCGCACACTGCCCATGAGAAGCTAACCTTCCAGCGCCAACTGAGGGACTTTTTAACGGCCATCCACACCTCTGCTCATGGGAAGCGAAAGGATTTGCAATTCAATGGAAGTGCAGTGGCATGAGGGAGGGGCCATTTCCACCAACGCCGGCTGACATCTTTTTTTTCCTGTGCAAAGCAGCATTTTCCCCAGCTTATCCACCTGGGACTAATCCAATGTGGGACGAGGTCTCGATTTGTAGCTTTCACGCATGGGCAAGCCCATGTTTCAGTGATGCAGAGCAGGGATTAGGGGTGTTACAGTGTAGTCAGTTGAACGATTAACCAGAAAGCCTGGGCTTATCGGTTAATTGTATCAACTACATGCAACTCCCCCCGCTTGCTGCCACTGAGGGGGAGGGAGCAGGTGCTCATGCATGCCAGCTTCCGTGGAGGTGCCTGCCCCCTGCCCCCCCCAACGAATACCCTATCCCCTAGGTCACAGGACAACCCACCCCACCACCTCACTATAACCCCCCACCCTCCAGGAGCTGGTGCTGGAGGCAGTCAGCTCCCCACAAGCACTGGCTTCTATGGAGCCATCTCCTCCCCCCTCCCTGTGCTGCTGCGGCTCTGATATGAGAGGCAGCAGCGCAGCGGGTGAGGGGGGCAGGCAGGAGCCGGTTTTCAAACTAGCTCCCCACACGTATTGGCTCCTACCAGAGCTGCCTGCTCCCCTCCCCAATGCCTCTATTGGGGAGGGGAGGGGAGGAGAAGCAGATGCTCATGGCTGGCTCCCCTCACGTGTAAACGTGCAACCATTAGAATTTCCAGGGGTGACACGTTTACACAAATAAAAGATGGTTAACGTCCCTAGCAGGAGGAACGCCAGTTCTCTGGAGGAGAGGTGAAGTTAAAAATCCAAAAGGAACAGAAGACAACATGTAGTAGCCACCGGCAACATCCTCTCGGACCACACGACTTCCCCCGCAGGACAGCTGTCAAGCAGGCGGCGCTCTGGCTATTCCACGGGGCTCCAAAGGCCAACCTCTGCTCATCAGGTGCCCCTAAGACATTGTTTGCCACCCTCTCCTCAGGGTTCCAGACTCACCGTACCTGATGGTACTTCTTGAGTATGTTGTGCATCTCCGCTACATCTTCGCTAGACACGGCCTTAATGACAAACCGCCTGTCGTAAGTGGTCAGGAAACGGGCCCCACAGCGACCTTGGCTGTCGCTGTTCACTGGGGCGCTCCGCGTCACCGAGTTCTGAAGGGTAAGAATGGGGAGAAGAGAAGGGGCGTGACCTTGGTCAGAGGAGCTGGTGGAGAGCGGCACGCATCATGCTCAGGAGGTCCTCTATTTAGCCGTCTTCGGAGGAACGGTCTTTTTATTCTGTGTTTGTACAGCACCTAGCACTGTGACACTACGTACTTAATATCTGGTGCAGGACTGGGTCTTCTAGAAGCTATGGCAATCTAACTAATGGGAGCTATTGGGTGCCCAATACATTTATTTAAGTGCCTAGCTGTGGAATTGAAGACCCTGATTTTAAGCCTCCACCTTTAAAAAGTTTGCCTGCCAATTTAACACATTTTTAACACCAGTGACACCACTCGCATCTTGCAGCAAGGAAGTCTTTGCTAAAAATTCGTCATCTCTCCCCCTCCCTTCAGTTATGGTGCAAGAACTCACACCACATATGGTCAGAGACTCCTTTGAGTTCCTCCATCAAAACCAAGGACAGCCAGATTGGATATTCCTGTTATTTCCAGGGCATAAAACACAAATAGGAACAAAAGTTTCTTCTTTTTTTTCTTTATAATCGTCTCTTTCTCCATCAAAGCAGCAAAGATTGGCTTAAATGTAACTGCTTAGCAATCCTCTGCAGATCACCTTTACACCAACTGCATTTGACTATTTCTGTTCCTAAGAGTTTGACTGAAGGGCCTAGAGACCAGACATAGTCTCTTCTTCCAGCGTGCAAGAGGAACGCTCCTTATATTTCAGTTCCCAGCCTTAGCAACAAGCCACAGCGGCTTCTCTCAACCCTGATGGCACCGCTGGAAACTCTAAACTCAGCTGCTGAGTTATCAAGGCCGAGAACACATGCGATGTGAGGGTGTCATTCTTCGACCACCCCGCTTCACGAACAGCCTCAGGTCCCGATGAAAGACAATACCTTGGAGCACGAGAAATGGGGCCACTGTGATTTACGGAGTAGCCACAGAAGTCACATCTCTCCTAGACTGTTTTCTCCACCCCCGAACGATTCCCATCAGTGTGATTTTAGTAGGGTTGCCTGGTGGTTTAACAAAAAGTACTGAGCCCCCCCCCCCCCCCCCAAAAAAACACCCACACCCCAGGAAAAAAATTCTGTTGAACAAAAAGGAAAAAAAAAAGGGAACTGACAAGGGCTGAAAAACAGTCGCAGCCCCTTTAATTCCCGGGACCAGTCTTAAAAAAAAAAAAAAAAAAAAAAAAAAAAAAAAACCCTTGTACTCCAGGGTAAAAGTTGTTGACAAAAAACACACCACACACATACACCCACCCAAGTTTGCCCTTTTGAGTCTGCCTGGGACACTCCATGCTCTCCCCACCCCAGCCAGAGTCAGGAAAAACACAAAATACAGGACATTTCTCATGTCCAATATTTTCTGAATTTTTTTACCAGATTGAAAGCCCAAATACCAGGCTTTCCAGTTCAATACCGTACACCTGGCGACCCTAGATTTTAGTTGTCTGGTGGTAGCAGAGGCGGGGACAGCTCAGGGGACAGCCAGGGTTCAGGTGGCTGCCAAAGTTAGGGATGTAAAAATGTGTTTAAAAATGTAACTGTGTAATACAGGGGTCTCCAACTTGACAGAGGCATGTAGATGAGGCTACCCGACATAGGAAAATGAAGCGGCGATTTAAATAATCGCCGCTTCATTTAAATTTACATGGCTGCCGCGCTGAGCCGACAAACAGCTGATCAGCTGTTTGTCGGCTCAGCGCGATAGTCTGGACGCGCGGGTGTCAACATCAAAGGTATTTGTTGACCACCCAGGTAAACCTCATCCCAGGAGGTTTACCTGGGTGGTCGACAAATACCTTTGATGTCGGCAGGGGAGCGTCCAGACTATCGCGCTGAGCTGACAAACAGCTGATCAGCTGTTTGTCGGCTCAGCGCGGCAGCCATGTAAATTTAAATGAAGTGGCGATTATTTAAATCACCGCTTCATTTTACTATGTCGGGTAGCCTAATCTACATGCCTCTGTCGCCAGAGGCATGTAGTCTAGACGCACCCTCAGAGACCTTGCTACTTAGAGAGGTGGGATTACGCCTCATTTTACAAGCTGGGCAGTTCAGGTACAGAGATCAAGTGACCAGCCCAAGGCCCAACAGAGAGTCTGTGGCAAAACTGGGAACTGAATTCTGATTTTTTAGCTACAAGGCCATTCTTCCTCACAAAGAGAAACTCTTTTCTTTTCCCCTGGACATTGTTTTATGCACATGAGTGAAACTATCATTTTACCAAACTCTGAAACATTCCCTATTAATTTGCAATTTCCTTATCTCTAGCTATACAAGCTCACCCTCCCATCTGTACAGATGCTCTGAAATCTACATCAACATGAAGGATGTTTTTTCACCAAACGCACAAGTATTTTTCTGGACCCTAGTTACAGACAACACCACCACATATTTTTATGCCAGTAATTACTACTGCTCTCTCTTCTCCACCCACGCTGCTTTTTGAAAGCGTACCAGCAGCGGTGCATGGGGCATGCTGGGAACTAGAGGAGTTTCCAGTTCCAAACTAAAAAATAAGATGAGAGGAGAGAGGTTTCATTTTTGAAGGAAGTATTTAAAGGCACCTCACTTTAAGGCAGAAGGGGAAAAACTCACTTCCTGCCAATGGCCTAGAAACTGTCAGAAGGCAGGGAGGAATTGCTTTTTGTGACATTTGCAGCTTAGAAGGTGCCGTGTGGGCTAACATATATCCTCTCAAAAACCAGATCGGCTGCCAACATCAAGCCGATTTCCCTTCTTTTGGAGGAGACAAGAAGCAGAAATCTTGACCATGTGAGATCCTGTGCTGATGCTGATGCCCTCTCCCTCATAAAATAGAGATGTTAAAATATAGCTTCCTGGCCAAATTCCCACTCAAATTACATCCTACCTGCTTGAACGCCTGCTGGAATTTCAGCTGAATGCAGCATTCTACGTTTCCTGTTCCACACAGCCTCCCTCACACCAAGTGCTGTTAAACAACTGACACTGTTCCGCCCCAGAGGTGGGAGAAATGAGCCTTTCAGAGCGACAGGCACTATAAAGGACAGATCAGGCATGAAAGGAAATTGTCGCAATGGTGTTCCCAGAGAGGAAGCGATTCTGAGTAATACAGAGTAACCTAAGAAAGAAGAGCATCTAGGCTACATAAAAACACATTTGGGCTGATGAGCCGAAGGACAAAAATAACGCCAGAGAGAAAGCAGCAAACAATGTTCACATCAGCAGATGCAAGAGACAGGCGGACTTGTGTGAAAAACACCCACGCAGCTGGTTTCTTGCGGCCAACCCACTACACAACAGCAAGAGTCAGGGTAGCTTTGTCCAGGATTCCGCCTCGAGATCTGGATAAAGCCTGGCATGAAATCGTGCCAACGGACACTTCTCTGCCAGTACAATGCAATCGGATAGAGTGTGTCTGTCAGCAGGAGAGGAAAAAAACAACAAAGGCTGGCACGGAGCAGCCAGATCTTTCCCGACCACTGACAGACGGGGCTTGTCATTGCTGATGACTGGACCGCGTGGGTTGTCCCCGAGTTTCCAAAAACGATACTGTAACAAATCCACGGCTTCCTAGACCTGACACCCATCTCTAGACAGTACATCACCGCCACTCAGACATGCAAGGGGAATGCCAGGGACGAGTCTCCGCTCCCCCGCTCTCAGGACACGCCCCCAAACAGCTGAGCTGACAGCGGGTCTGCGAGATGCAGCTGCGTCCACTACAAGCACACGCATCTATAATTAGGCGTTTCCATGTTCGCATTTAAAAAAGCACCATCGATGATCTCAGCACGACTTTTTGCGCTCTGTTTCTTAATACCAGTAGCCAAGGATTCCTGATGCTTACACTTTAAATAGATGCTGCCTTTCACAGGCTGCGCTCAAAATTCCTTATCAACATTATTCCTCCCCACTCCGTTGCATGGTTTGAGAATGTCCTCGTATTTATCAATGGGGAAAGTAAGACGTATGTAGGAATTCCTGTTCACACAGTGAATCAGTGGCAGAGTTGAGATTAGAACCCAGCAGATCTGATGTCTGCTCCTTCGCTAATCACTAGACAGGACTGCTGCTCATACCAGTACGTGGAAAAAGGTTTCTATTGCACCTTTTTTAGAGCGTATTATCTATTATATATTGGAGTCTCTCTGTCCATCCGTTTGCTTGTACGAGTTTCCTCCGAAAATGTTAAGAGCTAGGATCACCAAATTCAGTATGCAGCTTCCTCTTATTCTAACGTAAGGCAGGGTCAGGGTTTGGTTGTCCCAGGAAAATGGGATGTGCCTGGAATGGGGTTGCGTCTCAGAAAACCAAACAGAAAAGAGACAATCACCAGACAGGTGAAAAGGACTGGTTGGGGGTGCCCCCCGCTCCCGGCCTCCAGACCCCCAGCCCTGGAAATCCCCAGCCCCTGATTTATACTAGGGTGATGCCCGCTGTTCCCTTTCTTCATGGAGCCAAGGGAAAATGCACAGTTTGTTGCATTCCTCACTCTGGCTGGGGAGCGCAGGGGGCAGATAAACATGGACCTGCCCCAGCCGGGGGACACACACCTCTCACCTGGCCCCAAACTGCTGCAGTAATAGGGGACTGGGGTTGTCCTCTCTCCCCAGGGCAGCCTGAACCCTCGTCACCATCCACACCCCAGAGCAACGATTCAAGTGAAGCAGTGTTCCTTCAACTTTTTAAGACCGAGGAACATCAAACCATTTTTTTTAAAATGGGGAACGCTAAGGTGTTGTTTTTTTAATTGAGGAAAAAAAAGTCCCCAGGGAAAAGTTTTTTTCTTTTTTGCTCAATAAGAGGCTTGCCCCTTTAAGGCCATTCTCCAGGGAAAAGTTGTTAACTAAAAGAACAAACCAACAACGGAGAGGCTTGTCCTTTTAAGGATGGCCACAGAACACACCGGTGTGCTGCAGAACACACTTTAAGAAACGCTGAAGTGAAGCCTGCACATTGTTATTTTATTTTCCAAAGAACAAAAATGAATTGAGTTCAGGACCCGAGCAACGCCAGGTCAATCTCCTGGGAGTAAATAAAAAGCTGTGAAAAATTCCCAACAGACCCTTGTTAGAGGAATTCCTTATTTGGGAGGGGACCTAGCGTCACCAATGACACCACCAACTAGCTCTTATACAGAACAGACTCGTTAGCAGCAACGTATCAGTACCTTAAAAGCTGTTGCTGCGAACAAGCATCTTCTGTATAGCACTTCTCATCAGTGGATCTCAAAGCTCCAGGCACTGGGCTAGCTGGACCGTCGATTTGACACGGCACGGCCACTCGTGTTCTGAAAGAGCTTGAGCAAAGGAGTTCGGATCACCACCCTCATTGTCAAGATGGGTAAACTGAGGCACGGGGAAGGGATGCGACTGGCCCAACAATACCCAGCAGGCCAGCGATAAAATCCTAATCCCTGCTTACTAGGTTACAGTCTTCTCTCCCCCAAGGCCCACTCAGGAAACTATCTGCAGTTCCAGACTAACACAGCTACCCCTCAGAAACCCGGGAAAACGTGTGCACCAAAAACGCACTTACAGAGAAACACAGTGCGCAGGAGATAAGACAAAAGGAATTTTCCATCACCGGCACCTTCAGGGAGTGTACGCGCAGTTCATCATTCAACTGTAATTGCGAAGTAGCCAGCATGCTTTTGTGCGTACACACCCAGCTACATCCCCCCCAACAGAATCGCTCTTTACAACAGTCACCTCGGCTCCATCGCCAACCGGCAGACAGGCGGCCCCAAGTGCTAGAGCTGTGACATGCGGCCGTGGAACTGTGGCTACTGTTTTTTCCCCACAGTGACGAGCAGCCGATTGCAGAAGCAAAGCAAAGCAAACTGTTGCTTCTGCTACAGGAAGCATGCGCTGCTCTGTGAAAACAGCCCGCAAAGGCCCATTCTGACTGGGTGTACAATAAGGCAGCAGACTAGAAGGGAGTCTAACAAGTGGGGGAAGGGGATCAGGAACGAAGCTTCTACTGAAATATAATTACAGAAAAAAATTCAAAATAAAAGTTCATCAGCGGTTCAGACATGCTCCTAAGAGGAAGGAATTGTATTTTTGCAGCCTTTTTCATCCAGTGCTCTCAAAGTGCTATACAGACCTCATTCTACAGCTGCATCAACTGAGGCAGGGGATTAAGTGACAAGCCTAAGGTCACACAACACGGCAGTAGCAGCAGATGCCTCCCCTAGCTCCTAGTCTTATGCTGTAACTGCTCTGTCTCCTCTCTCAACATGCTCCCAACAAGGCTTACAGGACACGAAGATATTCAGCTGGAGAAACTCAGACCCGACTTACAACAAAAAAATAACTGGGAAAAAACTCTCAAAAATAGCCAATGAGAGACAAAGGAAAGATGCTCTGAAGACTGAAGGACTAAGGACAGCTAGGGTACGTCTAGACTACATCCCTCTTTCTAATAAATTAGGCACTTCAAAATTGCAAATGAAGCCGGGATTTAAATTTCCCATGCTTCATTTGCATATTCGCATCATGGCGCTCTTTCGAAAAAGCGCTATTTCGAAAGTGAAACCACAGTCTAGACGCGGTTCTTTCAAAAATAGAAGGCTTTTTCGATAGATCCTGTAAACCCTGACACACCCCTACAGTACAGGCAACGTGTCAACTTCAATCTGGACAGACCTAATCACCGGGCTTTTCCATTTCCATGGCCCTTGATGGACAAGCAGAAATGGTTTAAAATTACAGCAAGGGAGGGAAAAACTTCCTACCTGTCAGGGTGGTTAAGCACCGGAATAAATTGCCCAGGGGGGTTGTGGAATCTCCATCACTGGAGATATTTCAGAGCAGGGTAGACACACACCTGTCTGGGATGGTCGAGACTAGATGGCGCTTGGTCCAGCCATGAGTACAGGAGACTGGATTTAGTGATCTCGCGAGGTTCCTTCCAGTTCTATGATTCTAAGCGTGGGAGGGGGCAAGTGTGTTTTACTGCCACATGCTCCCCTCCGGACCCCTAAAGTAGTCAACTGGACAGGGCCGTTCATGGTTCCTCCGCCCAGATTAGCAGGGTGCCTTCATCCAAAGGAATAACGACGGCAATTACACTGTTGCTTCCAATGCTGTCTGGGCTGAGAAAACTAGTTGCGTTCCACTAGCCTCGGAACATGCCAAAAGAGGGGGAGTGTTAATTGAGAAATAATTAGAGTGGGGTGATCTTTCTGAAAAATACTGCTGGCACACAGCTGTCCACCAGAGCTTTTGGGGATAGGACCAGAAAAGCACCAGAGGGGGGAGAGATTTTTACAAGGGGATTACATGCACTGAACCATGATCAAACATCAGGATTAATCAATACATCGTTCCAATGCTCACGCGCCGCTCTAAGGAACTGGCAGATTTCAAAGACTATTTCGGTAGATCGCTGGCATAATGCCAACTTGTTATCCACCACTGCTGAGTTGCAAAGAGAAGATGCCTTAATTACCTGACACTCATGCTGCTAAAGGTCATGCTGCTATCAAAGCCTTCTTTTTTAATGTTTTATCTCATTTAAGAGGCTTATCTTCCTGCCGGCTAAAGATCCGCTATCTCTTTGCAACTAAAAACTACAAATAAGAAGGGAGGTGCAGATACATCACAGAGTTGCAACCACTCTGAGCCATTCCACACCGTGGGCCCACATCTAAGACAGGTCTGAACGGTCACAGCTGTTAGGACACGTCCCAAACCCAGTGCATCTCACCTAGGTGAATAGGCACCGGACTCTGCAAACAGGACACGCCCCCTTCCCACTGCTGCTCTTTTAGAAAGCTGCAAAACCAAACCTCTAGACTCTTGCAGGGGATTTTTTTTCCTCATACCTGATAATCTTGGTCATCGATCCCAAATCTCTCTCGGAGGTTTCGGAACACCATCGGGCAGTACTCCTTAAATTTAAAACGGCTCGGCAAATTTTCCCTAAAACAAACACCAAGATGTTAGTCCTGCACAGCAAACTCTGTAGCACAATTTGAAAGGCCATTTCCCTGTTCTAAGCTCGCCCACTAACCCCAGAAGTACTTTTCGATGGGGGCGGGGACACACCATTCAAAGAATTTGGGAAGTGGTAAAGGGCCACACTCTTCCATGATATTCATGGAGGCGGTGCGAGGTCTAGGAGGGAGATTGGGTGCAGAAGGGAGCTTGGAGTAAGGGACTGGGGCACAGGAGAGGGTGTGGGATCTGGGAGGGGGTTTGAGTGAAGAAGTGGATTGTTACCTGGGACAAGGAACTGGGGGTCGGGAGGAGGTGCAGAGTTTGGGTTGTGACCTGAGGTTGGGGTACTGGGTCTGGGTGGGGTACTGGGTGTGGCAGATGGAGTGCAGAGGTTTTGGGTTATATGGGGTAGGGGGCAGGAGAGGGCAGCAGAGAATTGGGGGGATGAAGGGGGGCTCTGGTGTCAGAAGCAGACTTTGGCCAGGAAACGCTTAACTGGGCGACTCCCTGCTCACTACTCAGAGCAGCTGTGGGACCATGTGCTGCTCTGAACCCTGCAATACTGGAAGGAGGGGTACTTTGCAAGCTGCCTGTCTTGCAAACAGGCAGCTCCCATTGGCCAGTTTCCAGCCAATGGGAGCTGTGCTGGGGGCACCGTAAGTTACCAAAGTATTTAAGTGTTTCCAGAATCTGGCCCTCAGTCTGCAAGCTCTTTGAGAGCACGTGCACATCTTTTATACAGTCATGAAGTACCGTGTCAATTCAGTGATGTGTCAATCAATCATTAGGAGAGCTGAATCCAAACACTCAGTAGGATTCTATTCAAGGGCTGAAGAAAGTCACATATGGAAACGCAGCGCCCACATTTCCAAATGCATTGCAGCATTTTTCAATCAATAGCACAATGTTCTTCTGTTCTCACTGCCTGAGATGCTGCCTGCATCATTTTCACCATTTTGCACATAAGGGAACTGAAGCGTAGGCCTGTGGAATGATTTGTTTAAGGGCGGAGCGCAAGTGGTCCCACTCTCAAACTTCTGTTTCCATGCCCTAACCATTGCTCAGCACAGCTTCCTTAATCCAGAACCAGGTTTTCAAGCAACGGAACATACACCTCTCGAGAAACCAGTTTGTCCCTGAAGGACAAGTGTCATTTTTGTCTTTTTTTGACCACATGGAAGAATCGGAGTATCATGTCCAGTTCTGGGCACCACGTTTCAGGAAAGATGTGGAGAAATTGGACACAGTCCAGAGAAGAGCAACAAAAATGATGAAAGGTCTAGAGAACATGAGCTATGAGGGAAGACAAAGAATTGGGCTTGTTTAGAAAAGAGAAAACAGAGAGGGGACATGGTAGCAGTTTTCAAGTATCTAAAAGGGTGTTAACAAGGAAGAAGGAGAAAAATTGTTCTCCTTGGCCTCTGAGGATAGGACAAGAAGCAAGGGGCTTACATTGCCGCAAGGGAGATTTAGGTTGGACGTTAGGAAAAACTTCCTACCTGTCAGGGTGGTTAAACACTGGAATAAACTGCCTAGGTGGGTTGTGGAATCTCCATCACTAGAGATATCGACGAGCAGGTTAGACAGATATCTATCAGGGATGGTCTAGGGACAGTGCTTGGTCCTGCCATGAGGGCAGAGGACATGACTTGATGACTTCTCAAGGTCCCTTCCAGTTCTAGTGTTCTGTGAATCTATGATTCTCCCCCGTCTGCAAACCTAGATTTGGAGGAGTAATTCTTCCCTTTGCTCTTTCTTTGTTGCTTTAGTTCTGCTGAATAATTCAGATGGACCTTGTAACACGCGACTGTTTAAATGAAAAGCCGTGGAAAGCAGCCCTCTCGTTTCAGAACTCATCGGCAGGACTTAGAACGAAAGGTGAGGAAGAGGCCAGGCACTGGCAGGTGGTTAACAGTCAGGAGACAAAGCAGAGTGGATAAATCAGCTCCAGTCTTGTTTCTCTTAACTCACAGTGCAAGAGTCTCTTGCACAGTCCTCTCCTTCAACAGAGGCTGCCAAGCTTGCTCAGCCCCAGTGGTCTCTGCCCACTGAGGGAGGAGCAGAGACGATGGTCTTACCAGAACCTCTGGCACATGGCGTACACCAGTGCATAGGAACAGAAAACTCAACAGCTGCATATTGCAGCCCAGGAGTAAGTCTGCTTCGGAGTCACCCTTCCACTCTCAAAAGCGGATTGACGACAGACAGGGGCAAGATACAAGACCTAGAGGGTGACACACCAAGTAACAGATTGCCACTCCCGGTATCAGTTCCATCTACTGGTCTGAAGCACTTCCAAACGCAGGAGCTTTGGGGGGCTCTGTTCAGTTCCCCTCACTACATAGTGTCCCCAGAGCTACTGGCTGCCTTTTCAGCAGAGGGGCACAGATCCTAAGGGGACACGCAGAGTGAATCCCCTCTCACATACGTTCATCTAGGGATGGTCTCTTTGGGGCCAGTCTGAGGCAGACAGGCAGAGCAGCGTGGGAGGAGGGGGAAGAACTTTAGCTATAGGGTGTTGGATCTACAGCCCTCCACTCGCACTAAAAGAAATTCAATCCTATACCCAATCCAGCAAGGACACCCCGGTGATTACAGTGCTCGCTTTTATCACCTCTGCGTCGCCACCTTTCCTCTGCGCCAACAGTCAGAATTCATTCATGGCACTGACAGTCGGAATACCCACTTCCCTGCTTGGCAGGTGTGGCATGTCACGTAGGGTGAACAGATTTCAAACAATGGCAGATGCTTGCTTTGCAACAGCACAGGGAAATATTTGGAACTGGGATCTGCCTGTCACGCCTCGTGGACAGCTGAAGGGTTTCTTTACAGACAAAATGAACAGCGAAGGTTAGGGAAGGTGAAACTACACCTACTTACTTGTTGAAAAGATGATTGTCCACCTTAATCTTACTGTAGGCTTTAAAGTCATCTGGCATTAACATGACAGGGACAGGAACATTGCTTAGCTCATTGATCTGGAAGAGAAAAGGAAAACAAACAAGACTCAGAACTTGAATTACGATCCCCACGGATTTATTGCCCCGAAAGCTCTGGATATCGTGGAATTCGTGCTAGAAAAGGATTTGGAAGTGATCCAATTCATTAAACTTTTAAAGCACATTTCTGTGCTGACCAGATCTGGCAAAGTGCTGTCGTTTCGAGTTTAAAAGGGCATCTTGTCCAGTGATGAGGCAAGTACATTTCCAGCCAGCACGTGCTCTGTATTGTTCAAGGCAGCTAGAATTTGTTACTCTCCTATTGATCACCCAGGATCTGAGCCGAGCGAAGATCTAACCACATACAGCAAGCCTTCACGCAGCTGTTCTATATTTATCCTCCGCGCGCTGCAGGTCAGAGCCTCGCTGGAAAGAGACTCCGTAACCAGTTCTCGCTGTTACAAATGGGTTGGACCATGACAGAGGTTCTGGGCTGCTTCTCTCAAGCCAATAGAGCTGACTTGGCGAGACTGGCTGCTTCCTTGGCTGTCTGGGGTAGTGCTTATCCCACACCCCCACCGACGGAATGAATCACTCGACTGGTCTCTGCTGTTCCCTGCCACAGGAATACATGGAAACAGGGGATTCAGCTGCCCCAGTGCAGGGCAGCAGCAGGCTCCCCCCCCCCTCCCCACACACACACAAACTCACCAGGGCAGCAAGAGCTGGAGCAAACTCACCATGGCAGCAGGAACTAGCGCCCAAGGCGCTCCGCTTCCCACAGATCCACAGGGAAACAGAGCGCAGCGGGACTGGAAGGAGCAGAACAGGCTGCCAGGTGACTCTGGCTCCCGCCACCGGGGGACCAAGTCCCGCTGCTGCCCCGTGGCAGGCCCCCCAGCTGCTCAGGGGAGGGGATTTCAGGCAAGGGGATGGAGCAGAGGCAGGAAGGGGTGGGGGGCAAAGCTTGGGGAAAAAGGGAGGAGCAGAAGTGAGCCAGGACCTGCACCAGGCGTTTGCCCTGGGGCCCACGCCGGGGCACCAGGGGGCGGGTTCCCCAGGCCCGGCACACCCCAGGGATGGCCATGTCCACGGGTATCCTCAGTGGATGTGGATATCTGCAGATCGTTTTCACAGCTGCAGATCCCAATTCTGTATCTGTAGTAAGATGGCCTGAGGGCGGCATGCGGCTGTCACATGCTAAATGAACCCACTCAGTAAGACCGTCCCCAGAGACGGGCTGAAACCTTCCTCGCAAGCAAGGCTCGCGAAGCAGCGCCCGCCCGCCCAGCTTCCCCTCACCCCAGCCGTTCGCTCAGACTAAAACCAGTCCAATCATCAGTCATTTGGAACCCACAGTGGCCCCATCAGTCCCCACTCTCTCATCTGGTATGAACACGGTGGATTTCAGAAGTCATTCCCCTGCAATTCAATTACCACTGCAATTTGAAAATGCGGCTGCTCCAATCCAGCAAGACTGAGGAGAGAAGCAGCAGTGGGCAGGGAGCCAGGAGATGTGGCAGCAGAGCCTGGCTTTTGTGAAGGCCTTGGATCTCGGGGCTCCTCGGTTGCCCCGTGTGTAAGGTAGGGGCAACAGGTCAGAAACTGCAAAGTCATTCATTGTTTGCTAAGAAGGTGGTGATCTGCCAATAGAAGACACCAGAGGACAGCCAAAGATGCGCTCAAGGGGAGAACCTACGGCCCGGATCCAGCCCAAGCGTGCTTTGCTCCTGCACGGTGCTCCTCCCCAGAGCCGCACGAACTGGTGTTGGCACTCCAGCCACATGGGGGGGATGCATTGGAGGGAGGACTGAGCCTCCTGGGCCCAATTGCAGGCTGCAGGTTCTATTTGGCAGGGAGGAAGCACTCCCTGCAGATATGGCTCCCCCCCCCCCCACGCTTATTGGCTGGGAATCGCAATCAGTGGGAGCATCATGGGGGGCGGTGGCTGTATGGAGTGCTTCCCTACAGCGCACAGAGCCACCTGTGCTCCCCCCTACCAGTCCCAGGAACTGCACCAGGTAGGCATCCACATCCCTGCCTCCTCTCGCCCAGATCCCACGCCCCCAGCCTGCTCCTGCATCCCTACCCGGCTCCTGCACTGTCCCTCTCTCCCTCCCAGACCTCACCCCCAACTGACTTGGCCCACAAAAGGTTCCTCCACCCCCAATCTAAGCCATTCTAACCCCTTAGCAAACCATCACTGAACAGACTGGTATTTTTCACATCTCTTCTCACACGGTCGTCCATGAAAGAAACGCACATAGCCAACACTGTCAGTGCAAAATCAGGTGGTGTTACAAAGGGGGGGAAAAGAACCAGTAAAGAGAAAAATTGTGGGAATCAGCAAGGAGGGAGGAAAGCAAAAGGGTCGTCGGTGGAATCTGAAAGCAGCTCTTTAAAGCACTGCCCAGCATTTACTCCATCGCAGCAGCCAAGGGTAGTACCCACTTAGCTAAAGTGCTTTGTTGTGACTGAAGAGCACCATTCAAATGAATGAATAAATAATGGTACATGCTGCCTATCATTCGTAAATTGCAATGGAGCGAGGAGACCGACACCCTCTGCATCTGCTGAAAGCCTGATCTTGGACAAGGCAGATACCACATGCTGGGCGTAGAAGTGCAAAGTGATAGGAGATGACTCAGGTGTGGGGCAAGCAGACCTTCAATTATGCATTATGAGATGCTGCTTAGACAGCAGGTTTAACACAAACAAGAGGAAGTTTTTCTTCACGCAGCGCACAGTCGACCTGTGGAACTCCTTGCCAGATGATGTTGTGAAGACCAGGATTTTTAACAGGGTTTAAAAAAAACTAGATACATTCATGAAGGACAGGTCCATCAATGGCTATGAGCCAGGATGGGTAGGAATGGTGTCCTTAGCCTCTGTTCACTCCCTCTGGGGCATCTGGTGTTGGCCACTGCTGGAAGACAGGAACTGAGCTAGATGAACCTTTGTTCTGACCCAGTCTGGCCGATCTCATGTTCGCAGCTTCCAAATTATCCTTCCTAGCAGGAAGGAACTACTAAGTCAGCTCTCCAAGGTGGGAGGCAAAAAGATTTTAGCCAACCTGTGTTTATTCTAGCTTCTGCAGCGATGCAACCTTTGCAGCTGACAAGTGGGATCTACTCCAACCCTTCAAAGCACACCCATCCCACACAATAATGCCCCAGCTGCAACCGTCAGACAAGGTCCAAGGGGAAACCCTTTTCTAGCGACCTCTCCCCCAAGCCAGCTGCACTGACTGGACTCTGCCACCAGCTTTTGGCTACTGGGTCGAGGGTCAGCAGAGAACAGCCATTGGACAGGAAGGGGGCGTGGGTTTATTCTGGATGGCACTGCATCACTGCTCAACTGTTTATGAGCACGAGTCGGTCCCAGCTGTTTATCCTGATCCTATTCAACGTATTCATAAATGATCTGGAGAAAGGGGTAAACAGCCAGGTGGCAAAATTTGCAGTGGATACAAAACTGCTCAAGGTAATTAAGTCCAAAGCAGGCTAAAGAGCTCCCAAAGGAGCTCACAAAACTAAGTGACTCAGCAAGAAAATGGCAGATGAAATTGAATGTAGATAAACGCAAAGTGATGTACATTGGAAAACATAATCCCAGCAATTTGTATATAAAAGGATGGGAACTAAATGAGCAGTTATCACTCTAGAGCAAAATCATGGAGTTGTGGAGCGTTCTCTGAAAACATCCACTCTCTGTGCAGCCAAAAAAAGCAAACAATGTTGGGAATCATTAAGGGATAGAGAATATCTTATTATCTCTATATAAATCCAGGCTACACCCACATACTGAATACCGTGTGCAGATGTGGTCGCCTGATTTCAACAAAGATATCTTGGCACTGGAAAAAGTTCAGAAAAGGGCAACAAAAATTATTAGGGGTATGGAACAGCTGCCATAGGAGGCGAGATTAATAAAATTGGGACTTTTCAGCTTAGAAGAGAAACAGCTAAGGGGAGATATTATAGAAGACGATAAAATCATGACTGGTGTGGAGAAAGTGAATAAAGAAGATTTTAATTATTCTTTCCCATAACCCAAGAACTAGGGATCACCCAATGAAATTAACAAGTAGCAGGTTTAAAAACAAAAAAGGAAGTATTTCTTCACACAACCTGTGGAACTCCTTGCCAGAGGATGGTATAAAGGCCAAGACTACAACAGGTTTCAAAAGAAAAGCTAGATAAATTCATGGATAGGTCCATTGATGGCTATTAGCCACGATGGGAAGGAAGGATGCTTGTAGTGTCTGTCAGAAGCCAGGAATGGGTGACAAGGGTGAGATCACTGGGGCACTTGGCATTGGATACTAGCTAGAATAGATGAACCTTGGTCTGACCCAGCATGCCAGCTAGACAGAGATGTGAAAGCCAGACATCCACTACTAAGAAGCTAGGTGCTGTATTGTTGCATTACTCGGTGGATTGGATGTTTAACCCCAAACACCTGCCCCCATTTACACAGTCTGCATTAAAAGACACCTCCACCCCTCCCGCCACCTCACTAAAACTCCCTGCCCACTAATTATTTTATAGCTCCTTCTAGGGATCACAAAGCTCTTTAAAAATAGTGACTTACGCTTCACAGCTCCCTGGAACGGAGGGTTCTGTATTACAATCCCACACTGAATGCAGCAAGCGACTTTACCTTACAAAGTGATCAACAGACTAAAGAGCAGAACAGGTGTTTCTAGTCCCCGCCGTTCACAAGTGATTTGTCTCTAAAACTATGTCAGAGCTCCCTTGGTCCCTCATTCTTGGCACTGGCCCAGGATTGAATATAGATACTCTCAGGCCTTCGACTAGCATAACCCACATACTTTGTTACAACAACAGAGCGCTGCCAAGTTTTACATCCTTTTTTAGGACCTGAAGGACAGGAAAAAACCAACTGCCCTCATGTTGCCTTTGAAAGTTCACTACAGAACCACTGCTCCTGTTTCCAGTGCACCCCAGCATTTCCCACCACGTCATAAGAATGTAAGAGCTGACACGGTGGGTCAGATTAAAGTCTATCTTGCCCAGGATCCTGTCTCTGGCAGGAGCATGTACCAAAACTTCAGGAGAGGGTACAGAACAGGGCAACTGCACAGCGATCCACCCCATCTTCCCTCCCAACTTCTGGCCCTCGGAGGTTTAGGGTCACCTGGAGTGTGGGTTTGCTCCCGGACCATCTTGGTAACAGCCACTGGAATCTAAAAGTCCTTCCTTAAAAATCAGCCAATCATAGATCTTCCAAAGAGCCTAGAGAGCACAGTCCTCAGCCAGACATGAGATACTTACTAGATGCTAAATCTTAACTACATAAAAGTGAAACACGTATTTATACTGCTCTCATCACCATAGTATCCGAGTGCCTTCCAACAGTGCATTAAACAAGGTGACTAACAACTGTCGCATGTCTGTTCTCTCCTCTGCTGCCCACAGAGTGTAGTGTGCGCCAGGGACGTATGTATATTACACACTCACGGCTGATGACCCTTGCTTCCGAAGAACGTTCATCCTAGCCCCCCGAGAAAGCTGTCTCTTACACAGGCGAGATATGTAGGAACTCTCTTTGTGCCTGAGGAGTGAAGTTGTCAGGTACAGTCTGTCTCATGAATTTTAGGACTTTTTTAAAGAGATCTTAGGCCCCAAGCTATGGAGATGAGAACCAAGATTTTGGCCTGACTCAATATTCTGTAGAAAGTCAGTGGTGGGAAAAGAGGACAGATTCAACATAGTGGCCGTAAGCATGTGTGCTAAAGAGAGATCCTGAGATTCGCCTTTCAAGCCGTGCATTTGTTATCTCCAATCCTACCCGTTATTTACAGTCCTAGACCCTGAGCACCCAGGGCAGAGATGCCTCCATACCGGTCTGTAAAATGCCTGACGCACAGCTGGCCTTTACAAGTTATTTGTTTCCAATCAATCTCCTCCCACCAAAAAGACCTTTTAGAACAAATCTGATTTGGATGGCCTTGAAAAATAGCTGTCACTTTAAAAAGGCAGAAGGGGCCATATAAGAAGCCACAGAATTTTCTGTTCCCATTCCAGGCAAGACTACAGTCCAGTAAATATTCAAGTGGGACACACTATTCCCTAGACCTGGTCAGTAAAATAGTGCTGGTCAAAGGAGTATACTCTGCTGCTGCCTTTCGGTACCTGGTCTGCTGTATTTTTGCCACAGATTAGTCAATATGGCATCTATCCCCTGCCCCAGAACCCTACTGTAAATTCAGATTTAAATGGGAGGACACATGCCAGTCATCATGATCGATTTAAAACAAAAAGCACCAGATAGGTGACACTCTGGAGGGCAGATGAGTGAATTTAGCATCAGGTCACGCTTTAGATTAGGGATGTGAATGGTTAACCGGCTGGGGGCCGTTTAAGTGGTTAAACTTAACGTTTAACCGGTTAACTGACTGAACAGGATTTTACATCCCTACTTCAGATCCAGCTATTTGATGGCATCTCAGACGGAAAAGCCACTACAACAAGGAGTAAACACTTGTGGTTTCACAAGAATTCAAGCATAATCCTACCAGCAAAGACGTGCAATTTCCTCCTTCGTACAAGATACAATAAAAATGGCTCATATTGCTCTGTAAATACCCAAGCCGTGGCATTCTTTACTGCCTTCTTGAATTCTTGGGCAGCGATAATCAATAGGATTCTGGGTGTATCTGCAGTGGTAATTCATCCTTATTACCAAGGGTGATTTCTTATTCAATAAAGCACATCAATATTCTGTGCAGTTCGGGGCCAGCTGTTCTCAGGATAAACAGGAAAACCATAATTTCATTTCAAAACCTGACTCTAGCTTCGAAGTGGCAATTACCATTAGTAAATTGATGGGACAACACAATTTGTTTACTAACAAGACCCAAATGACGGAGTATTCAAGTCTACTCTCCAGGATACGTTAGAGCAGGAATTTGCTCAGAAAATTTTAAAAAATACTTTGTTCCCCTTTAGTGCCTTTCAGCCAGGGAATGCAAAGGGCTTCACAAGCATTCATCAAGCTTAACGCCACTCTAATGAGGTAGGCACAGGATATAGACAGGGATCACTTTCACCAGCACAGAGAGTATACCACTCCAGACACAGCTGCAACCTCTCCACAGCAGAGCGCAATAGTTTAGGACAGAAAGTAAAGACACAGTTGGAACCCTGGGTATGGGTTTGGTTAAGAAAAATATAGTTCTTCTGAGCTGAAGGGTGATTAACTAGAAAGGTTAGGCCTTGGGATTCCTTCATAACCATAAGCAGTAAATTCTGGTTCATCTCATCCCAGAGATGGAACCTGCTACAGGAAATCGGGCCTTAGCACCAAGGTGTCCAACATAATAGCCACATGTGGCTATTTGGCCAGTTGAATGTGGCTAGTTCGCTATAGCAGTGGCCACGTGACTGCTGCTTCAGAACTGGTTGGACCCCACAGCCTTAGCACCACTCTCTGATGTTGTTTCATTACTGATTAAGGGAAGAGCATCCCCTAGTGACACAGAACACACCTCTTTTCTTCTGACCCGCTTCAACCTCAAATATCTTTGTGAGCGCTGATGGAATCGCAGCTCAGTGTGCTAGGCTTCTAGGCCATGAGATTCCCCCCCATCCAGTTTTTCTGGTCTAGTTGTCTCACAATCTTTAACGGATTTAACCACGCAAGCCAACTGGGAAGATAGGGAAGTGCTGCTATCCCCATTTTTACAGAGGGGGAACTGAGGAACAGGAAACCAAACTGACTCACAAAGGTCAGTTACAGCCAAGGAAGAAACAATCAGCATTAGGGATGTGATGAATATTGGCATCTGGTAGGTTGAGAGCATCCGTTGAGTGACTTGAAAACTCAGTACATAGCAGATGCGGCTTTCTGGGCACAACGTATATGGCACACCAAAAGCACTGTGGGGCAGGGTGTATGCTGCAAATCCCAGTTAACCTGTTTGGATTGAATACCAAATAGCTGTCCTGCACTACCTGAGCACAAAATCCCAGTGAGCCTGAGAGACCGGGGAGGTGCGTCAGCCAATAAAAGCAGATGAAAGAAGAGAAACACAGCCATTAGCAAGATCCTCAGCGACGGTGTCAAACACACAGATTACAATGGAGACCACATCAGAAGCCAGCACTTTGTTCCCACCAAACCCCACTGATCTACAGCTACCGCCACACTGAACACAGCCTAGTTGATCTACACAGACATGGCTGTTTAGCATGTAGAAAGTGGGAGACACTCACCATCATCATCAAATGCTCGATTATCAACGTGTGCTGTAAACACCACCTTACAATGAGCACTACGGCCTCCCTGCTTGTGCCGAACACTGTTGCTTCATGAAGTATAGTAATCCCCTCCAAGAATGTCATCACAAGTCAGTGTTTTCACCTCCGCTTCTGTCTTGGGGTGTCCCTACTCCCCTTTACACAAACACTTTTACCAGTCTATGAAATGATGTGTAGGAGGTACAGCCAGCAACAAGAATCCCAAATCTTCTGTTCTCTCCCAAAAGCCACGACAGCAGCATCCTGAGCAAGTCCTCAAAGGATACCATATTTTAAATGGTTTACTTCTTCACTGCAACTCATGAGCCATTCACAAACCGAACTCAGAATCTTCCTGGCTCTCTATTTGCACAACTTTTCACACTTTTAGGGGTGGGGGGAAGAGAGGTGAAACAAGGTTTCAGGTTTGATTCACATGTCAACTATCATTATTGCTGGTCTGGTCTACACAGGGCCACAAAGTATCAAAATACAATCATAAACCAGTTCAGATCCACTCCATTTACATTTAGTTTAGCCACTATGGATAAAACAGCGTTTAAAGACAATACGCCTAAACGGATATAAAAAAATCTCCCAGCCTGCCTGCACGAACATCTCCAGACATCATCTATTTTTGCCCACCGTGTGCTGTTTTTGCATCAGCTACTAGCAAGCCTGTTTAATCACAAGGGAGGCCTAGCTGTTACCAGAATACGTTAATAGACCCCAGGGTGTATCTTCACAAAACAAGCAGACGGATTACATAAAATGGCTGTTTGTCTGATTTGTCCATGGAATCGTTTGGCCCAACTATAATTATTTTAGATCACCATTTTGGTGTACCCTCCCAATTGTGATTATACAAACACACGGTGGCCCTCCAGATGGGCCTATCCAGTAGCTAGGGCCTTGTGTTTTCCATAGCCATGGAATTCATCCTTTGCAGCAAAATGGGCTCTAGAATGCACATTTCTTAAAAAAAAACAAACAAAAAAAAATGTCTCCAGCCCTTATAGTTGCAAAGATAACCCTGAAAAATACACTGAAACTGACATACAGTTCTGCATTCTTTAGAGAGCACACAGCCTGAATAAGAACCATGAGGTGCGACCCACCTCATTCATTTCAAGGAGCCGTTAATGCTGAAACCTACAGATGGCAATGACACAGCCAACACTCTCGCAGCTGACCACTGAAGCAAATCTCCAGCAAATTTTTTTATTCCACAATTGCACAAGAAATGCCACAGCGTTACGGGAACAATATTATTCATATTACAGAAAAAACCTCTTAAACCAAAGTTGTTGCAGAATTTCCTCTCCAATTCCCCAGAGACTTTGGCTCAGAGTTAGACTCTGCTTGCCATGTTGTGGGGCCTTGCCCATAAGCAGGAGCTTTGGGTACATTTCCAGAATGGAATTAAGATTGGCGGCTCTGGGACAGCTGCTTTGCTTGTGGCTTCCTGTTCACGCTGGATCAATTCAGCAGAATCTGAGATAGTGCCCCAACCTGTACAACCGGTGCCTAGTAAAGCATCCTGGACAATAGAGGTGCTTGGATGCAAGCCTACTATATTCACACACTAAATCTGTTTCAATACCTTTCAGTAGGAAGACCAGGCTCCTTATGTGACCTGTAACTGCCCAAGGAAAATCCCTTCAGATTTCTAACCAAGTCTTTGGAACAACCAAAAGGGTGAGTGGGTTGCAGAAAATCCTTCCTACGTAGTATATTCTGGCCTGTTTAGGTTGGGACAGGGTTTTGGACATTGAGATAGTACTATGGCACAAATACGCAGACAGAGGATATGATCAATAAAACTCACAGCTATATGCCTATCTAGTCTCAGGCCCTTGACTTAAGGAGCTCCCAGAAAGCACATGTCCCAGTTGGGCAGCTATGCATTAGTCCACCAGCCGGATATGACTCAAAGCATCACTCTTACTCCAGCTTCTGTTATTTGACATCCTTGGCAGGTTTTTTGGCTAACTGTGAAGTAAAAAGGTGTTTTCCTGTCAATATTTGTTCAGGGCTGGCCACTTGTGCACAGGTTCAACTGTTCTTTTTCATTTGCAACAGGCCTTGTTTACACACAGTTCCTGCATGATAAGAATTGGCCTAATCCATTTGTTCACAGCACAAGTGATTCCACCTCATGTACAAATGGCTCTGTGATGCCATAGTCAGAGGACTCCTCAAACACAGGCTTGCATGAACAACTGCCCGTCAGTAAGCATACAAAACAATTTAGACTAGGATTTGCTTTACACGGTGCAAAGTTGGGCTCCACCAGTTTTAGCCTCACCCAAATGCCTTCTCGCAACAAGGCCAGTGACACAAAGTAAAAACTACACTAATTGTCAACAGTTCATTTAAAAAAAAAAAATCACAAATCTTTGGGAGAGGTCACAACTCATATTTTCTAAACCCTATTCTGGCTCTACAGAATGCAGCCTTGTAGTTTCGGCAGTAGTTTCATTATAATACATATTTGATATAATCATGTTACTAGTCTGCGGTTCGCACCCAACTTTTGGCTGGCCTGCCTTCCTCTGGGTAAATATTTCACACCCAAGGGTTCTGCGAGTTAATAGATTCCATTGCAACGTAACAATTCAAGGTTTGAAAAATTTGCCAAATTCATACCAGCCAAGGCCAACACAAAAGGAACCATGGCTACCAAGTGAAAACCGCACCAGTGAGACTCAGAGACAGCAAGTGAAACTGACAAGAGTCTTGTTAATTTCACAGTTTCTGGAGAGTTTCTATTGGCAGCAGTGAAGCAGACAGAAGTTTTGGCCTGATGTTGGGCAAAGTTCTGAGCAGCAGAAGAAACACCTGTGCATCTTTTGACTCAGGAAGACGTCTTGGGTCATAATTGGGAGGTATTCTTCACTACCATAGGGGCTAGAAAGCTTCATAAATAATAACGATCAGCAAATTATATAGGAATGGGTGGCTTAGGCTGATGGTTTTCCAGCCCTGAAAAGGAGTACAATCAGTTTGAAGGGAGAAGGAAAAGGTTTTGGGAATTCTACGATCAGAAGAATATTCTAGTAGGATGATGGATTTCAGATCTTTATCTGCCACGGACATTCATTTCCAATCCTGTCCAGTCCATCCAGGTATATGAGCGGTGCAAGACTGTGTGTGCCATCACAGAAAGAGACAGGATCGAAAGGAGACTGACAGGTAAGGAGCTCAGAGTACTCCTCAGATATTCATTTCAACCCTCCCCTCGCCCCCCCCCCCCCCAGCTTCCACCTCAGGCAGGTGTCATGCCATCCCATGGGAAACCCCCAGCCTCCCCAGACTGTCAATGTTCAGCATGGGCTCCAAGGGTTTAGGAGTGAATGGGAACAGGATCTTGGCATCTCCTCATTGTGCATCTTAAACTACCAATGAGGATGTTGAGAAGGCTGGCTCTGTGGTTTCCCAACATTTGGGGAATTGCCACTGCTGAGACAGAGGGGATGAGGGGAGGGAGAAGGGGTCAAGAGTCCTTCCTGGCAAACTTCATGAAAGTAGTTTCCCATATGAGGATGTGGAGGGGCAAGAAGGTGTCTGGGATGGAGGAGACCAGAGACACAGGGTCTCAGCATGTGGTTGACGATATAGGAGGGGGACCTCCTTGGGATTTTTTTCAGACACAGACACACACACACCAGGGCGGGGGCCCTGATCCCAGGGCACAGAGGATGTCCCCAAGGTAGGGAGGTGCCCAGGGCTGCCTCACTGCACAAGGGACACTGAACGCCCCGAAAAGGGGGGGGCGGCCTGGGGCAGAGGAGCATCTTCAAGGGGGGGGGAGTCCATGGGGGTCTCCTCACCATATAGCTGCCACCATGGGGGCGCTGCGGGGAGGGAGGAGGACTGAAGGAGTGGGGGGAAGCTCCTCACTATATATGGGGGGGCTCTGAGGCCCAGGGGTTCCAGGTTGGGGGGGGAGAGTGTCTATGGGGTCTCCTCACCATATAGCTGCCACCATGGGAGCGCTGCGGGGAGGGAGGAGGACTGAAGGAACCGGGGGAGGGAGGGGGACTCCGAGGCCCAGGGATTCCAGGTTGGGGGGGGCTATGGGGTCTCCTCACCATATAGCTGCCACCATGGGGGTGCTGCGGGGAGGGAGGAGGACTGAAGGAACGGGGGGGGGGGGCTCCAGGCCCAGGCCCAGGGGCTCCATGTGGGGGGGGGGGTGTCCACTCCAGTGGTCTCCTCATCTTATAGCTGCCACCATGAGGGCGCTGAGGGGGGGCAGGGTGTGAAGGAGTGGGGGGGCTCCAAGGCCCAGAGGTTCCAGATTGGGGGGGTTCCCAGGGGGCCCCGATCCTCATCCTCCCCCCAGGGGCGGGGGTCCAGAGTCGGGGGGGCTCCCCCCCGGGCCCGGCTGGGGGGGGGCGGGGGGCGCCTCACCGTGTGGTTGGCCCCCCACATGAGGACGCTGAGCAGCGGCTCGGAGGCGCGGAACAGCTTCACCTTCTGGCACACGAAGTGCTTCTTCTTGGTCTTGGTCTTGCTGGCGCTGAGCGCGGCCCCCAGCGCCGCCCCGACGCCCCCCGCCGACGAGCCCCCCGCGCAGTTCGAGGCCATCGCGGATCCCGGCCCCCCCCCCTAGCGGCGCCTCCGCATGGTTCCGCCCCGGCCCGTTATACACGCCCCCCCTCCCAGTGGTGGTTCCGCCCGCTCCCCTACACCCTCCGGCCGGCCCGGCTCGCGAGCGTCTCCGTGCAATGGTACCGCCCGCCCCGCGAGCTGCCCCCTTCCCCGTCCCTGCAGTGGTTCCCTCCGCCGCCCAAGGGGGAGCCGCCAAAGCCGGCCGAGCCCGCTCCGGCTCCCGCACTGAGGAGGCGCCAAGATGGCGGAGCGCTGAGGAGGAGGGGTGGGACGTACCATTCTCACACTGGCACCGGGTAGGGAGAGCACGGGCGTAAAGAAGGGGAGCCACGGCCTGGTCCGGGCCTAGCCCCGAACGCGATCCCTTCGGAAATCTCACGTATACGTCCGACGTTCTGGGCTGAGGGGGGAACCGCCAGAAGGGGCGGGGTAAAGAAGCGGCGTGGAAAATAACGCCATCCTCCCTCTCTCGCCAGGGATGGTCTCGCCCAGTTTGAGTGACGTATCACGCCAGGCCCCACCCAGCCCGGCTGTAGCCAATAAGCAGCGAGGCGCCTGGAATTATGAATGGCCTGCTAGCTGTGTCACACACATTCGTAAAGGGCGAGCGACAGGGGCTCCGCTGCACATGGGGGGTGGCGCTTGGCAGCCTCCTCCCTCCCCCTCTGGCACGTGCTGCAAGGGGGGAAGTGCCGGGGGTCCCCCTAGCTCCCACTCCTAGAGCCCTACGTTGTGAGGAAGATGGGACCTGCCCCTCTGGTCCCCCCACCTCCAGCCTACACTCTGGGGGGGCGTCAATTGCCCCTGGGGGCAGCTTTTCCCTCCCCTCCTGTTCCCCAAAGGCACCAACATAAGGACAGGACAAAATACCCTTGACTTGTCCCGTGAGAGGCAGAGGATGAGCCTACCTTTCCTCTAGAACTACAAGGAAAGACACCGCTGTAGTTGACCTAGCTGAGGGTACAGCTAGAGTGTGAGGATCTATGGGAAAAAAGATACGCAAAATGCGGAGTGCATTTTGCGTGTCTTTTTCCGATACTTTTAACGGAAGAGGCTTTTCTGAAATTTGGCCCGTCTAGACTGGGCCACATGTCAGAACAAAACCCTCTTTCTAAAGCCCCCTTCTTCCTCATGGAATGAGGACTACAGGGGCTTCCGAAAGAGCGCGTAGAGCAAAAAAAAAGAGGAAGAGCAAACACAGCCTCTGTATGCGGCAGTTTTTTCGGGATTCCTCTAGCCTCCCAAAACCCCACAGTCTAGCCATATATATCCTCAATGATGGCAACTGGTTGATTTACTTCCTTACCTGACTGTAGGTATTTAAGGTTGCTGACTCCTTGTTTAGTGTAAATCTGATTAATGCTTCAGGGAACCTCAAATGTCTTGATACAGCCCCTTTTCAATTAATCTCTAATCTCTCTTTAGAATTACAGCCTTTTCTGCTATTGCCTCCTGCTGTTTTTTTGTGACCAAAGTGGTTATGAGCCAAGAGACGGACCACACAGCTGTAAAGCAGGCCACATCACATTTAATAGAATCCACTACTGTAAAGATGAAAAATTCACACTAACAATGTACAAAGGCAGGTGTAAGAAATACCATCTTTTTCAGGTAAAACTTAAAAGTTGCTTAAATTAAATGGGTTCATTTCTGACTCCCATTTGTATTGGTTTTAGAATAACCCAACAGAAAGCTACTATAGATCTATTATCTGCCAAAGGAAAACATCTTATATGGTGTGGTCAATTCAAAGAAAGTACTTAAATCAACTTTGCAGCGCTGTCACAAAAATTTGCTCTCTTCAGTACACAGTATATTTGCCTAACCTCTCATAAAATGGAGAAAAACTCCATTTAAATCTCTCTTGTTCCTACCCCCACCTCCAAATAATGCCCCTTCCCCAAAGTGAGCAAACAGAATTTTGTAACTCAGCATTGCGATTTTTTTTTTTTGCTTGCTGATCAGCACAAGTTTATTTTTGTATGTAAAATACACATTTTCATCTCAATGCCGGGAGGGAGAGGGGGGTTCTAAGGCTGCTGTAAGCTACTGCACAAATCCCTAGTTGGCCCTGAATTATGAAGTGATCGTCCTCTTTGCAATTAGAATCGGAGTCATTTCCAGAAAAGAGGGTTAGACATTTAAAAAGAGTACTTTAAAAAAATTTAGTCAGATATACACACCTGTACTTATGTGCATTACGTTGTGCACATGTACAGAATCCCACAGGAATATGGTATTCTATCATCTGCATCTCGTTTAAGTATCATTTCAGTTCATTTTTCCCCTTGCTCAAGCCTCCGCCTTGCTGGCACATTATCATTCAAACCCTTGAGCAATTCAGCATATTTCTACAGATATTTCACAGATCAGTTCTAGCTGAAACAAACTCCATCCACCCTTCCTTGCCTAGTCCCAAAATAGTAACAGTGAATACTAATCATGCTAAGTCTGCCTTTGGTGTAACTTCACAGAAGTTAGGAGAGTTGAATGTGGTCAAAGATGATGCTACAAATAGATAAAACCGATCCTCTCTCAGGCATAGAAAGAAGTCAACTTGCCCAATTAATCGGGTAACTAATTACCAGAAATCTGTGTCTGAGAACAGTCTAAAAATGGCTGTTGGTTTAGGTGGGTAACAAGAAGCAGGATCTGGCAAAAATTTAAAAAATAGTAAATAAGGGTAGTAATGGGGGGTGACTCCAGCAAACAGCTTGTTGCAATTTAATACTCTGGGTATCAATGCATTCACAATGCTAGAAGGCCAAGGAACTCTGTGCTACTGTAGTGAAGTCCAGCTCCTTTTCACAGAGTAAATATCATTGCAGGAGTCTGTGTAGGTTGTTGGAGGATCCCTCTACACACAGGGCAGCTCGCCTCTGAGAAGAAGTGTCCTGTGAACTGTTCTGAAGAAGCCCTGAGCCACATTAGCAAGAGGAGAGAAAGTTTTATCTCTGCATAAAGTTCTTTTCCAGGGCAGCTGGTGTTCTCTGGATGGAGTGGATGTTGCGTTTGACCCGATCCTCTACAGAGGAAGTGGATGCACTCTCCAGTTTTATATGGCTGCAGAAGAATTGGAGAAAAAGTCAGACCAGCCTTCCAACTGTTAACTCTTCCCAGTAAAGTTTCATGGTTCCTGGACTCTCATGCATGAACTAAAGAAGGAAACAGGTTGCTGCTTCCTAGTGCAGTCTGCACTAGAGATGTTAAATACCAGTTAACTGAATAGTCGATTAACCTAATGAATTCTTATCGGTTACTCAACTATTCTATAGTCCCCCTGGGAGTGAGGCTGGCAGTCAGTGTGCTCCGGCCCCACTCCCAAGGAGTCCCCTGCCAATCCATGCTGCTGCCTCTGTATCAGAGGCAGCAGCATGGGGTGCCAGGCCGGAGCTGGTCCACAAGGGGAGCCAGTTTAAAAACCAGCTCCCTTTGTGGACCGGCTGCCTCTCACTCCATGCTGCTGCCTCTGATACAGAGGCAGCAGTGTGGAGTGGCAGCAGCCCCGGTCCAGAGAGGGTCTAAGTTCCTGGACCCACTGTGAGCTGGAACTGAGCCAGGCTGCCTGCCCACCTGGCTCCTAATACACTTTAAATGCAGAGCTGCAGCAGGGATAGGGGTCCTGAACCAGGCACAAAAACATTTACTGGCGGGGGAGGGGAGGGAATGCGTGTAGTCTATAGCATTAATTTATAAGCTTTTGCTTATCGGTTAATCGACTACACTATAACATCCCTAGTCTGCACTGGAAAAGCTGAAGGACTAAAGGTTAGCCTGTATCAGACTAAATACCGTATAAACAGGGTCCATGTTTCTCTGTATAGATTTTAAGCAGTTCCCAATTTCTCCTCAACCTTCCAAACAGAAATGTTAATTACCAATGTATCTGTCACTGGGGATCTGGCAACTTTCTGGGAAGCCTCCAAGAGGGAAAAGCAATCTGTCCCCAAAACCAGGGCAGTGCTCCTCTGGGAACTCGAATGCTACTGCGCATGCTGTAAATTGCAACAGTAGCTACAGACCAGAAGGGAGAATTGCAGTCACTGACGTATTATCTTTAAGACTCAAGCCACGTTATCAAACAACATTGTGTGTTCCTCCCACACCCTCAGGCCACACACAATATGCACAATTTGTCTGTTCTAAGAGGGGGAGGAGGAAATCTACCTGGCCCAGAAGGGTTGTCTTGGTGATTAGCTACTTTGCACCTCCCCAATTCTGGGCTGCTCCATGAGCTAGAATGACCTCCAGCATAGGGGTGCCACAGGGCTGCAGCCCTACTCCTGCAATCCCCGCTCTGCCCAGGTCTGTGAGGGGGCTCTCAGCAAACACCCATACAGCTGTTTTGCTCAGATTCCGCACTGGGATAATCCCTCCCCACCCTGACATGGGGCTTTCAAGTCACTTTACAATGCTCCAACTCTTATCCAAAATAAAGAGCCTGGAGTGGGGAGAGAAGGGGAAATGGGTGATGGGGAGGGATCGTGTGAGGACTACCTGTTGTGTTCCCTCCCTCTGGGGCATCTGGTATCGGCACTGTCGGCAGACAGGACACTGGGCTAGACGGACCTTTGGTCTAATCCAGTATGGCCGGTCTTATGTTCTAAGATCTCACCCCTTGTGTTCACAAAGACCCCTTACCTCCATGGTCTCTTGTCATTCTTTGATCTAGTTTACAGCCCAATCCCACAGGAGATCTGTGCACAGGCAATTTGTGGGATCAGGCTTTGATAGGGCATGTTCTGAGTAGGGACGTGAACGGTTAACGGGTGATGCTTACTGATTCCAGTTCGCCGGGGGGGCCCACCGTGAGCAGGGGCTGCTCCAGAGAGCTAAAGTAGCCCCTGTCCATGGTGGGGAGGGGGGCACAGGCGGGAGGCACGCGAGCCTGCCCCTCCTTTAATTGATTAGTCATTACATGTAACTGGTTAGCCAATTAAATGAGATTTTACATCCCTAGTTCTGATAAGAGGGACTTTGTCTGCTTGTGGAACACCGCACGTTTCTGCAGCGCTCTACGAATAATGTGCACTGAGTGCCCGGGCAGCCATCGTCCCTCTTTTTCAGAGAGTTAGAACAGAGGGTTAATTTGTGTATGTGTGTTTTTGCCTAACTGTACAATATGGAATCAGACAGCTCCGTCGGGTTGCACCTCGTCCCGTCCTACAACCTGTGCAGGATTATTCTCTACAGTGGTCTCATCCGCTGAGGCATCCACCCCTCGAGAGATTATTCCCTGCACAGAACTCATCTAGAAGGCACAAGCAAGCGAGACACTCACTGTAGGAATTTCCCATCTCGGGACCTAAGTTTCTCCAGTTCTCGTTCCCGCTCCTCCTCTTTCCGGTGTCTCCTGACATTGTTCGCTCGCTCCTCTTCCCGCCACTTGGCGTTATCCAACATTTCCTGACGCTTGCGCTCTAGCTCCTCTGCGGAGATCTTCCTGTTCAGAGGCAGAAATAGCACTGTTAATTACGCTCAGTTTGCCACCCCATCCCGCCCCTCCCATTCCCAAACTCCAATGTGGAATTCACATTGGATTCACAGCAATCCCATAGGAGAACTTCCTTGTTTGTTGTGGCCCTGAAGTATGAATACACTCAAGAAGGCATCTAGGGTTGCCAGATGGTTTAGCCAAAAATACTGAACACCTCCCCCACCCCACAAAACACACACACACACACACACACACACACACACACACACACACACACACACACACGGGAAAAAATTCTATTGAGAAAAAAAAGGGGGGAGATCAAAGTTGTTGAGGGAAAAAAAAAAAGGACTCCGAGAGTTAAGAAAAATTTTTTTTTTTAAAAACCAGAGTGGACCCTTTAAGAAACGCTTTGGAGGCTTTTTGGCCCTAACAGGTTGCTGGTGGCTGCCCGCCATCTTGCCCCACTGCACCGGGCTAGACAGCTCCCCTGCGGAACACGGTAAGCACCCGGGATTTTCGCCTCCTGGCCAGGAAAAAAAAAAATCAGAAAATACCGGACATTTTAGGTGTCTAGTATTTTCTGAATTTTTTTTGTACTGGACAGGAGGCAAAAATACCAGACTGTCCAGTTCAATACCGGACACCTGGCAACCTAAGCATCTCACTCCTTATAAGACAGAAGTGGGCAACACCACCATCGCTCCAGGATATTTTCTACAACAGCTGTTTGGCCCTAAAACTCTTGGCATTTCTGACACAAGTTGTCTTTTAGGCCTTGTTTCAGCAAAGTGTTTAAGCACACACCTAAGTGGAATGTCTTTTGTATTTTGATCTTCACTGTTCTCCTTTCCTCCAACGCCCAATGAGACCCAAGGCTTTTTATTTTTTAAACTGATTGTTAAGAGGACACCAATGGGGCATCGCATTATCCTGACAACTTTGAAATTTAATCTCCTAGCTTCCAGTCTGTGGGATGAAAACAATTTTGTGATCGCCTCCGCCGGCTGGTACCTGGCAGCTGAACAACTGACAGCCAGGAAGAACACGCATCGTGCCGCTTCCCATTATGAGATGTTAAAACACAACAAACCCTGACGTATCCAAGTCAGGACTGTTCACCTGATCTTTGGTCTATTTTAGTTAATAGAATTATGTGTTTGCACAACTCACTATTAGTTTAGGGTCAGCATGGACAGCTTCCTTATAAACATGTTGCCTACCTAGTATAGCCTGAAGCATGCTGTCGTCGGTATCCTTTTTTAGGAGAAGGGCTCCGAGCTCTTTCCTTTTCTTTCCTGTCCACTTTGGTACTGTGCCTATAATCCAGGAAAAACATTAACATCACATATACAGAATATCTACAGATCTATAGCCCCTTCCAGTATTAATCAGATATCTAACAGACCGCAACGACTCTCACAGGCATTTTGCAATAAGAGCTCTCCCATATTTCCAGGTGCATCATCTTCAGCGGAATGGATGTTATTTTTTTTTAAATGATTTTGTATCCTTAGGGGTGTTTTTCAATCATTTGATTTTCATTCAGCCTAAGTTTTTGCACCAGGAGGGAATAATTAGTAACCAAGTAATAACAGTGGAAGTAAAGATTCATGACAATAATTGCTTCACATATTTGTCAGAGGATCTCATGGTAACAAATACTTTGTTAAAGGCAGTGATGCCAGAATAACCCTCGAACAGTATCAACTTCAAAAAAAATTGCACTCTGATTTTATTTTTAAAAACAAAGAGCCCCTAGAAAGGCTAGAACTGAAAAAGATTAAAAAGAAAAAAATTCTTCCAGTTGTCTGTTTTGTGCATTTGACTGAACTTTGAGTATACTTGCTTTCACTCTTTCCCCAAATAGTTGCCCCCTCCTTTTTTTCTTGTCTGTAAGGATCATTTTATTCACAGTAAGAGGAGGGAAACAAGTTTTAATGAATACAAAAATGTGCATAAAAACTACACACAAATGGGCAAGGAGACTGAGGGTGGAAACTATTTTGTACAAATTGATTAGATTCCACATTGCCAATGTCCCTTTAACAGTATATTTTAGGGTTTTATACAGTCACCGATCATCTTAGTACCTGAGCCCCTTCCATGTAAAATTTGCAGGAGCAAAGTCCTTAGGGGATTTCATGGTGTCTTTGGCAGTTCTCCTTTTATTGAGTTACAACTTTGCTTGGGGTAGGGATTTTGATTAAAATTTTATTAAACTTCCTTTCAGGGGGAAGGGTCAATAAGGGTTTAGAAGCAGAAGGAAGCATCCGTGGAGTGAGAATATTTTAAAAAAAAAACCAACAACAACAAAAAACCTTTCCACCTTAAGAATGATTAAATGTAAACAACTTCTCTCTATACATTTTAATTCATAGGGTTGCTCTCATCATACCCTGTATTTCCTTGTTCATTTCTGGGATAAAGAGATAATTCCAGGGTTATAATTATTTACTTAATTAAAATCAAATCTTTCCCAAGTCCTGTGTGTGGCTTTGGAGACCTCTACAGCAGCTACCAAACAGCCCCTTGGCCACATGATGCAAAGCTAAGCACCTATAATTCCATCAGCTTTCACTTCAAGTCATTGGGAAAAAGTGACGTGAGAAATCAAAGTTGCAGAAACAGTATGAAAGAGTTACGAGGAGGCTGATGGGGTAATAACAGGGATTTTGTTGCCGAGCCTTCAACTGATGTCTAGAGCCTTGCAAATCTGTGTCTATGGGCTTACTATCTGCTTTACATCTGCAGATAAATTTTGCAGGTGCAGATACCAATCTTGTGTCCATGCAGGGCTCTTCTGATTTCTAGAAATTCCTCCCCAAAGAGAAGCCAGGCATGGCTTTTATTTTACTTCAAAGTTAAGATTTCACACTCACTGTTTACCATGCCTAGGAGGAGATCTTGACCTCCTATTCCCAGATTCTTCTTCGCCTGTACTCTTCTTGCCAGGGTCTTTCTTAGGAGACCAGGACTGGCTCCGTGACCTAGAGCGGTCTCTGTGTTTGTGGGTGGCTCTTTCCTGGCCTGCAGCTAGAGAGTGTCGAGGCCTGTGATTGTGGTCAAGGTCTCTACTCTGGAATTAGAAAAAGAGACTCCTTCAAGAGAGTGCAATTAAAAATACAACAGTCACAGGAGCCCATGTGTGGTGCTGGTGAGGCAGGAAGACCTAGGCTAGACAAAGTGCATGCGTATGTACAGGACATAGGCTAACAGCATTATCTAAAACTCCATCCATGCTCTCCATACAGTCCACTGCCAAGATTTTAAACATTTTTATATAGTGTCTTGCATCCCGAAGCACTTACTACTACACACACAGAGCACAAAGAATGCAGACACTTCTGGTGTGGCATGCAGCAGCTAACCACAACAGTAAGTAGACAAAAGTTTGGCTGAAAAAATAGGGGGCAAATCCTTGCTCTTATAAAAAGCCCCACTAGAGTTTTGCATTCACAAAGGGCACACAGGAATGTGGTTTTTAAGGCCTTTTCTGGAAAAAAAAAAAAAAAAAAAAAAAAAAAAAAAGAGGGTGAAAATCTGGAAACAATGAAGTCAATGGGAATTTTAGACTTGTCCTCAACAGAGCTTCTATTTCACCCCAGGTGCTAAACAGCATGGAAGAGAGTCAGACAAACACATGACCAAGACAAATACAGTAAAGTAATGGAACTTGACTTGGCCACCTTAGAAGGCAGAGGTGCTGGAACAACTTGTACAGTGGGGATGCTGAAAGCCATTAAAACCAAATTGTAAACCATGTATATGATGGAAACCATTTCAAGCCAGGGGATGTGGCAGCACCCCCAGCACCTATGTCGAAAGGGCAGAATCCTTATGAGACTTGATCCTCTGGTCCCAATGGGAGTGTAGCCAATAAACCAGCTCCTCTCTCACCATCCTCTTCCACGGCCTGAAACTGCAACGCAATCTGTAGAGTCAGGCTTTCCTAACTAGCGCATCAATGCACTACAGACAGGAAGTTGCAAGAAGCACATGTGCCTACCTGTAAGCCGTATCCTGGGACTTTGAGATGAACAGCTTCCCAAGAACTATCCATCTTCTTGGATCTAAAGGGAAAAATTAAAGTCCCGTCTTTGGAATGGAAAAAGTGAATGTAATCTTTCTATCCACTGCATGAATTAAACCAGAGCTACTCAACACCCGGCCCACTGCCAGTTTATTTGTGGCCTGTGGTGCGGTTCAGGTTCGCCGATGGGATCCTTTGAACATGACCTCCACTGGGAACACACTCCACAACAGCGAGGCGTCTCCCAGGCAGGTGAGCATTGAAAGACGCAAGCAGACGGGCTGGCTGAAACAGACAGGAACAGGGATTCGGTGTTTCTAGCTCCCAGGGAGGAGGTTCCAGGAGCTATTTGCATATATATTTGCATGTATATGCAACCACACTTAAGTTGCGGCCCTCGGCATGTGCTGTCAGTATCATTGTGGCCCCTGGGCCTTCCAAAGTTGAATAGCTCTGCATTAAATCATTCAGCACTTATCCAACGGTCTAATGTGCCAAGTATATATCGGATTGTGTTTTCCCAATTTGTTTTTCCCTACAGGAAATAATAATAAAACGTACTCCCCTCAGTGATCCTCGCTGTTCAGGCATCATCTCCCCAAATCACCATGTGATCATTAACGATGACAGCGTGATGAAAGTGGCTTACAACAGCAGAGTAAGACAATCGTAAATGATAAGCTCTTTGGGACAGGGAAAGAGAAGGTAAATGAAAAAGCACAAGAAATGAGACGGCAGACGAGGGATAGGAGGGTTCAGTTGTGCAGAGACTGATGATAAAAATCTTGACTTCATAAACATGGAATTTTATGGAACATGGAAACATGGAAAAAAAATGTGGAGGACAGAGATCAGTGGGGCAGGAACATTTTTAAAAGTGCTAAACCCTTTACCCCTGTCCAGTCCCATCCCCAGCTGAGACCAGCAGCAGGGACTCTGGACATGGGGCCAGCAGCAGAGCCCCCGGCACACAGGGCAGCAGAGTGTGGAACCAGCAGCAGAACCTCTGGCTCATGGAGCCAGCAGCAGAACCCCAGAGCATGGGTCAGCAGCCAGGAACCCAGCATGTGGGGCCAGCATCCGAGCCCTGGTGCATGTGGCTGGCACCTTGGACCCCTGGCACTAAGCCAGAAGCGTAAGGGTCCCTCCCTGCACCTTAGTTCCCGCATCTATGAAAGGGAGCAACTGACAGAGGCAAATCACTCTAAGCACGGGGGCAGCATAAGAGTGGTGAAGCAGGGAGCAAGAGAGGCTGACTGGAGTAATAAAACAAGAGGACTGGAAAAGGAGAGCAAGTGAGAGCAGTGCTGTAGGCAGTAGCAGAACTGCAGAGTTCGAAGGCCAGGTTCTGGTGCTTGAATGGGATTGCAGGAAAATGGGGGTGTTGCAGAGGAGCAATTCAAAGGCCTGGGGCAATGGGATGAGAACGGAGGGGGAAGGAAAGGTGCTCTCGGCAGTAACATTTTGGATTGCAACTTTCATCTTGTGCAAACATTGATCTCTCTCATTCATGACACCTAAACGCACCTCACTCTGCTTTGCTCCTCGTCACTGCCGGTGCTTTCGCTGCTAGAACTTTGATGTCTGCGTTTCTTGTGCTTCTTTTTCTTCTCCTTCTTCTTCTTCTTTTTTTCCTTTCTTTCCAAGCTGCTTTGCAACTATCATGCAAAAAACCCCATTCATTGCTGCTCACTAGGCCACCACCATCAGGACTGAAGCCGAAATAAGCTATGCAACTTGAGCTAGGTCAATTGCGTAGCTGAAGTCGAAATAGCTTATTTCAGCTTTTGGCACTATCTACACAGCAGGAAGTCCAAGAAAAAGCACTTGTCCTCTGACTTCCCTTATTCCTTGTCAAATGAAAGTTACAGGAGTCACAGTAAGAAATCTTCCAGCTCGACATTATTCTGACATGATGTTGAAATAACTACTTGTAGTGTAGAATAGTGACAGAAATGTAGCCGTGTTAGTCTGGTGTAGCTGAAACAAAAAACAGGACTATGTAGCACTTTAAAGACTAACAAGATGGTTTATTAGGTGATGAGCTTTCGTGGGCCAGACCCACGAAGTGGAAGAGGAAGTGGTCTGGGCCACGAAAGCTCATCACCTAATTAACCACCTTGTTAGTCTTTAAAGTGCTGCATAGTCCTGTTACTTGTAGTGTAGACATGGACTATGTTATTTCGGAAGTGTAGTGTAGTGTACTTGTAGTGTAGACATACCCTATGTGACTTGGCATAGCTGCTCTGTGACAGGAAAACTGAGAATTAAAATAATTTGTTAAATAAATGTGTGAAAGGAGAAGATAACATGGCCTGTGGCGTTTTTGTGTTTTATTTAAAAAAAAATAAACTCACTGAGTTGTTGTTGTTTTTTTAATGTGAAAAAGCTTATTTTGTTCTTATCCAAAAGGAGGCAGGGAATAGAAATAAATTCCTTTCTCTAAACTGTGTTTATTCTGGACCCCCATTCTCTTCTCACTCAATTCAATGCAAATTCTGCTTCAGATTTCTGTGAAAGAATACATACCAGTTCTTTGATTTTCTTCATTTTTACGGGATTATTCAAAACTTCTCTTTTTTTCTCTTCCTCTCTTTTCCTACGGAAAATAAACCACATTGGAGATTTCAAACAACATTAATAATATCCAATAATATCCAAGAACTATTCAAAGCGCAAACCAAGACCAGATTTTGCACACACTTATGCCCACACTTAACGTTAGCACCATGAGATTTTCTCATTGAAATTAACGGGGCTATTCAAGGCAGTAACGTTAAGCATGTTTGTATTGGCTAGACTGGGGCTTAAAGCAGACTTTGTAAGTGTGATCATACAGATGCTTTGTGTTTTTCAACTTGAAAAGCTGGCTAGCAAGGTTAATCAAGAAACTGTTTTATATCCACTTGCAGATTGGCTCCATGGTTCCATCGAGTTCTGTTGCTGTCCATCCTGGCCGAGTCACAAGTGAATGTCTGATACCTCAGTCAAGAGTGACAGAGATGTAATGCAACCACACAGTTGCAAAGCCCAGCCCCCGGGAAGAAAAATTCCTTCTAGAGTCACAGAGTGGTCAGTTTACAACCTGCAGCGTAAGATACAGCACTCCTTTGCAAGCATAGCTATGATTATTGGTCATAGCATTAGCCAGTCTCTTTTAAACTCCAGCTGCAGGATTTAAACCTATGCAACTCTGACACAATCATTTACACCAAAGCTAGATGTAAAATCACAGCCTTGTTGAAAATGCAGCCTTTTTTCCCCCCCTATTGAGGCATTTAATGTTTACACCCTCTTATTGAAGGGCATCATCTGCTTAAAATCCCACATACATCAAGTTAGAGTCTGGGGAGCTAGATGCATTTTGAGCCCCGATCCTGCAAACACCTAAGTCCACAAGCAACTGTCAGGATGCAGGTGGTCTCACAAGCAGGTGAGTAACTTTGATGTCTAAATGTCTACAGGATCTGCCTTGTATCCTGGAAAACAAACATTGGCTTAGTATTCACAAGTCTGAAATAAACAAAACTAACTCTAAGAGACACTTGGAAATGGAACATATATGCAGCCCATCTCAGGTGTGTGTATCAGAACTAGATCAACAGTGTAACATTTAGGAAACAGGAAACAAAAAGCTCTCTAGGCAATTTTCAGGTTTGGGGAAAACCTTAAGTCAGATTGTATCTTGCTGAAATCCTCCTGCTTAATGAAATACAAGAAAAAAAATTACTCCAAATCACGGCATGCAACATCTGAGGCCACGTATATAGATGAGCCGGAGATCCATCTTGCATTCAATTTAGCAGGTCTAGATAAGACCCACTACATTGAACGCTGAGGGCGCCTCTGTTTCATCCCTTTAATCACGAGGTGTTAGGGAAGCAAACGGAAGTATTTTCTCCCGTCAACCTCCTACTGTGAAGATGGCACCAAGCTCGGCTTAAGCTATGCCAAATCCAGCTACATTATTTACGTAGCTGGAGTTGCATACCTTAAGCAGACCTCCGGGTCTAGCGCAGACCTGGCTACAGAGTCTGAACAGTTGCAGGCTAATTAGATCAAACATTAATATTGCAGAAGTGCCTAGAGGTCTTAACCAGGTCTCTACTGTCCTTCAAAGATATAGTGTATGAGTCTGCATCAAGTAACTTCCAGTCTGAAAGATGACAGGTAGATAAAGGAAACAGGTGGACAGAGGACATACGAGGTGACAAACAAAATACGAGTCTTAATACAGATGAACTCTGTGCAGTGCTTGGTTAATTGGCAGCAGCAATCACAACTCACTCCCTGCCTAGTGTGAATCATCCCTTTTGTACCTTATCATGAAGAGTGGATCCTCCCGGATTTTGCTTGCCATGTCTAGGACAGAATTGGCACCTGTGGGGGCAAAAATGGAGCCGGGAAGAAGTCCTGTCTCAGTGGAACAACCTGCTTCTTTGTCTTCCATCTTCTCAAAGACATATTTGTCCACAGGGCGGCCCATCAGATACTCCTCTCTGTTCACCATGCCCCCGGGACCTTGGTACATCCAATCCAGCTTCTCTTCTTTTTTCCTGTTTCAAGCAACAGCAAAAAAATCCATGTTACTGTGTTTGCCCTCCAATCAGCTCTGGAGTTTCACTTTTCTCTGTAAAGATGAGCAGAAATGCTTTAGCATAAGTCACTATTGAATGTCTGTCCTTGGTACTATTCCTGCAAAACCAAAAAAAACTTACACAGGTGTTGAACTTTACATGTGGCAAGTAATCCTACTGATCATAGAAGATTAGGGCTGGAAGAGACCTCAGGAGGTCATCTAGCCATCCTCCCAGCTAGGGCTTTTCAAGTCTGGCCTTAAAAACTTCTTAGGATGGAGATTCCCCTGCATCTCTAGTGCTTCACCACCCTCCTACTGAAATAGTTTTTCCTATTATCCAACCTAGACCTCCCCTTCTGCAATCTGAGATTTTTGTTCCTTATTCTGCTGTTTGTCACCACTGAGAACAGCCTCTCTTCATCTTCTTTGGAACCCTCCATCAAGTAGTTGAAGGCTGCTATCAAATCCCCCCTCGTTCTTCTCCTCTGCACGCTAAACAAGCCCAGTTCCCTCAGCTTCTCGTAAGTCATGTTCCTCAGCCCCCTAATTATTTTCATTGACCTCCACTGGACTCTCTCCAATTTGTCCACATTCTTTCTGTAATGGGAGGCCCAGAATTGGATGCAATACTGCAGAGAAGGCTTCAGCAGTGCAAATACAGGGGAATAATCACTTCCCTTGATCTGCCAGCAACGTTACTAATGCAATCCAATGTGCCGTTAGCCTTCTTGGCTATAAGGGCACACTGTTGATTCATATCCAGCTTCTTGACTAATGTAATCCCCAGGTCCTTTTCTGGAGAACTGCCGCTTAGCCAATCAGTCAATAAGCTCAACAGGAGGGAAAATTAAATGCCAACATACATTTTTACGGGATCAGGGCCTTAGAAATTAGAGCAAAGGACCGTGTCCCTTTCTCTGACAATGCCTAGAGACAATTCCACAGTGTACTTGACAGCATCGTTAGGAAATTTCTCCTGTTATGACACTACATTTCATAGCGCTAGGAAACATGGACAGCTCTAGCCAAATAAGTACCAGAAAGAGTAACTTTTGGTCCATTATAACAAGCATCTTTCCTTTTTCACGGCACCCACCGTTTATACCGTGACAGCCAGGAAAGTTAGTTATTTGGTAGCTGCGACTCAAGTCTTTAAAAAAAAAAAAAGTGTTACTAGAATGTCCCTGTTCAGAAATTCCTCCTGGTGACAAAGTCCTTAGAATACAAATGATGCACACTGGATTTCCAAGGGAAACCACACACACAGAGTCTAGCATAAAACTCTGCCTCACACTTACTTGACTGCTCCCACATCCTCCGCATAGCGCTGCATCTCCTCCCGGGCTCGCTCCTCCCGCAGCTCCCGCTGCAGCTCCTCAATCTTCTTCCGCTCAGCTTCATGTTTCTGCTCTGCCTTCCACACCTTCTCCACATTGCGCAGAGTCTGGGGGTGCCAGCTCTTCTTCAGATTCTAGGACAGGAAGCAGTACAAGCAGGGCTTAAAATGCTAACGTCCGAGACCCACGGAACAGGGACCAAGCCTTCTCACAGGGCTGCCCGGAAGACGAATTAAAGGGGCACCATTAGGACAAAAGTCATGTTGTAACATCTTCATCTGCCTCTGAATACTTCAGATTAACAACACGCCAGGCAGGTTAGTGAGAAAGAACACACCCACACCCACACCCACACCCACACACACCCACCCCTCGGCTTCAGCAAGAACTGTGTAATCAAGCAAGGAAAGCAGGTTTAGATCTTTACCTTTGAGTGCAGAGGGAAAGATGGAAAATTTCAATCAGACTGGCCAACAAAAACACACAAATCAGTTTTACCCTCACCTAAACCAGTGCTTGAAGTGCCCAAGAAGCAAACAAGGCACAGATTTTAAATCAGCTGAAAACAATCCCAAAGGTTTGAACATTACAGTGTGGCCTTAACATTACATTCTACCTTTGGGGGTTCGTAAAACTACAGTGTTCTCTTTTCTCCAAGGCGCTGGCACTCCTTTACAACCCCATTTATCAAAGTGAGATTTGGTTTGAGTTTTAGGTGGGAGAAAAGGGAATCAGTATTTGTTATCGGACTTGGTCTGGGACCCCACGGTACTATCCCAAGGCCCCACCACAAGGGTTCCCTGTCAGCTGTGTGGACACTCAGGAGAGATTCAAATGCTCAGCAGAGCTCCCACAGCCAGGTTTTGTTTCTCTGGTGGTGCACATTCTCACATGCCTGGCTGCATATTAAAAAAAACCTATTCCGCACACAGATGGGAAAAATCTGCACATGGGTGAAAAAGATTAGAGGGAACATTGTCCACGACCCAGCCTCTTTGTTAGAGGCTGGGAATGGGCGAAAGGGGAGGGATCACTGGATGGTCCCCTGTTCTGTTCATCCTCTTTGGGTGCACCTGGTAGTGGCCGCTGTCGGCAGACAGGACACGGGGCTGGATGGACCGTTGGTCTGACCCAGCGTGGCCGGTCCTCCACAGGGATGTAAAATCCTGTTAACCACATGATGGTTAACGAGTTAACTGATTAAAGGGGGGGCCAGAGCTGCCCCTGTCTAGGGTGGTCTCCATCTCACAAGACCACCTTGGGGCCCTGATCCTGCAGCACCTCTGGGTGCGACTGGCAATAAATTTAAGCCCGGGACCGGGGGCAAGGCGCTTGCTGACAGCCGGGCCCCTGGGCGACCCCGGGTGCACTGGGGGGGCGTGGGGCTGTAGCAAAGCGCCCCCCCACCTGTCTGGGGCCCTGGCTCGCCCAAGTGGGGGGGGATCTTCATTGCTGGGGGGGGCCGCACCGTGGGGCGGGAGGGGGGGCCGTCATTGCTGGGGGGGCCGCACCGTGGGGCGGGAGGGGGGGCCGTCATTGCTGGGGGGGCCGCACCGTGGGGCGGGAGGGGGGCCGTCATTGCTGGGGGGGGGCCGCACCGTGGGGCGGGAGGGGGGCCGTCATTGCTGGGGGGGGGCCGCACCGTGGGGCGGGAGGGGGGCCGTCATTGCTGGGGGGGGGCCGCACCGTGGGGCGGGAGGGGGGCCGTCATTGCTGGGGGGGGGCCGCACCGTGGGGCGGGGGGGGCCGTCATTGCTGGGGGGGGCCGCACCGTGGGGCGGGGGGGGCCGTCATTGCTGGGGGGGGCCGCACCGTGGGGCGGGGGGGGCCGTCATTGCTGGGGGGGGGCCGCACCGTGGGGCGGGGGGGGCCGTCATTGCTGGGGGGGGCCGCACCGTGGGGCGGGGGGGGCCGTCATTGCTGGGGGGGGGCCGCACCGTGGGGCGGGAGGGGGGCCGTCATTGCTGGGGGGGGGGCCGCACCGTGGGGCGGGGGGGGCCGTCATTGCTGGGGGGGGGGGCCGCACCGTGGGGCGGGGGGGGCCGTCATTGCTGGGGGGGGGCCGCACCGTGGGGCGGGAGGGGGGCCGTCATTGCTGGGGGGGGGCCGCACCGTGGGGCGGGGGGGGCCGTCATTGCTGGGGGGGGCCGCACCGTGGGGCGGGGGGGGCCGTCATTGCTGGGGGGGGGCCGCACCGTGGGGCGGGGGGGGGTCTGCTGGGGGGGGGCCGCACCGTGGGGCAAAGCCTGTCAAAACACCCCCCCCGTCCCCAGACCCGCCCCGCCCCGCCCAGGCGGACGCGGGTCCCGGCCCCTCACCAGGTCTCCCCCCCCCATGGCGGCGGCGATTCGCGTTCCCGGCCCGGCCGCGTCAGCTCCCGGCGCCGCTCGGCCCCGCCCGCCAGGCCCCGGCTGATGGCGCCGCTTCCGCCGCCCGGGCTGGAGGGAGGGAGGCGGGGCTATGGGGGGGCGGGGGGTTATGGTCCTGGGAAGTGGGGGGCGGGTGGGGGGGCAGTGGGGGGTTATGGTCCTGGGAAGTGGGGGGCAGTTGTGGGGTGGGGGGGCAGTGGGGGGTTATGGTCCTGGGAAGTGGGGGGCAGTTGTGGGGTGGGGGGGCAGTGGGGGGTTATGGGCCTGGGAAGTGAGGGGCAGGTGTGGGGTGGGGGGGTAGTGGGGGGTTATGGGCCTGGGAAGTGGGGGGCAGTTGTGGGGTGGGGGGGCAGTGGGGGGTTATGGTCCTGGGAAGTGGGGGGCAGTTGTGGGGTGGGGGGGCAGTGGGGGGTTATGGGCCTGGGAAGTGGGGGGCAGGTGTGGGGTGGGGGGGCAGTGGGGGGTTATGGGCCTGGGAAGTGAGGGGCAGGTGTGGGGTGGGGGGGGCAGTGGGGGGTTATGGGCCTGGGAAGTGAGGGGCAGGTGTGGGGTGGGGGGGGCAGTGGGGGGTTATGGGCCTGGGAAGTGAGGGGCAGGTGTGGGGTGGGGGGGCAGTGTGGGGTTATGGGCCTGGGAAGTGAGGGGCAGGTGTGGGGTGGGGGGGCAGTGGGGGGTTATGGGCCTGGGAAGTGAGGGGCAGGTGTGGGGTGGGGGACAGTGGGGGGTTATGGGCCTGGGAAGTGGGGGGCAGGTTTCGGTTGCCGATGGTTACCGGCTCCCACACTGGGGTTGTGGCTGCCACTGGCTCCCAGCCCCCATGCTCGAGCTGGCTCTGCTGGCTCCCAGCCCTGGCGCGGGGAATGGGGCTGCCACCGGTGGTTCACAGCCCCAGTGCTGGGAGTAGCTGCTGGCTCCTAGCCCCAGCCGCCATCCACACAGGGCTGGAGCATCTCTCTGCCGGTGGCAGGTCACAGACAGAATCCAGTTAACTGACACCCAGTAAGCATCACCAGGTAAGGGTGATGCTTACCGGGGAACTGGTTAACCGGTTACCCATTCACATGCCTAGTTAAGGCTACACTCAAGTTATATTTTGAGCTGCCAGTGTAGTGAAGTCTCGGAGGGGTAGCCGTGTTAGTCTGTAGTTTTAAAAACAACGAAATAACAAATATTTCCTCTCCAGCTCATCTGATGAAATGGGTTTTACTCATGAAAGCGCTCTCTCTGTCTCTCTCTGTCTCTCTCTCTATATATATATATATGCACCTGCTGAATGATCTGGGCTGGCCCCGCCCCAGGGCACATGGGCGGCCCCGGGCGCGCAGCGCATGGGCAGCCCCGGCCCTGGGCACGTGGGCAGCCCCGCCCCCCAGACGCCAAGAGCATGTGCGGCCCCAAAAGGTTGGGGACCACTGCTGTAAATCAACCCTTCCCTGTGTATTTGGCTTGTGGAATTGGCCTGACACAACACTGTGGGTATGTCTACACTACAGCGCTAGTTCGAACTAACTTAGTTCGAATTAGTTAATTCGAACTAAGCTAGTTCGAACTAACGCATCTAGAACTAAAAACTAGTTCGAACTAGCGTTTTGCTAGTTCGAACTAGTAAGTCCACATTGAGTGGACTCTGAACAGGGCTTAAGGATGGCCGGAAGCAGTGCCGGCAGGGCATAAAAGGAGGACTTAGAGCATGGAGATACTGTCTCAGGCTAGCCGAGGGCTGCGCTTAAAGGGTCCCGACCCCCACCCCGGACACACAGTTCTAAGGGGTGCCCCGCTTGCAAAGAAGTTCTGGCTTGGAGTGCCCTGAGTGCCCACACTGGGCACATCACACCACTCGGCCATCAGCCCGGCTGCACTTGCCGCAGGCTGCCATCTGGGGAGAGGGAGTAATTGGGGGGCTGCAGGAGAGCTTCCACCCCCAGAAGCCCGCAGAGCCAGCCCAGTCCTCCCCATCGGGGGCTCGTACCCCATTCCTCCCTCACCTCCTTCCACTTACCCTTCCCTAGCCCCCCTTCTTATTGATGTACAAAATAAAGATAACGTTTCTTCCAACATTGACTCTGTCTTTATTGAAAAAAACTGGGGGAGATTGGGAAAAGGAGGTGGGAGAGGGGAAGAGAAAGGCTGGGAGAGGGGAGGGCAACTAACATGATCAGGGGTTGGGAACAGGTCCCAAATGAAGAAAGGCTACAGAGACTGGGACTGTTCAGCTTAGAAAAGAGGAGACGGAGGGGGGACAGGATAGAGGTCTCTAAAAGCAGGGGTTGGGTGGAGAGGGTGCATTCAGAAAAGTTCTTCCTGAGTTCCCATAAAGAAGGACTAGAGGACACCAAAGGAAAGGAATGGGTAGCAGGCTTCAAACTAGTAAGAGAAAGTTGTTCTTGACAAAGCAAATAGTTAACCTGTGGAACTCCTTGCTGCAGGAGGCTGTGAAGGCTACAACTAGAACAGAGTTTAAAGGGAAGTGAGATAAAGTGATGGAGGTTGGGTCCATGGAGTCCTATTAGCCAGAGGGTAGGAGTGGTGTCCCTGCCCAAAGTTTGTGGAAGGCTGGAGAGGGATGGCACGAGACAAATGGCTTGGTCATTGTCTTCGGTCCATCCCCTCCAGGGTCCCTAGGGTTGGCCGCTGTTGGCAGACAGGCTACTGGGCTAGATGGACCTTTGGTCTGACCCAGTACGGCCATTGTAAGCTCAGGGCTCAGTGTCGGGGGTCTCAGTGGACCCCCTTGATTTTCATGCACACCTGGTCCTGGGTGGCCAGGCTGGCAGCTCTCCTGCCCTAGACGGCCACTTTCCTGTGCCTAGTGCGGAGATCGTGGACGAGGTCCACGATGTCCGCACTAGCCCAGGAAGGTGCCCGCCTCTTGCGGTCCAGGGCAAGCTCCCGGGAGCCGCCAGCCTGGTCCCGGCAAGAGGGGGTGGGCTGGGGGGCATCGGGTGGGTGGCTCTGTGCCGTGCCAGGTGCAGGGTCTGCTAGCTGGGTACTGGCAGGCTTGCACCTGGCACGGGCACCGTAGCCAGCCCGTGCCCCTTTAAGGGGTCCGGGGCCGGGAGGGGGGCATAGAGTTTCCCTGGTGTTGGCCAGAGTGGCCACCAGGGAAACCTGGGGAGGGCTAGCCTCCCACTAGTTCGAACTAAAGGGCTACACAGCCCTTAGTTCGAACTAGCTAGTTCGAACTAGGCGTTAGTCCTCGTAAAATGAGGTTTACCTAGTTCGAACTAAGCGCTCCGCTAGTTCGATTCAAATTCGAACTAGCGGAGCGCTAGTGTAGCACCTATTAAAGTTAGTTCGAACTAACGTCCGTTAGTTCGAACTAACTTTGTAGTGTAGACATACCCTGTGACTTTGAGATTGTTCTTAAGATCCATTAATGAGTCCCTGGGGCAGGTTAAGGTGTTCTCCAACAGGGTTTGTGTGTGTTGCCTTTTCAGAGATCTGATTTGTGTCCATTAATTCTTTCCCACAGAGACTGTGCAGTTTGGCCAATATACGTGGCAACGGGACATTGCTGGCATTTGATGGCCTAGATCATATTAGTGGATGTGCAGTTAAATGAGCCGCTGATGTGGTTGGGTCTAGAGATGAAATCGCCTGTGTAGATGTGTGGAGAGAGTTGGCACTGCGGCTGATTGCAGGGGTGGGTTCCTGGATGATATGATGGAGGTGTGCTGCATGGTTACTGGAAATAGTGGCTGTGTCTACACTGGCATGAATTTCCGGAACTGCTTAAAACGGAATACTATTCCGTTTTCAGTTTTTCCGGAAAAGGAGCATCTACATTGGCAGGCTGCTTTTCCGGAAAAGCCCTTTTTTCGGAAAAGTGTCTGTGGCCAATGTAGACGCGCTTTTCTGGAAAAGAGCCCCGATCGCCATTTTCGCGATCGGAGCTTTTTTCCGGAAAAGACTACTGGGCTGTCTACACTGGCCCTTTTCCAGAACAGTGTTCCGGAATAAGGACTTATGCCCGAGCGGGAGCAGAATAGTTTTTCCGGAATAGTGGCTGATTTTGTACAGTAGAGCATCGTTGCTTTTCCGGAAATTCAAGGGCCAGTGTAGACAGCTCGCAGCTTATTCTGGAAAAGCGGCTGATTTTCCGGAATAAGTGGCCCAGTGTAGACACAGCCAATTTGTTTGAGATTAGGAGATTGTCTGTAGGTGATAATTGGCCTTTTCCCCCAAGGCCTGTGAGCGTGAGAGGTCATAAAACGGTGTACACATGGTTAATTTGTTGCTCACTTGGACCAGGGTTTTGGGGGTTCGAGGCGGAATGAGTATCCGCAATAAAGAAGCCTGTTTACTCCATCTGCCTCTGAGTCACCATTTTTTCCCTAACAATACTGAACTTTACTGCAGATCAAAAGGTTCCTATTTCAAATTGAGTCCCCCACTCTTAATGAAAATACTATTTTCCCTGACCCTGTTGAGGTCTCAACAGCCAGTGTTCTGTCTTGCTCAGCACTCAGATGCTTCGCTACTGAGCTGTAAACGCTGCCATTAACTAGAAAAAAAGGCTTATTTGCAGCTATGCAAATAATAGTGCAGTTATTGTTAAGCTTCAAGTTGGTTATCGAGCTCCGCTCTGGGAGCAAATCCTGGAGGAAAAAAAATGTCTGAACCCTGTCAGATCCTCCTCGGGGATCTGGCCCCCAGCAGTGTCATGTTGATAGGTGATTTGCTTTCTCCTAAGGTTATCTACTCCAGCATAGCAGTCCACACCATTCCATTCTGGACTTAGCAGGTGGATTCACACAGCCCTTCCTTTTGCCCACTTCACCTTACAGCTGAGGTCTGACATCGGATTCTTCTTTCACAGATCTGTACAAGAATTCAGTGTGTGTCTGTGTTGCAGCAGGGGACAGTAAAAATAACTGCTGAAATCTTCCACCTTTCACCGATTATAAAGCCAAAAGAATCTGTGCTCCTGGTGTAACACAGGACATATAGGCCTTTCTTGAATTAATTCCTGTTTGAATTAGAGCATGCTCTCTTGAAAACCAAGCTCAGTCAGAATGGTCTTCCATATAGCGGGGGTTGCACGAAACATGACCTGCTTTAGATCAGTTTAGTGAAAGGTGACTTAAGAAGATCCGGGGTTTTAGCGTGGCCACTGGGTATCATAGGCAAGGGAAGGCAATGCCTTCTCAAACTGCCTCACCTGGCCCCGTCTATCCTCCGCTGGAGTCCCCCAGACCACCTACCCCAGCCTTCTGTTGCAGTGCTACAAAGGCTGGGGTAGTCTGGAGGGGGCGGGACCATGCCTCCCAGCATTCTGGAGTTGGGAGAGGCTGGGGCTCCACCAGCTGCTGGCTCACCGCACCTGCAGGGCTGGGGGAGGCTGGAGCTGCACTATCCCAGGCTGGGGGCACTACCCTAGGGCAGGAGCCAACTGCCACATTGTGAGGGGTAGGTATGTAGGCAGAGGCCAGCAGCAGCCACAGGGAAGGGTGGGCTGGGCTCTGGTGGATGCAGAAAGGGCAGAACCCTTCTGTGGGGCTCAAACCCCTTATCCAGTCTTCCTAATCAGGGCCTGGGGCAGGGGAGCGCACAAAATCCCTGGCCCTCGCAAGAGCACACGGTGCCTAGAGAGACGCACCAGCCAGCATGTTCCTTAGCCACTGCACACTCCCCTGTCCGCAGGCCCTGATTGGCCCGGTGGGAGAGCGGCAGGGTGGCTGAGGGCCTGATCCACTGGCTTGGTGGGCCGGATCTGGCCTGCACAGGGCCCTTTGCCCACCCCTGGTTTAGGAAGACTTCTTGCACAAACAGACGCTCTCAAATATATAGTAATCCTCCCTCCCCACCCCCGCAACTCTCTCACACCTTCTCCCAGCCTACATTTCCCAGTGAAGTTCCTGATGAGGAATGCGAGTAAAACAGCATTGTCAGCCATCAGTGCACGTCCATCATCTACTGTTCCGGAGGTGTGTATTCATTATTCAATTAATTATGATTACAATAGCACCTAGATGTTTAAGACCAAGACCATCAGGGTCCCATTGTACCAGCAACATTTTTGAAACTTTTTAAGTAGCTATTTAATGCTCTAGTGTCAAATCGCTGCAATTTGCCGTTCAGTAGGGCTGCGTCTAGACTGGCAAGTTTTTCCGCAAAAGCAGCTGCTTTTGCGGAAAAACTTGCCAGCGGTCTATACTGGCCGCTTTGAATTTGCGCAAGAACCCTGATGATCTAATGTAAGATTGACAGCGTTCTACCGCAAATACAATGACTCTCCCGTTCGGGAAAAAACCCTCTTGTGCAAATGCTTTTGCGCAAGAGGGCCAGTGTAGACAGCTGAGAACCGTTTTGTGCAAAAAAGCCCCGATGGCGAAAATGGCGCTCGGGGCTTTCTCGTGCAAAATCGCGTCTAGATTGGCACGGACGCTTTTCTGCAAAAAGTGCTTTTGCGCAAAAGCGTCCATGCCAATCTAGACACTTTTCCACAAATGCTTTTAACGGAAAAACTTTTTCGTTAAAAGCATTTGCGGAAAATCATGCCAGTCTAGACAAAGCCCTGATGTACTGATACTGCCCAGAAATTCATAGTTGTGTTGTTTAGTTTGAGTGATCTTTTAACAAATAATGGGCCATAGGTATGAACAGGTGCTGAGTATCTTGAGGTTCAATTTTGTAATTCTGAGCAAAATTTGAACCTACTAAAACAGCGCTAGATACTGACCTGTTATGTTTTGTGTGTGACAGGCTTCAAAAAAAAAAATTAGGTAAGTTCATGGAAGACAGCTCTATCAATGGCTATTAGCCAGGATGCACAGGGATGGTGTCTCTTGATGCTAAAAAGTTTGGGAACCACTAGGCTAGAAGGACCCTTGGTCTGACTCAGTGTGACCACTCTCACGTTCTTTAAATCAGCTAAATAGATAGCAGGGGACACCTGGATTTGAACTAGGGACTACTTAAACTACAGTCAAATGTTCTACCCCTGAGCTATACCCCCCCCCTTTCTTGTGTATTAATTTTGTGGAGTTTATTTCATATTAATTAGCTGATACTCTAAAGCCGTATAATTCAGGCCTGGAATATTAAATATGCTTTAATTACTGTCCATGTTTCCATTAAGCATTCCCCAAATTGTTGCTCCACTTTCTGCTAGTGGCCTATATCTTTGCCACAGACTGAATCCTAACACGAAAGACCAGTTCACCATGACTGTTAAAAAAATAAATACTTAACTAATCTGTATTTCTTCTGATTAAAATGTATACAAGGGGGCACCTGGATTTGAACCAGGGACCTCTTGATCTGCAGTCAAATGCTCTACCCCTGAGCTATACCCCCACCTGTGGAAAAAGGTGACAGGTAAGTCTAACTATGGATTCCGGTTGTGTCACATTGTTCATCACTACCCAAAATAGGATTATTATATTCATCATGCCTGTGGCTATTTCTCATACTTGCTGCACCTGTAATTATTTCTCATAATACACACACAAACTATAATTAGTTTTCATTCGGTTTCTTTAAACCAGTAACGTCAAAAAAACTCTTCTTTTCAATGGCTTGTGCTTGGCCAGCACACCCCAAACTACATAACAAGCTGGTAAAACACCCCTCTCCAACAATCCTTCACCCAAAATTGCATCACTGTCCCTACTTCTGTAGCAACTGGACTGATGGAAATGCAGCTATTTCTGGGGCAGAACATGCCGACAGTTATACAGCACATGCACACAAAGCCCCTCAAGTAACCTTACGGCAGAGAAATGCAGATGGAGGGGTGGATGAAAAAGGAGTTTAGTGGAGCAGAGTGTCAGGAGCCAAACAGCGTAAAGCAAAGGCAGATGAGCACTACAATTATGAATACTAGCATTACCCACCCCATTGTGACGGTAGATGTACACCTGGCCTCCTCTCTCCCCACTGCTCCCAGATTGTCAGTGTTCTTCCGCAAATACAATGACTCTCTTGTATGGCCTTTTCCCTCCCTGCTGCTCACGGGGCATGTGGTGGTGGTGGCCGTGCAATTTCTTCCCTCCCCACTGCTCCGGGGATGATGGGGCAAGCACTTTCTTCCCCTCCCCATACAGGAGCCTGCTGCTGCTCCTCCACCCCTCCCTATGGTAGGGACACGGCCTCGCTGCAGGGGGCAGGGCTGAAAGTGGGACTAGCGACTTGCCTCCCCGTACAAACTTCTCACATGTTCTGTGATGGACACCTCTCTTTTTATAATAGTATAGATCCGCATTTCACAAACTGGGGGTCCCGGCCCCCCGGGAGGTCACAAGCAACTTAGAGGGGGGTTGCGGTATCACAAAGTTTGAGAACCCCTGGTATAGATCATAAAACATGTCAGCTGTGTCTAGACTAGCAAGTTTTTCCGCAAAAATCAGATGATTTTGCGCAAAAACTTGCCAGCTGTCTACACTGGCCGCTTGAATTTCCGGAAAAGCACTGACGATCTCATGTAAAATCATCAGTGCTTTTCCGGAAATATTATGCTGCTCCCGTTCGGGCAAAAGTCTTTTTCCGAAAGACTTTTGCGCAAAAGGGCCAGTGTAGACAGCATAGTACTGTTTTCCGCAAAAAAGCCCCGATCGCGAAAATGGCGATCGGGGCTTTTTTGCGGAAAACCGCGTCTAGATTGGCCACGGACGCTTTTCCGCAAAAAGTACTTTTGCGGAAACATCCTGCCAATCTAGACGCAATTTTTCCAAAAATGCTTTTAACGGAAAACTTTTCCGTTAAAAGCATTTTCGGAAAATCATGCCAGTGTAGACGTAGCCGTCAAGTTAGAACACCCTTCTCCTTCCCACATCGGTTGCTTTCTTAAAGTGTGTCTACACAGCAAAGTTATTTCGGAGTAACGGCCATTCTTCCGAAATAACTATGCAAGTGTCTACACAGCAATTCCATTATTTTGAAATAATTTCAAAATAACAGACGGCTTATTCCGACTTTTGAAAACCTCATTCTACGAAGAATAACACCTCTTCTTATAGCTATTACGAAATAAGCCCCGTGTAGACACTCCACTTCTGCTATCTCTAAATAGCCTCTCACCAAAGCCATTCAAAGTTATTCCTCCTGTGGCTGTAAATCACGCTCGCACGTCTACATTAGAGGAGCCTGCCTCGGACTAATTTTGAGGCTTCCCTGCAGTGTAGACGTGCTATTTCGAAATAACTATTCCAGAATAGCTTGTTCCAAAATAATAATTAGACTGCAAGTTCCTTGAGGGCAGGAGATGGCACGCCCATGGTTTTGTAGGGGTGCCCGGCCTTCACGGAGGCCTCACAGCAATGTAAGAAAAAGTAAGAGCAGCCACTCCATGAAGCGCTGACTGGGTGAAATTTACCCAGTCAATTGGAGGCTCAATTCTTGCAGCTCCCTTTATTATACCAGCCCCTGAGCCTGTAGCTCTGGGTATGTCTAGGCTACATGACTCTGCCAACAGAGGCATGTAAATTAGACATACCGACACAATCAATGAAGCAGGGATTTAAATATCCCCCGCTTCATTAGAATAAAAATGACCACCGTGTTGTGCCGGCTCAGCTGTTTGTCAGCACAACCCGGCAGTCAAGATGGGGATTAGTCGACAAGGAAAGCCTTTGCCAACCGATCCCTTATGCCTCGTGAAATGAGGTATACAGGATCGATCCACAAAAGCTTTCCTTGTCAACCGATCCCCGTCTTGACTGCCGGTTTGTGCGGACAAACAGCTGAGCCGGCACAACACGGTGGTCATTTTTATTCTAATGAAGTGGGGGATATTTAAAGCTTTGCTTCATTGATTGTGTCGGTATGTCTAATTTACATGCCTCTGTCTGCACTGTTCTGCTCAATCTGCAGGAGCTGCAGACGCAGGGCCAAAGAGGTGACTAGCTCTGACCCTGGCTGCCAGACAGAGCTTCCCCTCTCTGATTAGCAGCGAGGGCTGTTTTACTTCCACCAAACTTCAGGTCTCAGAGGGCCAAAATGCCTACACCAGTGGTGAGAGTGGAAGGGTGGGAGATTTCCCTGCCCCAAAAATGCTGGCGTAGACAAGACCCAAATAACCCCTGGCCTTGTGTTCATGCTATACAAAAAGCCAGGGCATCTATAATGCAGGGAATCGCCTCGTCGGGCCTTGCCCAGCTTTGAAACACCCATCACACAATTCAGAACCTCTGGGGAATCTAGATTACAGCAGCCCCTGTCTCAGGGTAGCTTCGGAGACAGTGGAACCTCAAGTGAGGCTACATCATCCTGATTGCCAGGGCCTGCGTTATCCCCTCTAGTGAACCTCTCTAGTCCGGCAACCTCAGGATCTGACCAGTGCCGAACCAGAGAACTTGCCGAACCACAGGAGGTCAGTATTGTCTGGCAACAGGACCCACACTTCCACTGCTTGCTGGGCTCTTAGAAGACATTTAGGGCACATCTTCACTGCAGGGCCAAAGTTGAATTAGGCTATACAACTTCAGCTATGTCAATTGCGTCGCTGAAGTTGAAATAGCTTCATTCAGCTTTTGGCGCTGTCTACACGGCAGGAAGCCAAAGGAAGAACACTCTTCCTTTGACTTCCCTTACTCCTCATGAAATAAGGGTTACAGGAGCCAGGGCAAGAAGTCCTCCAGATTGCTGTTATTTCATAATAACGGCTTGCTGCATAGACAAGCTCTTTGTTATTTCGGAATAACGTTGCTGAGTAGATGTACCGTTAGGGGTAAATTAGAGCTAAATAACAGCACAAAACACTGAGAGCCAGGACTAGTGGCTGTAAACACACTTTATGGGACCGCACAAAACTTGGCCACACCTACAATAGGTGGACATCCATCTAACTAAAATCATGCTTCACAGACGCTGTCAGACCAGAGAGTGCCGGACTAGAGAAGTTCAACCTGTACTCCATTGAGGCAGCCACTCAAAAACCTGCAAGGTCATTGCATGTGCTGGTCAAAGGGAATGATAGTGAGCAAACAACCCCAAACCAAAATAACTCAACAATCATGCGGCAACTACTCAAAGGATCCTCCAAGTAGGGACCTTACCTTCATCTCTCTGGGTACTATACAAATATTAACTGCTGCTTCTCAGTACTACACAAGCTTGTATCAGCTCTCCACTTGCCACCCATCAGGCCACATAGGAACTATCTTTCCCCATTTTCTCCTCCTGTAATGCTCTGTGTATGTGAAGATCTAGGCTCTTCTATAGACAGAGAACAAAGCACCTTGTATTTCAGGCAAGTTCATCCCTGTGGATGAAGGTCAGGGTGTCCAAACAGACTAGAACATCAGAACGGCCAGACTGGGTCAGAACAAAGGTCCATCTTGCCCAGTGTCCTGTCGGCCGACAGTGGCCAGTGCCCAAAAGGGAGTGAACAGAAGAGGGAACCATCATGTGATCCCTCTCCTGTCATCCATTTCCAGTGTCTGACAAACAGAGGCCGGGGTCACCATTCCTACCCAGCCTGGCTAAAAGCCATTGATGGAACTAACCTCCATGAATCTATCTAGCTCTTTTTTTAACCCTGTTCAAGTTCTAGCCTTCACCGCATCCTCTGGCAAGGAGTTCCACAGGATGACACTGCTCTGCATTAAAAAAAACCTTCCTTTTGTTTATTTTAAACCTGCTACCTGTTCATTTCATTGGCTGACCCCTAGTTCTTATGTGATGGGAACAAGTCAATAACTTTTCTTATTCACTTTCTCCGTACCTGTCATGATTTTATAGACCTCTATCATAGTCCCCTCTTTTCTACGTTGAAAAATCCCATTCTTTTTAATCTCTCTTCATATGAGACCCATTCCAAGCTTCTAATCATTTTTGTTGCTCTTTTCTAAACCTTTTCCCATGCCAAGAGATCTTTTTTCAAATGAGGCGACCACATCTGTACGCGGTATTTAAGGTGTGGGCATACCGTGGATGTATAGAGGCAAGAAAATATTCTGTCTCATTCTCTATCCCTTCTCTTCTGAACACATGGGAAGCCCATGCATGATCTAATTGCCTGCAGTATCATCTGGCATCAGTCAGCCTAGATTCAAAACAGCTGGTAAAAGCAGGAGCCCAGATGCTGCGTCTCCAGTGCGTATCCTAGGCAAATAAATCACCCGTAACAACAAGCTGCTAAAATAGAACAAGTGAGAACGATATTTTATTTTAGCTCTCATTTCTTACTCCTAATCAGCATCTCCAGGTCTCCATGGCGCCCAGCGAGATTGGCGTTGGGCATGTGAGAAGCAGCCCGTTTGGTATCAGTGCAGCGGGAACACAGTGACTTCGCCGAAGCAGGACGAATTGATCCGCAGGTCCGGCGTGTTGCGACGGTAGCCGAAACGCCCGTTGTAGCTCTTCATGGGTTTCACGTCCGCCAGGAAGTTGTAGTGGCCACCCACCTGCTCAGAAGAGTGGCCTGCATGGAAAAGAGTTGGCCCCATCTGTCTTTATATAAACTCCCTTTCCAGATCTCCTCCATCCAGCTGCTCACCCAAGCCCCGCGGAGACCTTGGACGGGTGTGCAAGCTACACACAAGCTCACGAGATCTGTCGATGCTACAGAAACTTAGTATTAATCCCAGACCAGCGCTGTTAGCAACTGGAAGTCCTGGTGGGCCCAAGCTGGTGGCTACTGGTGACAATGTGACCAACATGTTGGCTTGACCCTGGCCCATACTAGGACTTTATTTCGAAATAACTCCCCCAAGGTCAAAGCCTGTTATTTTGAAGTAACGGGCCACTTAACTCAAAAGCTGTACTCCTGCTTTTCAGCCGGAGTAACACTAATTCCGCTCCAGTGCCACTATTTTGAAATGATTACTCCCCAGAGTAATTCAGACTAATTACTCCCCAGTGCTTCCTGAGGCTCTAAGTCCAAGGTAGCACGTTCACGTTAACGGAGCCTGCCTGGACTAATTTCGAGGCTTCCCCATAGTGTGAACATGCTAGTATGAATTTGTTAAATCAGGAGTTAAGTCAAATTTATTAATTTTGAAATAGTTTCCTAGTGTAGACGTGGCCGGTGTGAGAAAGGACTTTGGGCTGCGGAAGTGCAGCTCAGAGGAACGAGGGGGAAGTCAGCGTTGTGTTTTCCAGATGCTGAGCACCTACTTGGGCAGCCTGAAGACCCAAAACTTGTGGGGTGGGGACCAGATTAGTTCCATCTACGAATGCCCCAAGCAGGACCTGCACCTAGGGTATTCTCTGCCACCCCCTTGGGAATGTTTTATGACCCCCTGTACGCTCTGCTGGCTGAGTCAGGTGAGGGGTAGGTCTCCCAACATTACTAATGCCGCAGAAGCAGTGTCACCTAGTGGTTACTGTAACAGGCTGGGACTTGCAAGATTTGGGTTCTAGTCCCAGCTCTGTGGCTGGGCGACCGTGGGCAAGTCCTGTCCTAAATTTCTGCCAGGCGACGCTGCAGAATGTGGCATTGCCTGCTCTTACAATTTTGTCATTCGGGGTGGTGTAAAGTCCCAGCTCCTGGAATCACGTGAAAATGAAAATCTCAGCTTGCCTTTCAAAAATACATTACATTTCTAGCCTTATGCGTGAGGAGAAAAGCTGGCTAAGGTGACCCCTTTGCCCCTAACTGCTATGAAACCAGAAAGCACGTTAAACAAAAGAACGCAGTATTTATCACTCTTTTAAAATCCCATGATTCTTAACCTACTAGGTGATCCATACCCACACTGATGCTTGGAGAAGAGCTTACGGAAAGGAATCTTACCTGCACCTGCCCAGTTTCTCCTGTTCAAGTACCGCTGCTGTGGTCCATAGATGTGGAAATAGTCCACTACCCAGCCGTCCCTCGACGTGCCGCCTCGGTGCTGGCATGAGTCAGAGAAAGAAGAAAACCTCAGAGCAAAGCCAGGTTGTGGCTCATCCCTAAATCTGAAGATGACGTCAATGGCACTGGAATCCCCAGGTCCTTTTCCATGAACTGTTACTTAGCCAGTTGGTCCCCACCCTGTAACAATGCTTGGGACTCTCCTGTCCCAAGTGCAGGCTATTGCACTTTAGTTGAATCTTTAATCAATAACAGTTAACGAGGTGAAATCCAGAAACTACTAGCAGCTACCTCCAGAGATCTCCCTCTGCTAGATTCATTGCCGATATCATTCCGGTGACTTAAATCTGGCACCAGGTTGTGCATTAACTAACTAACATTGGCAGAGCTCTTTGCAAGATGTCCTAAGTCTGCAGCCAGATCTTCTAGCCCAGACCCCAGTGCAAGTATGGAGCCCAGCATCATGGATTTGGGTGTCTGTGTGAACAGATCTCCAGGGAGGACCCAGGCTTACGGTATTTACTAAGCACCAACAGGGTTTGTCATTGTATGCAGCGCAGTGAAAGACACCTTGGCTATTATGTTCACAGATTCTAAAGCCAGAAGGGACCACCGTGATATCACCGTCTCCCGCCCCCTCCTTAAGGTCCCATCCATATGATCTTGCTGTATCTTTATCTGCTGGATTGAAGAGCCCACTAACAAACTTCATTCCTCACTTAGGCACTTATCCACTATGACCAAGAATCTTCTATTTGTTCAGCTCTTAACGCAAGGCATGCTGTTTGCAGAGTCAGGGCTTAATAAACCGATGCAAATGCTCAAGGTTATTATTTCAAAAGTTTCCCATGAAGCATCAGTGAGATTTTAAACAGTGAGTGGAGAAGAAATGGGATTATAGTTAGCTGAAAAGAATATGAATGAGCATTGTATCTCTTGCTCTCTCACCCTGACTTGGGGAGCACAAAAAACACAGCTAGCAAGAGGACAACATCGGCAAATTGATCGTGTGTGGCTATAGCGGCCTTCCTGTATATTTTTCATTTAAAAAATAAATGTCACAGAGTCAGACTGCAACAATCATTCACTTTTTGAGCAAAAAACAAAAATCACAAATAATTATTTTGTTAAACGGATCTCATATTAAGCAACCAAGAAAAGATCTCAGCTGAATAAGCAACCATGAAATCATTGGTATTTAGAGATTATCCCTTTCCCACACCCACCCATTGGGCATTAAAGTTAGACGGAGCTATAATTCTTACACATGGAGAACACAGGGGTCTGTTTTGGGACCAGTTCTGTTCAATATCTTCATCAGTGATTTAGATCCGTTTTTTTTAAACTATGTTCTGTGGCACACCAGTGTGCCACAAGGCAGTCAGGGGTGTGCCACAGAGAACAACAGAGTTCAAGATGGCCACCCGTAAAGGGGCAGGCAACTTTTTTTTTTTTGCTCAGTAACTTCCCCTCTCCGGCTTCCCCCCCACCCCCCCAACAAAAAATCCTTGGTGTTCCTCATAAAAAAAAATATTTTTTAGCGTTCCTCAGTCTTAAAACATTTAAGAAACACTGATTTAGATTTTGGCATAGAGAGAACTCTTATTAAGTTTGAAGATGATACCAAGCTGGGAGGGGTTGCCAGTGCTTTGGAGGGTAGGGTCAGAATTCAAAATGATCTGGACAAACTGGAGAAATGGTCTGAGGTACATAGGATGAAGTTTAATAAGGACAAATGGAAAATACTCCACTTAGGAAGGAACAATCTGTTTCTCTCGCACAGAATGGGAAGCGACTACCTAGGAAGGAACACTGCAGAAAGGGATCTAGGGGTCATGGTGGATCACGTGCTAAATATGAGTCAATAGTGTGACACTGTTGCAAAAAAAGCAAGCATGATTCTGAGCTGCATTAACAGGAGTGTTGTCAGCAAGACAGGAGAAGTCATTCTTCCACTCTACTCTGCGCTGATTAGGTCTCAATTAGAGTATTGTGTCCAATTCTGGGCCCCATATTTCAAGAAAGATGTGGAGAAATTGGAGAAGGTCCAGAGAAGAGCAGCAAGAATGATTAAAAGTCTAGAAAATATGACCTATGAAGGAAGACTGAAAGAATTGGGCCTGTTTCGTTTGGAAAGGAGAAGACTGAGAGGAGACATTAGAGCACTTTTCAAGTCTAAAAGGGTGTCACATGGAGGAGGGTGAAAAATTGTTCTCCTTGGCCTCTGAGGATAGGACAAGAAGCAATGGGCTTATACTGCAGCCAGGGAGGTTTAGGTTGGACATTAGGAAAAACTTCCTGTCTGGGGGGTTAAACACTGGAATAAATTGCCTAGGAGGGTTGTGGAATCTCCATCTCTCAAGATATTGAAGAGCAGGTTAAACAGACATCTATCAGGGATGGTCTAGATGGTGCTGGGACCTGCCGTGAGGGCAGGGGACTGGACTTGATGACATCTCGAGGTCCCTTCCAGTTCTAGTGTTCTATGATCCTATGATTCTATGGCACCAAAAATGATTCGGGGGCTGGAGCACATGACCTATGAGGAGAGGCTGAGGGATTTGGGCTTATTAAGTCTCCAGAAGAGAAGAGTGAAGGGGGATTGGAGAGCAGCCTTCAACTATCTGAAGGGAGGTTCCAAAGAGGCTGGAGAGAGGCTGTTCTCAGTGGTGGCAGATGGCAGAATGAGGAGCAATGGTCTAAAGTTGCAGTGGGGGAGTTTTAAGTTGGATATTGGGAAAAATGATTTCCCTAGGAGGGTGGGGAAGCTCTGGGATGGGTTCCCTAAGGATGGGGTGGAATCTCCATCCCCAGAGGTGTTTAAGTCCTGGCTTGACAAAGCCCAGGCTGGGATAATTTAGCTGTGAGCAGGGGATTGGACTCAATGACTCCTGAAGTCTCTTCCAACCCTAAGATTCGATGATTCTGTGAATTATAACAACTATAGTGTAATAAACCATCATGCCATGATCTGCCTGGTCTACCAAAATGTGGACATTAATTAAATTAATGGAGATTGCCTATCTCTTAGAACTGGAAGGGACCTTGAAAGATCATTGAGTTCAATCCCCTGCCTTCACAGCAGGACCAAGAACCATCCCTGACAAATTTTTGCCCCAAATGGTCTCTACAAGAATTGAACTCACAACCCTGGGTTTAGCAAGCCAATGCTCAAACCACTGAGCCATCCCTCCCCCCTATGTTTTATTAAGTGCATCATTTTCAGGACCCAGACCAATCTGTCTGTCTATGATTCTGTTTTCTCTTTAAATGGATAATTTTTGTTAACCCACAATTTTCCTTCGCCCTTTCCTACTTGCTGGTTTGACCATGTGCTGTGTTTTCATTCTGACATCATAGTGCACTGAAGCGGACACAAGAACGATTGTGATGTCAGAAACATCAAGGAGCTCAAAGAAATCCAAGCAGAGGAAACGGTGACATCAGAGCAGGGAAGGAAATGGACTTTTCTTGCTCATAATCGAGTTAATTCATTTGTATTGCCTTGTGTCAGAGGGGTAGCCATGTTAGTCTGTTTCAGCAAAAGCCACAAGGAGTCCTATGGCTAGGGTCATCCTTGGGAGGGCACAAGGCCTGCAGCAACCTTCCCTGGGACCCCAGATGCGGGGCCCAAGGCAACCCCCCCCCCCCACTTCAGGCTTTGCTCCTGGTCCCAAGCCCTGCTCACTCCTTGCCCCTCCCCCAAGTGCCACAAGCCAGGGGATTACCAGGGCGGGTGCAAGGTGGCAGCAGGGGGAAGTCACCATCTCTCCACCAGCCCACACACATCCTGTGGCGGGACCCAGAGAGACCAGGTGACCTGTTCTGCTTCGCGCCCCCCCCCCCTCCCACCCAAGCACAGGGCCCCTAGGGCAGTCGCCCAGAACCATCCTATTCCCATGGCACCTTAAAGATAACATTTATTTGGGCACCAGCTTTCGTGGGCTGGCTGAAGCCCGTACATTGCCTGGGAATTGTATTGCCTTGGAATTCCTGCCCCGGCCCACCCCTCATGGTACAAACAGAACAACCCCTGAATCTCACTCATTGACAGTGAATTTTGCATTCAGAAGTTAAATTAGGAATTTGCCAATCCGCAGGGCAAATGGGGACAGTGGAGTCTCTTCGGGTACGTCCAGATAGCAGGGCTATTTCAGGATACCGCAGGTATCCCCAAATAGCTACCCCATGTCTTTGAAACTTGCCCGTTATTTGGAAATATTTTTTAAATATTTTTCGAAATAACGGGCATGCTATTTCAGCCTCCCTGTAACCTTCATTCCACGAGGGTTAAGGGATGTCTCGAAATAGCGCGTCATTTCAAAATGTGGAACCGTGTAGACATGCCACATTTCGAAATAAGCTATTTCAAGACACAATCGAAATGACAGGCAATTCGCATCGCACCAATTGTGTCTCTTCTTTCGCGTTTGGGGAGCCGTGTAGACGCACCTGCTTCTTTTTGGTTTTGTCTACACAGCCAGGCTGTTTCGAAAGAACAACTCCCAAAATAACTATTTGGAAGGAAGATTATTCCTCTTCACACGCAGGCGTTACCATTTCGAAATAACGGGCTGGGTAGCGAGACGATTTGCCTTGTTATTGCTAAATAAGGGGAGTGATTTCAAAAGAACAGTGTGAACGTGCCCTTTAAAGAAAGGAACCATCTGATCTCCCCAAAGAACCACCCCTATGGAGCTCACAGCTCCTGTCTGCATGGAGCCACCCAGCACCCCAAAGCAGCTGCCCCTTTCCAATACCAAGCCAAGCCACAGCTGCGGGTCCCACCCGGCCAGGAGCGCGCAGGCGGGGCGGCTGGTTCCCCGCAGCCCCTGGGCGCTTGTACCTGCTCCGTGCTCTTCAGCAGGGACTTGACCGCGGGGGATGCGAAGTAGCTGGCGGCGTGGGCGTCCAGCTGGGCGTTGTAGGGGGGCAGGGCAGACCACAGCTTGGGCAGGATGTGCGCGTAGCTGCGGGCGAGTGTGTCCACCGCCACCCCGTCCAGGACAAAGCCCTTCTGCCTTTGCACGCACCTCCTGCTGAGACAGGCCATGCTGCGTGAGCGGAGCCAGGCGGATCCCCCCCCCCGGCGTCAGACTCGGGCCCTTGTGACCCCCCCCCCCCCGCTGCCGGCATTGTTACGTGCCAGCGCCGCCCCCCACAGCTGGCTGCAGAGCAGCTCCCCGCCCCAGCTGGGAGGGGCCCAAGACTCGCCCATTTGCCCTGCTCCTGAACCCCTTCCCATCTCCAGCCCCCGCTGCAATGCAAAGCGGCCTGGCTCCAGGGGCGTCGCTCCCTCTTGCCACGTGGGGCTCAGCTGGGAGCCAGCTGCGGGTAGTGGGGCGATGCGGGCGAGACGTCCAAGCCGCCCCCTGCAGCCCGGTCCAGCGCATGGGTGCCTGCCGCTGCCTTTCTAGGGACAGCAGGCGGCTGGAGCGCAAGGAGGGGCCTTCTTACCCCTGAAGCTGACAGCCGCGAAAAGCAGCCCGGGCTAGAACCAGCTGGCTTCGGTCCAGATCTTGCAGGGAGCAAGCTACACAGCTCTCCAAACGCCAGACTTGCAGGGGCGTCTTGTGCGGTTCAACTTGACTAAAGGATTTTGTGTCCCCCCTCCCCCGTCATGGTAAAGATCCAAACGTGAAGCCTTAAATGCTTAATGAGAGGAGGAAACCCCACCCCATCCCTGCTCCAAGCAAGCCGGCTGAAAAGTCAGCATAACTAGGAGTCAGTGGGGTGAAAATATCCCACCTGTGATCAAGTAGCTATGTGGATATAACCCCCCCCCCCCTTCCACACACACTATAAATGCACCTAGGTCAATACAACAGCACTTGGCTCAACGTTGGGAAGGTTTTCAGGGGTGTGCAACACTGATGGAAAACCTATTAACTAGTGAGCATCCACTCCATAAGCATTAACACCCCAAACCTTCAAGGCCTTGGGGTTTGCCTAAGCATATAGGTTAACCCACCCCCCACCTCTACACTGGCATGGACAGAAAATGGATTTATTTGCAATTCCATCCCATCGCACTTCCACTTCTGTGCTTAGCACAAAACAAAACACAAGTGCAGTAATATGGCTCATAACCCAGCATAAAGACTGCACCCCTCTCTACCATGTAGGAGGCGGTGTCACCTTCTGCAACAGGCTTTACCCTGACCACTGGAAGCCTAAGCTTCAAAATAGTAGGAAGCCCATCAGTTCATTCTTCAAAGGTATTCGGAATTCATGTCTCCCTGTATCTGTTTGTGATTAGGGATGTAAGTGACTAATGGACTGGTTGCTTCCCCCCCTCTCCCCACCGCCTCTATCAGAAAGAGGCAGCAAGAGGGGGGGGAGGAGAGGAAGAAGGGGTGCTGGGGGGAGCTGGCTTAAAAGCTGGTTCCCCCCAGCTTCCTAAGCAGCAGCAGCATTCCACCTGTGAAATACCAAAGAGCCCCTACTGGGGCTCTTGTACATTTCAAAGTGGGTGCCACTTGGAGCCTGGAGTCAGTGGAGGGACCCGAGGGGGGGAGGGAGGAAACAGACAGATGACGGACTGACTCCCTGCTGGCCCCAAGCTCCACAGGGCATTTCAATCTTTGAAATGCACAAGAGCCCCTGCTGGGCCACCACACGAGTTCTTGCTACATTTGAAAGCAGAAGCACCCTTATTGACTAATCAAATAGTCAATGGAAATTCCATCAACTATTCAATTAGTTGATTAATCTAATTTTAACATCCCTATGTGTGATGTGACATTATTTGTCAAAAGAAGCATTTTCATTCACCATCAAGCTTCATAGCACCTGTCCATCCGACAGAGCTGGGTTCTGCTGTGACCTTGGCCGCATTACATGTGCCTTAAATCAGAGAGTCCCTTTCCAGAGTGAACTTGCCATCAGCACAAGACAATAACCAACCAATGTAGCCTCAAACTCAAACAAGGCTTTTCTCACAAAGTTTCTCTATCGTGAACATCTTACATTGCCAAACCTACAAAAATCAGGCAGGGCTGAAGTGTAAAGGAAGTCACTGTCATGAGTTATTTCACCTGCTGGTGCATAAGTCTCAGCTTTTGACAAGATGCAGTATTCCTATTGCAGCCTCAGGTCTTGTCTAAAGAAAGCAGCTTGGTATATATCAAGGTGTGATTGTAAGCAAATAGCAATTAGGGATGTCAACAAGTAGCCGACTAGGCGATTAACTGATAAACCCAGGCTTAGGTTTGGTGCTGGGGGGAGGCAGCAGGGGTTTGGGGCAGGTAGAGGCTGCTTCTCAGTAGCTCCTGTTCACAGGTGGTCTGAGCTCCCTGGGGACAGAAGCTGCTCCACATCCCACAGAGCAGCCCCTGTCCAAGGGGAGCTAGGACCACCTGCAGACAGGAGCTGCTGCCACCCTGTGCTGCTGCCTCTGTACCAGAGGAAGCAGCTGGGGTGGCAGGCAGCTGGTCCATGAAGGGAGCTGGTTTTTAAACTGGGACCAGTATAACTTCCTTCTAGAAACTTTTATTCTGATACAATAAAACCTCACAATTACAAACACCTTGGGAATGGCAGTTGTTCATAAACCTGAAGTGTTTGTAAATCTGAACACAATGTCACATTTGCTCTTTCACCGACTTAATACACTCCTGAAACTTGTACCATGCAGAAGAAAAATACGATGTAAGCATTTTAATTTAAATGAAACAAGCACAGAAACACTTTCCTTGTTTAAATAAAAAAAGACTTGGACTTTTCCTTTTTTTAGTAGTTTATGTTTAACAGAGTACTATTCTGTATTGGCTATTCCCCACCCTCTCCCAGTCTGTCCTGCTGCTTGATTGTGTATTTCCAGTTCCAAAAGGGGTGTGCGGTTGGCAGGTCAGTTTGTAACTCTGGCGTTGTAACTCTGAGGTGCTGGTGTACTAGAGAGACTTCGTATATTTCAGTTTGTGTTGCTTAGGAAGGAGTTTAAACAAAAAAAGTCCGCAATGGGCTTTTTACCTATAGAACTACAGCTCGAGGGATAAACTTTCCTTATGCAGCCACACTCATTCTAGCAGCCCCTAGACAGGTTTGTCAGGAAGGTGTTCCGAGCTTTACAGTATCGAAAAAGACACTGGGAACTTTGGTGCAATCACTTTTATTGTATCTTGATAATGAGGATGGAGCAGGTTTATGCAATGCTGCCAGCGTTGGAAGCTATCCTAGGCCACAGATCTGCACATTCCTTCGCCACAGGGCCTGTGATTGCTGAGCCTGTAAGAGCGGGGAAGAAAAAGGAGAAGTTAAGTACTAGTCAGAGCTCTGTTCAGGCAGCATGTCACATATTAGCAATAGAAACACCAGTATTTCTCTGCTGGAGCATTCAGGATACCAACTTTCCAGGGCACTGCACTCCTGGCACTAAGGGGAGTTTTGGTTCTTCTGCCTGAAGACAGCGATACCCTCCCTGGATCCAGGAATGCAGACATTTGTGCTGGGCTGTTCTAGTTTGCTCTTGGCTAATGTAATAATAGATTGCCGCCTGTACCTTTCATTTCCCCTTTGTTATTTACTATCACTCCCGCATTGTCTTCAAAATAGAGGAATACCCCGTCTTTTCGCCGGTACGATTTCCGCTGCCGAATTACCACTGCCGGGTGCACTGCAGGGAGAAAGACAAGCTCAGGATCCTAAACTTCCAAAAACAGCACAAAAGAAGAAATTAAATCACCCAAGTGGTAACTCCATGCTCAAAAGTAAGAGTCCTCATCTGAGCCCTACTCTTGCAAAGCCGCAACGACCCCCTTGATGGTATATGGGATTATGGTCCCTGTAAAGGTTGCATGCTATATGGGACTAGTCACTGTGACGGCGCGTTGGGGGTCCCCTGTCTCCTGCACCCCGAAATGGCACAAACAGACTCCACCAGCCAGTAGAATTGAGGGTGGTTTATTGCTCCTCCAGGACACAGCACAGCACAGATGTAATCTGGTTACAGGAACTGGGGCTAAGAGGCCTCAGTGCCCCCTTGAGATGGGGGGATCCCAGCCCCCTCTCCAGTTCCTTCTTCCCTGCTTTCCAGTCAGGAACTCACTCCCCCTCTCCCAGCCCTGCCCCCAGCCAGGACAGCATTCCACCTCCCTTTGTTTCTCTCCATGGGGGGTTGGCTGGTTCAACCAGTATGGAGTCACCTTTGCACAATAAGGTTTTCCCGGCTGGGTCTTGCTCCAGACAGCAGAGGTCACCACAGCCCAGCAAGTACCCCCACTACGTCACAGTCACCAAAGTTTATACTATCGCTGGCTTCTGGGACTCATACCACTAAGCATCCAGGTCACAAATGTTTTTGTTGACAGCCTCAGGTGAGAAGCCGAGGTCTGGATGGGCAACAAACCGTGAAGAGTAGGGTTCAGGTGGGAGCAGTCTTCCTGGCTATTGTCTGCTCGGTGAGCAAAGCTTCCCAGCCTATCAAGTCAAATCCTTTCACCAGAACTACATTTACAACAAGTATTTAAAGCAGGTTTCCACCTTAAATCCTGCCCTGCCCACTTATGCTGATCTCAAGTCTTCAACATTCAGTTTCAGGAGGGCTAAGACCGCTTCTCTGCTGAGCATGCATTTGTCATGCTGGTAGAGAAAATCCAGCTCTGTCAGTCGGTGTGATTTATCATTACGTTGAAATAAAAGCTAGTCCAATACAATATTCAGTAGCACTTATCTTTTGTAAGCTAACCCATGCCACGTTTCCAGATGCAAGGTCATTCCTCACAGAAACATCCAACAGGGAAGCCCCTTCTCCAAACACTTACGACTAATATGTGAACTTTCAGGACTGTCACGCCACTCATTGAAGTTAGCAGCACTTGTTGCTGCCAACCTCACCCAAAAGTGAGGTTTTGCTATTCCCTTCCACGACAACTCACGGAGCCACGGAGCAGACCCAGCAAGTGCTTTTCAGAAGGGGGAAACTGCTGCTTCAGAGACAGGCTGCTGACTTCTAGCATCCCTCTTGGTACATTGAAAACTGCCTTGCTTCTCCCACACGGACAGGCTGCCTTTCCATCTCCACAAGGAAGGGGAGATGACAAGAGCCATTAAGTCCCACAGTGGATGGAAGCCTGATGAGACTGTGCCTTGGGAATGCACTGCTAATCTGTGACTGTCCTACACCAAGGTTAGGACCCTGCGTACTCCACACATACAGCCATCTCTGTGCGCCCATTCTGTGTCATACCTTGTGACAAACAAAACCCAGTTGTGTCCAGAAAGTATTCCCACCTCTCTCTCCCATAACAAATCATATTTGCAGCACTGCCTTGTGGGGAATCTGGGCAAGCTCTCAATCCTACACCATAGCATGTCTACAGAAAATACCCACAGAGCAGTCCTTGGAACAGTGTGTGAACAGGATGTAACTTGGCTACCTGCAATGCCAACACTCACCCTTCTTCCGGAGCTCAGGCTTGCCCTTCTTGACAGTGGCCATCACCATGTCGCCTACACCAGCAGCTGGCAGCCGGTTCAGGCGGCCCTTAATCCCCTTCACGGAGATGATGTACAGGTTCTTGGCTCCTACAGGAGAAAAACATCCTGAATTAGCCAACTCACCACAGATGTCCTCAAACGGTTCACTGTCCCATCACTCATTGAAGTGAACAGCACATGCTGCCACCTCACCCAAAAGCGATGCCTTTCTTATGCCCTTCCACGACAACTCCCTGAGTCACTGAGCACAGACCCAGCAAGTGCTTTTCAGAAGGGGGAAGCTGCTATGCTGCCTCAGAGGTAGGATGCAATTTTTTAGCACCATTGAGCAAGAAGTTGAAATTCTACAGAAGCAGGTTAATCGATACACAGACATTAAGGCCAGGATAAATCATCTTGATCATCTAGTCTGATTCCTAGGGTAATCCAGTAACTTGTGTCAAGCCCATAATTTCTCTTTGTCTTAAAGTAGGAGTGGGGAACCTTTTGGGTTGAGGTCACTGAGCCACAGAAAAATTAGTTGGGAGCCACACAAGCAAGGAGCAACACACATCCCCCCTCAATGTAGCCCCCAATTGAGAGAGAGAGAGAGAGGGAGGGAGGGAGAAAGAAAAAAGACATTCACCTCATTATCCTCAAGCTTAGGGGGACCAGGCTGAACAGATTTTGAACACCCCCCCACCTCCTGCGCTGATTTTGGGTGAGGACAAAAACAAGAGGTTCAGTGCATGGGAGGGAATGCTAGGGAGCTGGCTGGGGATGTTGGGTCTGGATAGGAGGTAGGGCACAGAAGTTTGAGGTGTGGGTGAAGCAGTAGGGGGTTGGGACACCTACCTGGTCCAGTTCCAGGGAGGAAAGGGGGCGGGGGGAGCCCCAAGCTTTGCGGGTTGGATCAAGACAAACTGCAGGCTGAATGTGGCCTGCAGGTTCCCCATTACTGATTTAAAGCATCTCTCTCAGAGATAGCCAGTCTTATTTAAAGACTCCAAATGATTGAGAGTCCACCTAGTTGTTCTATTATCATCACAGTTAAAACCTCTCTCCATTTCTAGTGTGAATTTGTCTAGCTTCAACTTCTAAGCCCTGATTTCTATTTGTCAGTTACCTATACAAACGCTAACCAGATACACAGACAAGGCAGAAGGGATGCTGAAGCAGAAGCAAGTGATACTGACTCCAGAAAGGAGCCACAGACTCACCTGTATTATCCGCACAGTTGATCACAGCTCCCACAGGAAGACCCAGGGAAATACGGAATTTCGCACCGGACGAACCACCACGTCCTGTAGGTTAAAAAGAAAAGACATTCTTTAAACATTGATTCACAAGCCAGTAAGACCATCCGGAATGGAATTTAACAGGTTTTCAAATTGAAATTTGTGATTTTTTTCCAATGCCAGGGATAATATGAATTATTTCACTGGTTTATTTATACCATGATTTTATCTAAAGTTATTTTTAAAAAGCGAATCACGTTTTTACTTACATGCTACCAGTTCTTTACTTTTTCTACATTATAATCTAAAGTGTGTGTTTTCTGGTTTTTCTCTTTACTTTCCTAACTGTTGGTGAAATGTATGTGGAAATTACAGGGTTATTTTTCCCACTAAGTTTTACCCTTAAAACTGTTCATCTCTACTAGCCTCATATTAACACCTTTACTATGAGAACACAAACCCAAACACAAAATTGCTAAGCAAATAACCAGTTCCATGTTTGTAACTTAAACCACGTTCTGATACATGGGACTCCAACAAGCCAAGTACGCTGAATATTCGACCACTTTACACTCCTCCAGCAGGAACTGAAGCTACTAAATCTATTAGGTGCTTCTGAAAATCCCAACTACAAGCACTTAAAGTTGCACCTAATTTGGGGCTATTAATTTTCACTTGGGTGTATTAAGAAAAACTCACAAAAGCTTTATTTACATACTGAAATTCTAAGTAATTATCCACCACTACCAATAATAATGGCAAAGATTTTACAGAAAGAGAAATTTTTAATGAAACTACAATCGTAGCCTCTGAGGCTGCAAATGCTTATTATGCATGCAAATAAAGCTACACACCTGTTCAAACATTTGCACCATCAGGACCCTCACCGTTGTTTTGAATTGCGGAGTGATTTAGGCAAATAAAATCCCCTTCCAGCAGGGTATTATTAAAGAGTGACCTTTCATTTGGTTATAAAAGTTTTAATTTAAACCTGCAGTAGCACAATTATCCAAGCAGTCTCAATCCCCATCTAAACCGGCCATATTTAAAAAAATGCCATTTAAAACACTCCGTTCAGACCACGGCATTTTAATCCGCCTCTCCCTGTTGCATACAGGCATCATACACATGGCTCAGCCCAAGGAAAGCGGCGCATCTCTCTGCTGTTTCCTTCTCGCTTACAGGGCTTGTTGCTCCTCTTGCATACAGAGGCACAAGGAGCAGTTTCCACCCATGAGACGATCCTTAAGAGTCCCCCCCCCCAAAAAAACTGGGGTTGCACTCTGGGGCAGTTTATTTCGACCCTAATTTCTCATCCACGTGGGGCTTAGCACCCCCCCTTCTAAGCTAAGCCTCACCCTGAAAGTCCCCCCAACCCGTCTACGGACACTCCAATGCCCCCTCCCTGTCCACCAACCCCCAATACCTAAGACGCCCCCCTTCTGCACAGCCTCAAACCACCCCCTCTCCCCGGGACCCGCCAGTCCCCGTCCCCAGCGGGCCTAGCCCCCACTGTTTCCCTCCGCCAGACCCGGTCCTGAAGGGAGCCCGGGCTCCCCCTGTTCCATCCCCCCGGGTCCGGGAGCCGCGCGGCCCCCGTGGCCCGAGGATGGGGACGGATGCTCCCCGCCCCCCTCTCCGAGCGGGAACCGCTCTCGCTAGGCCTCACCTCGCTTGGACATCTTGGGGCCGAGGAAAAAAAAAAAGAGAAAGGGAGCCGCACGGGATGCCGGGATATTAGTCCGCGCAGGGCGACAGCCTGCTACGTCACACCAAGGCGCGCGGAGGCGGTGACCTGCCTCAGCACGTGACGGGTCACGCGCTATTCCCTCATCACGTGATAAAGAACGGCCGGCTGGTCTCTGCAGCCGCTGATCGTCCCAGTGCACCACACTGCCACCTACGGGGGCAAATGGGGAACTGCAGCTGCTTTCTGTAAAGCGCAATCGCTTAGCAAAGCTCATGGGACATTTGCAAGGGCAGACCCCTTCCAGCCTGTGTTCCCTGTCATTTGTGCTCTTGGGAGGCCTCCCAGGAGAGATGCAGGTGCCGCCTAGCTGGTTAGCAGAGTGCCCACAGAAGGCAGCATGTGTTTCTTTTGGTGGTGCACATAAGCACCTGCCTTGGTGCACATAACAAAATTTATTCCACGCATGGATGGAAAAACATTAGAATAGAGAACATTGCTCATAGCATTGAATTTTGGCAAGGGCACCTTGCTCTGGTATAAATTGCTTTGTGATGGGCAGGACCTCTGTTTTATTCCCATCCAAGCACCACTTAATCCAATGCCAAATAGTTCAGAGGTAGGCACTAACCCTATTGGTCTAACTCTGTAGCTTTATATCCACTGACCGTGTGTGTGGATTACAGATCAACTGTGGATACACATTTCGTATCTGTACCAGGCTCTGCCTACTCATCCCACGCTGGGCTACTTGTTTCAGCAATCTGTGTTGCTGGCCTGGTCAAGTGCAGACAGTCACATCTTACGACTGTGGTTCTCCTCTTGCAGGATGTGAGCTGGAAATTAACCGGAGCAGACTTAAATTAAAACCACTGCGGGAAAATAGAGTATGTGGCCAAAAATGGCAAATAATCACAGGGAAAATATAACACCTGTGGGAGCATCAGGACGGACAACTAGATACCATCAAGCTTACATCTATTGCCTGCAGAGCAACATGTCAACAGCTCAGACAAACAGATTTTTCCACAATGCAGAGTTCCATAGTGCAGGATCTGGATGAAATCTGACCCTAAATATCACATTACATTTATGATGATGGATTGTAAAGAAGCTTTTTTGGGAGGGGGGGGGGGTTCAGAATTCACTTTGCAATTTTGACAGTTATCAAATAGATTTGTTTTCTCCTCCCTGCCCTGCCTCCTCCAGTCACATTTTCCCATTCAGGATCCCATTGAGTGAGCTAACAATGTGGAATGTGTGACCTCTCACACAGATCTAAGACAGCCAGTGTGGTCATACCAATGGGGACAGGTCCACACCGGTGCTGGAAATTACTGGAATGTCCAGTATTGTGGGAGTGCATGAGTGGCCACACTAGCAGGCAGCAATGTCATAAGCACAGAGATGTGACTTTGCTCTGGGTTCAAGTAATAATTCATTTCACGTCTATAGCACTTTTCATGCGCTGCATGAAGAAAAACTTCCTTTTGTTTGTTTTAAATCTATTGCCTATTAATTTTGATGGGTGTCCCCTAGTTCTTATGCTATGGGAATAAGTAAATAACTTTTCCTAATTCACTTTCTCCATACCTCCATATTCTCTAACCCAATGCAGGGCAGGCCCAAGCATAACACTGCAAAATGTCCCTCATGTAGGCCAATTCTTTCAGTCTTCCTTCACAGGTCATGCTTTCTGGACCTTCCATCATTTTTGTTGCTCTTCTCTAGACCCTCCCCAATTTCTCCACGTCTGTTCCGAAATGTGGTGCCCAGAACTGGACACAACACTCCACGCGATACTGGAAGGGTTTTAAGTGTCTTTATTAATAACGTGTGCAGGTGTTGAAGTAGTTGCTTTGCAAAGCCTCTGAATTCCTGGTTGTAACAGTCCCTTGTCCCCAGAGCTTTAAACTGTAAACCAGAGCAGTTTTGGGGGATGCGGGCTCTGGGAACAGGCAGGCTGGAGGTAGAGAGTGCCTGGATTATAGTGTGTCACTTCTGGGGAGGAGAACTGAGACAGGGAGTCTTTACCCAAGGAGCTGGAGAAGCCAAAGGGAGAGCAGTGTACGGCCCAGCAGCCTGATGAGTGTCCACCAGGGGAGCATGATAAAATCTGTGTATATGACCATATGTCATGGGTGGGGCACTTTTAGGGATGAAAGAGCCACTTGGAGCAGGGGGGGAGCATTGCCATGAGAGGATCATCAGGGGGATCTGATTCCTGCCTCCCCTTGGCTGGCAGTCACATTGTGAAATCCTAAATGGAGCAAGGCCCATATTGCCCTGCAGATGTATCCAGCACCGGGTAGATTTGAAACTGGGACCTCTGAAGCTTAGTGTAGCAGTCACTACAGAGATAAAGCCAGCTGGCTTTCAGCTTAGGCCAGCGTTTCTTAAACTTTTTAAGACCGAGGAACATCAAACAATAATTTTTTTATGAGAAAAAAAAAAGTCACCTGCCCCTTTAAGGGTGGCCATTTTGAACTCTGTTGTTCTCCGTGGCACACCTCCGACTGCCTCGCTGCACACTGGTGTGCCGCGGAACACAGTTTAAGAAACACTGTCTTAGGCTGTAGCATTCCCTTGTTCTTATCTCTCACTCTAAGTGCCACTGCATGGTACAGTGAACCACACTAGGTCTACATTACAGAGTTTTGTTGGAAAAACAGCTATTTTTCTGACAAAACCTGAGAAACGTCCACACTGCAATCATGTTCTTTTGAAAGTAAATTGAAAGAACAGAGGAGTTTTTCTGGAGTTGGTAAACCTCTATGAAGAAGAAACCTTTTTGCGAAAGAGCTCTTTCAAAAAAAGGTGTGTGTGGACGGGGAAGAGGGAGTTCTTTCGAAAGAAGAGGAAAGAGGAAAAAGCACAGGTGCCCTGGTGGCCATTCCGCCCATAGTAATCACAGCTTACATGCGAGACAGCGTCTACTCAGTGTGGACTCTATCTGTCGTAAAAACAGATCACTTTTTCGATGCACTTTTGCAGTTTGGATGCTCTCTTTCAGAAGTTTTTTCGGAAGATCTCTTCCAGAAAAGCTTCTTCCGAAAGAAACCTGCAGTCTAGACATAGCTAGTGTGTGGGTTACACAGACTCTGTCTTTGCCGCTGAAAAGGATGGGTTGGTTTTCACGGTGTGATTAAAAAACATGAGACTCCTAAGCAGAGAAAAGCTACTTGTTGCAATTACCATGAGGTAGCTAGGCAACGTCAGCAATTATCCTCTCTCGGGCAGTGGGGGAGGGGGTTCTCGCCTCATTTGATTAGTACAACGTTAGGGCAACGAGAAAGCTCCCCCATGCCCGCCTGTCTCTGGCAAGTCTTTCAATGGTTTCCTAGCTGTGCCCCAGGTTTTTCAGCTCTGCCTAGTTTACCTTGGAGTAAACCCAAACCCCTCTTGCCTCCTCTTTGGTTTTGTTTACAGCAAGCCACCAAATAGGCAGGTGCATTATCCCACAGTAGAAACATCCTTATTTGTCCGTAAGGACAGGCCCAGAAGAGAGACAAGCGGTTAAGCAGTGTCCCATGTGCACGGAGAGGGGCTGTTATTCAACACATTTCACAAGTTTAACCAGAAGGGGCTCTGCCAATTAGCCAGGATTCACAACAGTCATTCGTTTTTTTTTAAATTTTGAGTTTTTGGCTGCGACTTGCTAGATGCAGCAGATTTAGCCCATACCAATGGTTAGGCCAGCGGTCACCAACCAGTCGATCGGGATCTAGGGGTCGATCTGGGAGCCTCTCACAGGTGATCCTGATTGGTCTGGCCAAGAGGCTACCAAGTGCTGGCACGTCAGCTGCCCCTCCCCACAGGGCTGTGCTTTGCCTGGGAGCTGCCCCTCCCCTTGAAGAGCCTTCTGCTTTCTCTGCAGGGCAGGAGAGGGAGAGGAGGGCGCTGATGTCAAGGTGCCCCCCCCCCCACACTTTGTAGCCCATCTCCACAGAGTAGAAAGGAGGCCCAACAGGACTTGGGATGGAGGTTGCTGACTGCTTTAGGGAGTGGGCCAGGGCAGAGGTGAGCCTGGCTTAGCCCCACTGCACCATCAACCAGGAGCCACCTGAAGTAAGCTGTGCGCCGCTGGAGCCCACATCCCACACTCCTACCCCAGTTACCTCCCTCCTGCACCCCAAGCCCCTACCCTAGCCCTGAGCATCCCTGCATCCAAACACTGTCCCAGAGCCTGTACCTAGACCCCCCCCCCCCCCCGAACCTCAGTTGGCTGCCCCAGGCTTACCTCTGAGCCCCTCTCACACTCCAGATCCCTTAATCCAAGACCAGCCCTCTGCCTCAGACCAGGAGCGGCCCTAGACTGGCTGCCAGCAACTGGCGCCCTAGGCGAACCATGCAATTGGCGCCTCCACCTCCAAACCCCTCAACGATATTGCGCCACCATTTGGCGCCCCATTTAACTTGGCGCCCTAAGTGACCGCCTAGTTCGCCTATATGGACGGGCCGCCCCTGCCTCAGACTAGTGAAAGTGAGGGAGGATGGAGTGAGCAGGGGGCGGGGCTCACAGAAGGGGCACGAAGGAGGCGGGGCAAAGGTATATGGGTGTGACAGAGATCTTGGATTGCACTTAAATTCAAAAAAAGTGATCTCGTGCTTAAAAAGGTTGGAGACCACTGGATTAGGCCCAGAATATCACAATTCCTGGTTGGAAATTTTTTCCATGCACCCACTGCTGCTACACACACGCAACACATGCTCACACACGCACACACAAAAAGTCAAGGAGGGTCACACACGAGCTTCTAAAGAATCCTTGTGTGGTTGTCATAAGGGACTACCTTGTATGTGTACATTTCCCCCTTAAAATTATATTTCAGTCCTATTGATTTTGTGAATCTCAAAGCATGTTAGCCAAAACGTGAAAGACATTTTCATCTAGAGGCAGTAAATTCTTATAATTTATTCTGGGATTGTCTAAACCTAATTTCCAGATAGAGCTACAAGCAAAACTTGAATGTAATATTTCATCTATCCTGTCTTCCAAGCCCTCCCTGAACAACACTAGCAAAATAACTTGACAGCTCAAAAGTCAATAATGGGAAATGCATGTTTAAAATAATAACTTCAGTAGCAAACAAATATCTTGCTTTTTCATGGCCACAGAATTAATCACTGACAATAAACATGTGGTTTGTAATAACTGAGAGAAATGCAATGAAACGCAGCCCAAATGCTATACAATGCACATTTCTGTAATATAAATTGTTGGCTTTGCATTCATAGTATGCAGCCGCAACGGTTGCCAAAGCTATGCTTAGAGGAGTGGCGGGGATTTTTCATATACATTTTCTTCTTAGTTAGATTTTTTGCTTTCACTGGGTTTCTCAGAATTGGAATATGATTAGATTTAAGTTTACAAATGTAAATCCTTAATCAAGCTGAGATCAGAAGTCATTAATAAACACCTCGGCGTGGAGGTTGTTTCCTTCATACAATCTCAGAGAGGTAGAGCTGTGTTAGTCTGTAACTTTAAAAACACCGAATTGTCCTGTGGCACCTTAGAGACTAGTCAAACTAAACAAAATCATGAGCTTTTGTGAGCCAAACCCACTTCATCTGATAAACTCTCTCAACTATATGGTAGATTAGGACTTGACGATGTATCTGTGAACTGACCGATTGTTCTATTTGCATAGTCAACCACTAAAGAGGAAGGTGGATGGTTTCATTGGTTTATGTTCTCTCTCACATTTTAAAATTCTGGATTTAGTTTTAAGTTTTGAGCGTAATATAGTTTGGTGCATTGGCCAATGGCTCAATCACTATTCATAAACTTGGCTTGGCTCTAGCCATTCATCTTGTCCGATGCTTTGCGTGGGAACCGTCGCCCAAAATACTATCACTTAACGGCCTCACCCTGGCAAGCCAGTAATGGAAATATACTGGCCCACAGACTCTGTTTGCCCTTTGCCATCTAGATGGAAACAAGGATTTTTTTTAACGTACCCATGAAAAAAATGACTCACTCGTGAGTCTGTGGACGAGAAGAATTTTACAAGGCTGTTGAAAACAATGTATTAGTGGTAGAAAGATCAGGAGATGTGAAGAGGCAAGAAATAAAAAACTTGCTTTCAGGTGGTTTCTAAGTTAATCAAGCAGAGAGATACAACCTATTTCCAATGACAGGTACTATAGACGGGCCCATACGTGGCAGGGTGTGTGTGCGAAGGGTGTGAAAGCACCTCCCCTGGTCCTCCATGGTCCCCCAAGGGGCTGATTCTGGCTGGCCGGGGGAAGGCAGGAGTGGCGAATTGCTCCAGCCTTCTTCCCCAGTGCTTTGGCCAGCCAGGGAAGGCTGGGGCTGATTTCCCCACCACCAGGAACGAGGTCGGGGGCGGGGCCCCTGGGGGAGGAGGGTGGGAAATCATCCCCAGCTTCTCCCTCCCCCCCCCCCCAGCTGGAGGCACGCTTACTTGGGGGACCATAAGGGGGTAAACTTGCGGTCCACATTTACAAAAAAAGCACCCATCCATAGAAGTTCCTGCCTACAGGCCTGATAGAAAAGACATTTCAGAGGGGCAGCTGTGTTAGTCTGTTTCAGCAAAAACAGTGGGGAGTTCTGGAGCACCTTAAAGACCAACATTTATTGGGAGAAGAATATACAGAGAAGAAAGTTCTTGTACCGACAGCAGGGAGGTTATATAGAGAGACAAGGAGATGGTCCAGTGTCTCCCGGGGGTTTTCACACTTCCAAACAGATCAACTCTGGAGTTCAACTCTGGAGTTCTATACTGCACCTCTCTTCCGCAAAAGCTTATACAAATGAAGCGCAGATTAGCATATTGCTGCGCTGCATTTGCATAATTAATTAGGGACCGTTTTTTGTGCAAGAGGCTTTTGCGCAAAAAGGAGCTGTGTAGAGGGCTCCTTTTTGTGCAAAAAACCTCTCTTGCTCAAGAGCCATTCTTCCTAATTTTTTTCAGGCGTTTCAGATCCATGTCTCTCCAAATGATCACAAATAAACGCAAAAGGGTTTGCAGAAATGGTTGTCTGCCTGAGCATGACCATTTGGAAACTGAATCTGATCCATAGACAGCCTGTTTTCTACAATAGGAAATTCCAGATATAGAGTGATAATTTGACCCTTTTGCCTGATTGGCTGGTCACCGTATGCCCAGCAAAAGAAAAACTACAGAGAAAAAAAATAAAAGGTGGTTAAATTATTGTGAACTAATCCTCATGAATGGGTTATTTGAATGATCCATTATTTAGTATTTCATGACCCTAGTTTCAGGCCTAGCATGTTTTTTGTTTTGTTGATGTTGATATTGATTAGTAGAGCCCTGCGAGGATACAAAATGGATTGACAACTGATGGGGTTTTGATAAATGTTAGCCAGTTGGGGCTTTGGTTGACAATCACAAAACTGCTGGGGGTCTGGGTTTCATTTTAGCCTAATTTCCCAAATGTAAGGTGAATCAGAGAATTGGTTCTGATTTTTGTGGGTCCCAGTTGGATCATTCCCTCCTCATGAATGAAATGCTAATTTTTGCATCTGTCTTTCACACTTCCAAACAGATCAATTTTGGAGCTCCAAGGGGTTTTTACTGAAAATAACATATCAGTTTAGAGCAGAAATTTCCTGAGCTTATAGAAAGAAATTATTATTGGATAATGTAGCCAATTGTCTTGCAAATGCAAGATATGATGCCCCTGACTGATACACAAATTATATAAATTGCATTACTCTGGGCTTGTAAACTGCTATGGAAATTTGTGACAATAGGCATCTTATTTTCTATGATAATAAAAACTGTTCTCCTTCAATGCACTCAGAATTTTACACACACTAGGCAAATAGTGTATCTTTGAGACATACACCCTCTACTGGGCAAAAAAAGAAAGCTGAAAAGGCTTTTCTGCAGCAGTGAGGGACTCGATGACGTTTAATACTTTTTGTAATGGCACCTAGAGGGTTTGTTTTTTTTCCTTTTGCCCAAAATGTGCAAAAATGATGCTTTCTTTTACATATCATTTAAGATAAAAAGTCACCAAAAATTTCGAAGGGGGCACCCGGATTTGAACCAGGGACCTCTTGATCTGCAGTCAAATGCTCTACCACTGAGCTATACCCCCGATGATGAACAGCAGCTCTCTAGGACGCTTTTTGAGAGCGATGCAACAATCTACTGGCAAAGAATGTGTTGTGTATTGTGTGTGTCAGTCATGCACTGCCAAAAGAGAGCGGCATGTGAATATTAAGTGTGTGAGCTTTTCATCGTGAGAAGGGAAGTGTGTGTGTTTGGGTGAGAAGTGTGTGTTAGATTTTTATAAAGGGATGTGTCTGGAGTGTGACTGTGTGCAGCTGCTAAGTGAGGCTTTGGTGTGAAGTGTGTTTAGGTGGGGCTGATTGTACACTGTGTGGTGTGTTGGAGTGTGCTGGGATGAGGAGTCATATGGTATGTGTGTGTCTATATCTGGAGATGTATTCATTGTGTGCGTAATGTGGGTGAGTTGTAGTGTAGGGTGTATCTGAGTGCCACTGTATGTGGAGCTGTTGTGTGTGTGTGTGTGGGGGGGGGGTGATTTTGGAGGGTGTGCGTGTGTGACTATTTGGAGATGCATGTATGTGAGGGAGACTGTGAGAGGAGGTGTCCCATGTGTGAGAGTGTGTGTCTGACTGTGCCCCTACATGTGTGGTGTGTGTTTGGATGAGGAATGCGGGGACTGTAGGTGGAGATGGGGTGGTGTGTGTGATAGGTGGTGGTGTGCTTGTGTGAGGGGTATGGCGATATGCTTTGATGCATGGTGCGCGCGGGGGGTATGAGTGTGTGGTGATGTGTGTGTAAAAGGGGTGTGTCTGAGTGTGTCTGTGGGGGGATGTGCATGAGACTGTGTGGTACGTGCATACTGAGTGTGTGTCTGTGTGTAGTTGTAGGCTGGGGTGTGTAGATATGAGAATGGCAGTGTGGTGTGTGCATGCTGAGTGTGTGTGTGGAGCTGTGGGTTGGGGTGTGTAGATATGAGAATGGCAGAGTGGTGTGTGCATGCCAAGTGTGTGTGTGTGGAATTGTGGGTTGGGGTGTATAGATATGAGAATGGCAGTGTGCATGCCGAGTGTATGTGTGTGTATGTGGAGATGTGGTTTGGGGTGTGTATATGATGAGTGTGTCGGTGTGGGCAGTGGAGATGTGTGGGGGGAGTGTGTAGCTATGGGAATGGCGGTGTGGTGTGTGCATGCTGAATGTGTGTGTGTGTGTAGTTGTAGGCTGGGGTGTGTAGATATGAGAATGGCAGTGTGGTGTGTGCATGCCGAGTGTGTGTGTGTGGAATTGTGGGTTGGGGTGTATAGATATGAGAATGGCATTGTGGAGTGTGCATGCCGAGTGTGTGTGTGTGGAATTGTGGGTTGGGGTGTATAGATATGAGAATGGCATTGTGGAGTGTGCATGCCGAGTGTGTGTGTGTGTGTGTGTGTGTGTGGAGTTGTAGGCTGGGGTGTGTAGATATGAGAATGGCAGTGTGGAGTGTGCATGCCGAGTGTGTGTGTGTGTGTGTGTGTGTGGAGTTGTGGTTTGGGGTGTGTATATAATGAGTGTGTCGGTGTGTGCAGTGGCGGTGTGTGTGGGGTGTGTAGCTATGGGAATGGCAGTGTGGTGTGTGCATGCTGAGTGTGTGGAGTTGTGGGTTGGGGTTGGGGTGTGTAGCTATGGGAATGGTGGTGTGGTGTGTGCATGCCGAGTGTGTGTGTGGAGTTGTGGGTTGGGGTTGGGGTGTGTGTGTGTGTGGAGTTGTGGGTTGGGGTGTGTATATGATGAGTGTGTCGGTGTGTGCAGTGGCGGTGTGTGGGGGGGTGTAGCTATGGGAATGGCAGTGTGGTGTGTGCATGCTGAGTGTGTGGAGTTGTGGGCTGGGGTTGGGGTGTGTGTGTGTGTGTGGAGTTGTGGGTTGGGGTGTGTGTGTGTCTGCGCAGGGTGTGTGTGGATCCGCAGCACTGTGTGTGTGTGTGTGTGCGCGAACAAGCAGCCGCGTGTGCCCGCCGGCCCCCCCCTCCCCGCGCGCCCCCGCGGCCCCCCTCCCGCCGCCGCGCGCGCCCCGCCGGCCCCTCCCCCCCGCGCGCCCCCGCGGCCCCGCCCCGGGTTTATTAGGGCGCCGCGGCGGAGGCGGAGGCAGAGCCCGCTGCAGCCGCCCGGGGAGACGCGCGGAGCCGGCCATGAACCCCAACTGCGCCCGCTGCGGCAAGATCGTCTACCCCACCGAGAAGGTGAACTGCCTGGACAAGGTGAGCGGCCGGGGGGATGCTCTTGGGGGGGGGCTGTAGGATTTTGGGGGGTCTAGGTCTTTGGGGGCGCAGGGCGTCTGGGGACTCGGGGTGGTGAATGCGGGGGATTTGGGGGAGCAGCGGGAGGGGTGCAACTTGCACCGTGCAAAGATGTTGCACTCCAGAGCGTGTTACTATTGCAACCCCCCCTTTCTTATCGCCCCAGGTCCACGCCCCGTCCCCCGCCCCTGGGATGCTACCTTTCCCTTTCGCTTTAGGGCACCGGAGATTGTGCTCAACTTTCTGCCGAGTCTGTGGGTGTCTCTTAAAAAGTCAGGCTCCAGCCCTGCTCGCTGGGCTCTTCTCGGAAGAACAAGTTCAGAGTTGGATACAAAAACACCTTCCTGGCCCCTCTGTGACACTCCCCAAGGGCTGACTCCGGCCCTGGGATTTACTGAATCCGACTCTTTTCCAGGCAAACTCTTGCCAGACTGTTTGAAGGTCAGAGGAGTTAGTTTGGAAATGACACACTGAATTAAAGCAACTTTGTTCATTAGGCTCTCCTAAGAGCCGGCTTGAAAAAGCAAATGCAGGCAGCATGCAATCGCCGATTGCTGGGGTTTTGTAATGTTTTTAGTCAATTCTGAGCACCAAGGCAATTAGCGAAGGAAATCGTAGCCACTCTTCTGGGGTTTTTTCTTCTTCTTGTGTTGGGAGTGAAGCTGGGTGTCTAAACAAATAAAATGGAAAGAAACAGTTAATGTTTCCCCTTGAAGTTGAGAACCCCTCATCTGTTTTAAGTTAAAGGGGTTTTTCATTCTTGTGTTCCAACTGATATGTCTGGACTGCACCAGATTTACATCTCTTATCTATAGATTCTGGCATGGCTCTCCTCTCCACGGTATCTGAATACTTTGTTTTTTAGTTACAAAATCAACAGTGGTGCTGTAGCACCTTAGAGATTAACCCCCCAAAATTATATAGATAATATCATGAGCTTCTGTGTGCACAACCCATGTCTTCAGATGACAAATATAGAGCAAGATTTCAAAATGCTCCAACATAATCCTGGCCTATAGCACAGGATTCCTTATTTATTGCTCCTAGTGCCTCTAGGACTTTGAAAGAATGAAATGCAATATTTCTCAGGGTTTTTTTAAATAAGCAAAATTCAGTTTTAAAATCTTACTGTCTGGCAACCAGCAATAGAGACTTTTGTTCCTTTGCAGTCTACATGATGGTGGGTACAGACTAGGGTAGCACTTAATAAGGAAAATTGACTGAACTAATGTCTTTCTTTCCCCCCCCCCCAGCCAGTCAGCCAGCCACAAGCTCTGCCCTTATTTTTTCTTCCAGCCTTCAAAGTGAGAAAAATAGCAAAGATCAGAGAAAGTAAATCTATTCCCTCTAATGCCTTCCTCAGGAAAGAGGTTTCTGCTATGGTGTAGAATTATTTCCTTTTACAGGAATGATCTTTCAGCACTGAGAGAATTAACCTGCCTTGACAAAATATGTGGATACTGATAAAGAAGCGTTAGTTTTATATAGACTTTATTTTGTTTTGGAAAGACCTGATTGCAATACAGACTTGTGGTGATGGGTTCTGTGTGTATCAGCCTAGGGCTGGCAAGCTGGGTAAATCTTGAATACTGGCATCTGTTTGTCACTGCCCCAGAAAAGTCTTCCATCAGTCCTCCTTGTGGCTAAGCTTCCCTGTGCTTTTCTCCACCCTCTTTTCCACCCACCACATCCCGGCCAGGGTCCTGGGATGACCAGTTTAGGCAGGAAGGAGAGAGCTGACTTCTCGCTACAGCATTCCTGAGTCACAATGGACCCTGTTGCTCACATTTTTAACACATGATGTTGCAGTTGGCCGATTTCATGAATCATTCTTTTTCAAGCTGAACTAAATAACTTTCCTGTCCCAAACCCCCTTCCTTCCCATTGTGTTGGGTCTTAATTGGGTTGTGACCACATCTTCTTCTAGACTTAAAGATCCAGTGCAAGAATAGTTGTGATCCCTGCTGGAGTTGTAGCTACAAGGCAAGAAGGAAATTGTTTTTCATTCCTTCTGCTGTGCAGCCTGCATCCATGGGTGCAGGTTTGGCTTAGTGGATGCTGTTTTCCTCTGAGCTGGCAGTTGCAAATTCCCAAGCCTGCCCAACGAATGCTGACCTTCATGTAGGGTGTTCTAGCAGGATCTATGCTGATCTTTTTAATGCTGCCTCTCTGTGCTTGATGTAAGCTGAAATCTGCAACAAACATCAACCGCTCACTTCTATTCTTTTCCCCACCCCCTCGTTCATGGACTCCTATCAGCTCTCCAGATATAGTGTCGGGTGAGGTGGCTGCAACTTCCGTTGTGGGAACGATCTGTCCTGTGCCACTCGTAAGGGGAGCAAGTGTGGCATGGTCTAGCAGTTGTGGCTGCCATCGCTAAGTTAATAAACCCACCAAAAAACTGGCGTCGGGTGACTTCATGGTTCTGACTTTTTTTTTTTTGCTTTCATTCCATTTGCACACTCAGTGACGATTGTTTCAAACCGTCTGCGGTGGGGTGTGTGGTCTCTGCAGTAGTCTCACAGGGACATACTAATGCTTTATTGCAGCTTTAGTAAGGGCTAATGATGCTAGTGGTGGTGCTATATACTCAGCTGTGCTTAGGCCGCTATATAGCCGCTTGCCCTTGTCAGGGCTGCCAATGCAGGGGGGCAAAGAGGATAGTTGCCCTCAGACTCAGCAGTTTTCAAAAAGGCCTGGGTCTCTGGGTCCTTTGAGTTGCTGATGGAGCCCCATGGGCCACAGTCCGGGTGGTGCTGGCTGACCTCAGTCCCCGCCCCTTTCTGTGGTCCCTGGAGCCCAGCCGCTCCCCGTCCTGCATAGGGCCTGTCAACAACACCACCAGCATAGTTCCCGCTAAGGTGCCCGTGCCTGCATGGCCATGCACAACAAATTCTTCCCCCACCCACCTCCTCTGGAGAGTCGCCCACAGCAGGCGGCTGCTCTGGAGGGCAGGGCTGGCTGAGGCAAGGTGGTGAGGGAGCCACTGGGGTGGGAGGCCAGGACCTGCCATGGCCATGTAGCTGGGGCCGCCATGTGGCGGGGGCCAGCAACGGGACCTGCAGCATGACAGAGGGTGTCTACTCTGGCGGCTAGGAATGGGACATGCCACCTGGCTGGGAGGCTGCAGGTCTGCTCCGGGGAACGTGTGTTAATAAATTGGGTGCCATGGTGACCCACCTCCAGCCCAGCCCACGTGACCTCCATATTGGTGCACAAGCCAAAACTCAGTCCGCTCATGGTTGGAAAATCTTAGAGGGAACACTGATCCCCAGCCTGGCTAACTGACTTGAGTGGATGCTTCTTCTCAAGGCGTGTTCTAGGGCAGGCAAGCAGAACTGCTTGGTTCCCCAACAGTCTACGAACTAGCAAATTGCAGTAGTCCTCCTGAGGATCCAGGCACAACCTGCTTGGGATGCAGCTGGCTGTGTCGTGGCGCGCGCTGTATCATGCAGCTACAGCCAGAATCTGCTCTGCCATGATGACCAAGGGGGTTGGAGGATGTCACGGGAATACAGCTGCTTTTGTGGGACTCCTCTCCTGTTCAGCTAGCTGGCAAGGGGTCGCTTTGCTGAGAACCTAGCGATATCTGCCTGGCATAGGTGACCCATGCGGTGCTGCTGTCTCCACCCACTTTCCATGCTAGCGTAAGCTCTTTGGGTTGTTTAAGACCACCCAGATGCCTCCTCCTGCAGTGGGGTATTGTAGCAGTGCCCATGGCAAACAGCACTAGGTTGCAATCGGTTTGAGGTGACAGTGGCTGGGGAAACACCCCAAATGCAGCTATAGAAAAGCTGGGTACCTACCGCTGATGCGTGCTGTGCTAGGCTGCCTCTTGGCTGGGTGATAGCACCAGCCAGGAGGGAGTTCAACAGCCAGAAGGGATGGAGAAGGCTGAGCATTCCTCGGAGAGGAGGATCAGTTTATCTGCCAGCTTGGCTCCAAAGATTTGTGGCATGATCTCCAAGGTATTTATGATCCCCCGCTAGCCTGGTAGTGGAGTGCCTTGCAAGCCTGAGGCTAGGCCTAGCAACAGCTCTGTGAAAGTAGGCCTGTTTTTCCTTCCCTCCTCCCCCCACGGTATGGGTGGGGAACAGAAGCACAAAGATAAGGCTAGAGGCGGGGTTGGGGAATCTCCGGCACGGGCTGGATGCAGCCCCTGGCTTGCCTGGATCTGGCCCCCAAGGCTCAGGTCCCACTCAGTACTGGGGAGCCTGTGCTGGTGCTCCAGCCCCCCTGCTGCTCCCCCATGGGGCTGAAGCCCACAGTCTACTAGGCTGAGGCCCCCCCCAGGCTCTGGTGTGAGACCCTCTCCACCTTCTCCTTCTCAGTTGGGGGCCATGTCACTTGTGTGTGGCCCCAGACTGATCGGTGTGTGTGTTCGTGTTCTTCTTCTGTGGTTCAGTGGTCCCTGACCCAAAAAGTTCCCCATTCCTGGGCTAGAGCCTTAAAGGTATGCACATAGGTATGGGGGTGGTGGTGGTAAAAGTACCTAAATATCCTTAACTCTGCCCTTCAGCCATTTGTCCAAGGACACACAGGGAGCCTGGTGGCAGGGAATTACACCTAGTTGTCCAAGCCTTGCATCTTGACCACTACATCATCTATGCTCTTGGGGTTTGTTTTTTAAGGATGGAGGAAAACGTGTCCGGGGTGTGGGAAGACCAAGGTTTTAGCTGAATCAAGGCTAACCATGGCCAAGGGCAAGGAGCCAAAGTCAAGAGGGATAAACCTGACCGGCTGCTAAAGAAAGCCCCCTTCCACTTGGTGGTGAAAACTTGTGGGGGAATTATGACATGGATATGCATGGGGACAGGGCCGGATTATGGCATGGGCTAGCTGGGCACCAACCTATGGGGGGGGGGAACAACCTAATGGCAGCTATAAGGAGCACTGTGTGCCCCTTACAGCTGCCATCACGCGCCCAGCTCCCAGTGGCCACCCTGCAGTGGCCGCCTGGGGTGGGGGCCACGTTAACCCCCACGGTGCCGGCCAGCAGCGCCCTAACCCATGCGGCCACGGGACTCTGCATGGCTAGGCTCAGCCCGACCCGGGCGGCCCTGGGTTGCGCACCAGCGGCGGGGGCCGGACACATGTGTCCTGCTGCCGCCAGCCCCGCGCACCCTCCCCCACGCACCGGGCGGGAGCGGGGCCGTGCATGCGTCCTCCCCCAACTTGGGGCACAATTAAACTGTCTGCCCGGGGTGCCGGAATGGCTCGGTCCAGCCCTGCGTGGGGAAAGGACAAAGAGGTTGCTCTAGGTAACTGAAGTGAGGCCGCTACCCTCTGCTCCAGCTGAGTCATCCTCGCTCTTTTGCTGGGCTGCAGCTGTGTTGATACACCAGGGCGTGGTGTCCACAGGCAGGTAATGCTGCCTCCGTCCTGGTCTGCACATGGTTCCTCTCGAAAACACTTCGCCTGTTGTGCTGGACCAGCGGGGCTTGGGGGGAGTTCAGAAGCTTAATGCTAGCACCCCAGCAGAGCAGCAAATTCAGCAGCTGTCCATGCTGAGCTTGCAGATTTTTATCTGGCGTTGGGAGTTGAGCTATGTAGATTAGCAGTGACTTGTAGCATAGGGTTGTTTCTTAAAGATTCTTGCATGATGGGCTGTCGAAATTGTTGGATCTCTCTCAAACATGTTACTCCACTAGGTTTTCAAGTGTCTCCCCTTTAGCCCCCTGTGTGGGGGGCGGGGAGGGAGGAGGGTGATCTGACCCTGGAATGAAGCTTGTGCTAGCCTGGGTGGGGTTAGCTCTGGGGTGGCTTTTAACTTCCTGCCCTACCTGCAAAGTCTCTGGGCAGCTCCCCTTCGGGTGACCAGCACGCTGAGCACTTGTGGCTGTTTCTAGGAGCCCCGCTGGGTGGCGGGGCCGCAGGCGTTGGTTTCAAGGTTACCATAGGAGGGGGGGGGGGATCTGGATTGTTTCTGGACTGGTGCTAGAACTTTGTCAGGACTCGTCAACCTCCCTGAGCTGTAACAAGTGTAAATATTTCTTTCTAATCCAGCTTAAGTAGTGAACTGGCTATATGTTAGTGTAACCGGTTAACCAGTTAAATGGGAGGGCAAGGGGGGGCTGTCCACGTTGGGCCCGGCCCAGAAGGTACCAGGCCCTGGGGGATTGGAGCAGACTCCTGCCCCTGGCGAGAGGGGCCTGTTCTAGCCCGTCACTGGCTAACTATAATGCCTCACCCAGTTAAGTCTCACCCTGATTAACCATTAACCTGGCTACTTCTAAGCAGCATCTTTGAGCCTTGAAGGCAGGGTAGGCCAGTCACCTGTACTGCTGGCCTGTTAGACGTGTGACTCATGCACCGGATTTCAGCCTCCATTTAAGTGCCGGACTGTGCATTTGGTGCCCATAAGGGAGCATCTGGCGCTGGGGCTGTCACTCGGCTCTGAGCAGGGGGAGACGAAAGCCTCTGGCAGGAGCAGGAGGATGGGGCAGCCTTTGTATTGCCCCACTTCTTATGGGCCCCTCCCTGAGATGTTTCCCTCCGGGATTTCAGCCTAGCTAAATGATGCCTTGTCGGGCAGACGAGCCATTCCGCTACTGCCTCTCTTCTCTGTGGCATGGCGGTAGGACTGATTTTTCTGGCAGGGCCAGTCACACTCGGCTAGCAGGAGAGGAGAGAAAACAACTAACTGCAGCTGTGCCGTAGGGTGGGAGGAGGAGGAGAGTGGAGCTGATCCAAGATGCCCCCCCAAGGGGGTGAGGATTTCCCTGCTAGGTTTCAAGTCGCTCTGCCTCTCTCCAGCCATATCAGCTCAGGCAAAACTGCTGCAAGGAGGCCAAGCATGCCTGGAGCCCTTTGGGTTGCTGAGTTTATCTTATCGCTGCTCTTCTGTTCTAGACGTTCTTCCCCATCTGTTCCCTCCCTCACTTGCCTGGTTTCAGCCTGGCTCCATCTGCCATTCATGCTTCCCCCCCCCCCCCTCTGTTTTCTATTTCCTCACGGTCTTTCTCCCCTCCCATAGATGTCTTCTCCCTCTTGTGTCTGGTCAGCAAACTCCCTCCCAATAACCACCCCCTCTTGGCACGAAATTAAGCCTGGCCCTAATTGAAACCATTGTTCACGCTGTCGGTAAATTGCAGCCTCTTGCTTTTGTCTCCTGTGTGTGTATTGTCAACTCTGTTGTGGGGGACTGTTTCAAATGCCTCGCCCGCTTTCTCCCCGTCCTGTCTATGTGTAATGGACTCCAGGTTTGCTCAGGTCCTAGGCTGGTAGGAACACTTTCATCTAATCTCGTCCTTGGCATGTTCCTTGGAAGGATCCTGTGTTGACTGCAGGCGTTTCTGAAAAAGCACTCAAAGCTGCTGCTTTGAGGAATGGCCTTTCTGAGGACAGGAATCTTGGGCTGTTAGAATTGCAATTCTTCCCACGGCTAACTGTGTCCTTGTTTGTCTGTTTGCAGTTCTGGCATAAAGCATGTTTCCACTGCGAGATATGCAAGATGACCCTAAACATGAAAAACTACAAGGGCTATGAGAAGAAGCCGTATTGCAATGCGTAAGTCTCTGCTCCTCATTCTAAAAAGTGCCATGCTGGAAATGTCATTCGGGCTGTGTTGGATCTGCAAAACTTTGCAGGGCTTGGTTTCTGGCTCCCTTGAACTTTGCTTTGGCACTTCCTGACTGCCAGGAGGTTCGAGCTGATGCCCGGGGATGCAGGAGACCTTCTGGGAAAAGGTCTCTTGATTCTGGAATTTGCTTCCCCCCGTTTTTTGCTCTTACAGAACTTGGGTGCACCAAAAGCTATTCTTGACTGCTCCCGTTCTGCTCTTATTTGAGGGGTAGAGACCAGTCACCTCTCAGTGGTAAGCTGACATCGTCTTGAATTGTGTAGCTTTGACAAGTTAGTTATCTTCTGTTCCATAGTGGAGCACTCTTCAGACAGGAAAGCAAACATCCACTCTGACTTAAAGACTAATTCCGGGTCCCTGGACAGGGTGGCTGTACTTTGGGGAAATGTCTGAATCCTCACCACATGGATGCATTGTGGTGATCGGTGTGGATTTTGCCTTAAGTCAGGGGTCTCCAACCTCTTTAAGCACAAGATCGCTTTTTGAATTGAAGTGCAATCCAAGATCTATCTCAAACCCAAATACCCTGGCCCCACCTCCTTTGTGCCTCTTTTCTGAAGCCCCGCCCCTGCTCACTCCAGCCTCCCTCCCCATCCTCTCTCATTTTCACCACACAGGGGCAGTGGGTTGGTGTAGGCTCTGGTCGTGGATTAAAGGATTTGGAGTGCGAGAGGGGCGCTGAGCTTATGGCAGGCAGTCAGTGTGCTGGAGGACGTTCTAGGTGCAAGCTCTGGGAGGGTGTTTGGATGCAGGGGTGTTCAGGGCTAGGGCAGAAGCTTGGGGTACAGGAGTGGGTTCATGACTGGGGTAGGGTTTCAGGATGTGGGTTCCAACTGGGTGGTGGGGCATTGGAGCTAAGGCAGGCTCATCCCTGCCCTGGTCCTGCACCACTCCCAAAAGCAGCCAGCAAACTCCCTCCATCCCAAGCCCTGTTGCCCCCCCCCCCTGCTCTGTGGAGATAGAGGGGGCACCTTGACATCAGTGCTTCTCTTTGCCTTGCCCTGCACGAGGGGGCGGGGGGCAGCTCTAAGGGCAGGAGATGTGCAGCAGTAGGGGGAGGGGCAGTTGAAGTGTCTGCACTTGGACCTCTGACAGGGGATCCTGACTGGTTTGGCCAAGAGTCTGTCAAGATCGACCAGTAGATCCCGATCGACTGGCTGGTGACCGCTGCCTTAAGTAGTTTCTGCAAAATCTCTTCAGGGAGGATGTCTTGAGCATTGAGTCCGTGCTCAGCCTAGGGAAAGGGGCAGGGAAGAATTCTGTATGCAAAGAAGAAAACTGGCCCAATGATTGGGTGCTAGTGAGGTCTTGAGAGATCCAGTTTCAATTCCCTGCACTGCCATATGTTTCCTGACTTGCTAAAGGCCACTTAATTTGCCCACGTGTAAAGTGAAGAGGAAAATAGCACTTCCCTATTGAGCAAGGACGTTGCAGTCACAAATACACCCTTTTGGTGCTTAAACCCTGCAGTAATGGGACTGAAATGACCAGGGAGAGATGGGGGGCAGGGAGGCTAGAAAGGAGTGAGCAGAGGGACTGGAAAGCAGAGCACAGCTCTGACCACGGGTACTTTGACAGGAAAGGCTTGAAATGAGTCTCTTCTCCCGCCAGGGCTTTTGTCGAATGCCCAACACGGCCCTTGAGTGCAGCATCCCTTCCAGAACGACCCCAGGCTTGCATTCTGAGTTGTTCTCGCCCTCTTGCTGCTGTCCAAAGGGACTTTCCAGTCCTCGTCCTGTGTCCATTCAACTTAATTCAGTCGCTAGAGAGGGTTGCCCCTTCCTCCTGAGCCGCCTCATTTGGAGTCCTCGGCATAATGCAACCCTAGCAAGCGCTAACACTGGGTCCCTGGTGAATCTTCTTTTAGCTGACCAGTGATAAGCTTTTGGAGCCAAACCAAGGGAAGCCTTTTGCGGAAGCCCTATTTCCAGTTGTACTGTAAACCCCTCTTCCTGTTCATAATCCTCAGTCTCCCTTAGTCATGGGTTCCCCCCCCCCCAAAAAAAAATCCTCAGCGTCAGACACACACGTAAAACTGATCGTTGTGGTTTCTCTGTGCAAGCTGAGATGTGCAAAAGCTAAATGAATCGAGAGGAATCTGGCTGTTTGCCCACTTCTGGGGTTACGTGGCCGGATCCTGCACCCTTGGGGGAGCCATCGTGCTCCCCCTGAATTCACAAGTAGGAATTGGACTGTCAGTTTGACATGGGGTGTCTTGCTAATGACTGTAAAGCAGCTTGTATCAAGGGATTTTTTTTTATAGCTGCTTTTCATACACCAAGTAATTCTTTCTAAGAGCTGTTAAGCTAAAGCTATTTAGCATTTGGATGGCGTGTTCCATTTACAAAATACTTTAATCCCGACACCCACTTTATTCCAAGAATGGTTTCCCCCTCCAGAGCTCTAAAATGGGGCTAGGGCAGAACTGGGAGAAGACCAGCCTTGTTACACCAGTGTAAGGCCACTCCTGTTGCTCTAAAGAAGGGCTCCCCTGTCGACAACCCTGTGGCCTATAGCAATAGGGGTAGAATGGTGACCACAGGCTGGATTGTGAGACTGGCCGTTTAGTGCCATCAAATCTGGGTCCTGCAGGCTCTTGCCTTGAATTTGTCACCTTGGTGACCAGCCGCCTGCGAGGTGGGGACTTTGATAGTTAAGCTGGGTGAACAAGTTGTCCCTGGCATGCAGGACAGGATGCGGGCCCAGCCATAGGACAGGCCAGCTGGATCTCAGTCCTGAGACATCCCAAACCTCTTGTCGTGGCTTGCAACCCTCTTGCAGTTGGGCTGCAAGATTGGGGCTCACCCCTCCACCGTGCTCCTCCCCCTGCTCTAGCCTCATCCTTCCCCCCCCCCCCCCCCTTCTTCCCTCCCACCCTGCCAGGCTAGAGTGCCATACCAGCTTCCTGCTGTGGAGGGAGGCCTGGCAAGGTGGATCTGGCTTGCAGGGACAGAAAGCAGCTCCATGTGCTGCTGCTCCCCTTCCCTCCGCTGGGGGGGAATGGGAGTGGAGGAATCCGCTTGCTTGAAGGCTTTTCCCACTGCTCCCATTGGTCAGAATTGCAGCCAATGGGAGCAGCAGTGGGCAGTGCCTGAGAGCAGCGGGGGTGTCAGAACCAGGTAAGGGCCCCCCATCCCCTCACACTGTTTCTGCACCCTCCCTCCTGCCCGGACCTTGTACCCCCACCTGCACCTCACCTCCTGCCCAGATTTGTTACCCCCACCCCCTCCTGCACCCATTTCATCATCACAGGTGGTTGGCTGGTGGTCCCCAGAAAGGTCTGCATGGAATTGCTCTACTCTGCACTAGTTAGGCCTCAGCTGGAGTACTGTGTCCAGTTCTGGGCGCCACATTTCAAGAAAGATGTGGAGAAATTGGAAAGGGTACAGAGAAGAGCGACAATTATTAAAGGCCTAGAGAACATGACCTATGAAGCCAGGCTTCATGAACTGGGCTTGTTTAGTTTGGAAAAAAGAAGATTAAGGGGGGACATGATAGCGGTTTTCAAATATCTAAAAGGGTGTCCCAAGGAGGAAGGAGAATTTGTTCCTCTTGGTTTCTGAGGACAGGACAAGGAGTAATGAGCTTAAAGTGCAGCAGGGGAGGTTTAGATTGGACATGAGGAAAAAATTCCTGTCAGGGTGGTCAAATATTGGAATAAATTGCCAAGGGAGGTGGTGGAATCTCCCTCTCTGGAGATATTTAAGAACAGGTTGGATAGACATCTGTCAGGGATGGTGTAGACGGAGCTTGGTCCTGCCTTGAGGGCGGGGGGCTGGACTCGATGACCTCTCGAGGTCCCTTCCAGTCCTATGATTCTATGAGTGGGGTAGGCCGTGGGCCAAAGCGTTTGAGAGCCCCTGTCTTACCTCTGTCCTGACAAGCCAGTTCTAATGGCAGCAGAGGTACGTCTACACTGCACGGCTATTTCGGGATACTGGAGGCTTCCCGAAATAGCTCCCTCGCGTCTTAACAAGCCTGTCCATTATTTACACCTTTTTTTCCCCAAAACAACAGCCACGCTGTTCTGGCATCCCTGTAACCTTCATTCCACAGGGGTTAAGGGATGTCTCAGAATAGCCCATCGTTTCGAAATTTGGCGCTGTGTAGACGTGCCAAACTGCAAAATGTGCAATTGGTGTTTCTTACTTGGCGTTTAGGATGCTGTGGAGATGCACCCCAAAGCTCTTTGAGGTGTCCATGGCTAAACTCTAGTAGATAAGGACGTTCTATTCAAGGGTTGTGCTTGCTGTCAGTCTCCAATAAGCAACCTCTCTCCCCTTTTTTCCCCCTTCCCCCTGGTCTTTGCTGGGTCTCTTGTGGTCAAGAACCCTTTAGTGGTTACAAGAGGGAAGTGGGTAGGACGGCCCGATGACTGAGTGGTGTGAGTGCCGCACAGAAGTGTTGGGCGCATTGCATGCTGCAAAAATACAAGATACAGGATCCGCTCTTTTTTTTTTTTTTTTTTTTTTTCTTCTAAAAACAAAGACCTCAAAGCAATGAATAGCTCCTTCCTTTGCATCCAAGACCTAATAGTCTCCACTTCTAGAGCTGAGCCCTCCCCAGCCCTTCGGGTCTTGAGGCCTAATGTGCGATCGCATTACTGCTGATTTCATGGGCTCTCTCTTCTTAATGCAGTGCTGCTACTAGGAGGCAGGGTCCTGGCTTTACAAGCGGTAGCTGAGCTGCTCCGAGGAGGGTCTGCTTTCTGGGCTATGTCTACACAGCAGTGTTATTCCGAAATAACAAAGTCCGCGTCAACTGCTCGTTGACAATGTCGAGCTGGAGGACTTATTCCAACTCCTGTAACTTTGCTTGTATGAGGAGTAAGAAGTCGGTAGAGCGCTCTATCCCAGACTTCCTGCTCGGCAGACCGCTTAACTCGGGTTTTGGCACTATTTTGACTTGATCTATGTCAGTTGCACTGCTCATCTCGGCTTTAGCCCTGCTGTGTGGACATGCCCTGGGTGTCCCTGTGTGTGAGACTGGGACGTGCAGGGAGGTTCAGTCAATAGCCAGACCTCCGCTGGGAAATGCTGCTGAGGAGGGGGTCTGATCTTGCAAAGCGGAGACCGCCTGCCTTACCCACGTAAGCCGTTCACACTCCTGATGTGACCCTCTGGGGGTGGGGGCAGTGGGGCGTGTGAGAACCAGAGCCTGCCCCCCAGAGTTCTGCTTTTGCTCTGAGCAGAAGGAACGGCCCGGAGTCCCCTCACCCTGCCGCTGGTGAAAGGGAAGTGGGGATAATGGTGGGAAATTCCTGAGATTCCAAGGCCTGTGCGCAACCTTCTCCCCTCTCGGTTTCTCAACCCCTTCCGCTCAAGAGACCCCCCTCGGCGGCAGAGCTGGAATCTTAACCCTGTGGTGACCCGAGGAGATGGTCTGCGCAGAAGAGGCAGCGGCGCTGTCCCTCGGGTGGATGCAGAGGCTGGAACAAAGCAATGAGATGCCCTAAACCTTGAACTTCCAGCTCCATGAACCATCCTCTCCACAGGGGCTGGGCTCTGTGTGGGAGGGTTCAGGGTGGCCGCTCCATGCCATGCCCTTTGTGGGGTGGGGCCCCATGGCAGCCACCTCAGTCGTCCTACAGACCATGGGGTGGCCTGGGGGTTACCTGAGCCTGGCGGTGGGGGGGGCAGCAGAAGTCAGGACCCACCCTCCCACCCATCCCCACCCTGAAGGGGTGGCAGCATGTGAAGCAGCTCAACCCTCTACCAGCTGGGCCACTTTGCTTCACTGAAGTGGGGGGCCCCAGCCTGCTCTGTTCCCCCCCCCCCCGGGGTAGCGTAGAGTGGGGGTGGGCCAGGAGAGTTGCCCAGGGCCCTGCATCTGGAGCATGGGGGGGTGTGTGTCTGGGGATGGCCTTGGTGACTGGGCACCCATAAGAACAGCCACACTGGGTCAGACCAAAGGGCCATCCATCCCAGTGTCCAGTCTTCCGATGCCAGAGGGAGGGAACAGAACAGGGAACCCTCAAGCGATCCCTCTCCTGTCCCCCATTCCTAGCCTGTGACAGACTAGGGACACCATTCTCACCCATCCTGGCTAATAGATTCATGGAGGTTAGGTCCATCAGTGGATCTCTAGCTCTCTTTGAACCCTGTTAAAGTCCTAGTCTTCACCACATCCTCTGGCAAGGAGTTCTGCAGGTTGACTGTGTGTTGCATGAAGCACTTAGTGACTCACTTAGGCTGCCCGTTACCCCATCCTCTGCCTCAAGACTGGCCTTCAGGGCTGCTCTAACATCTTGCCTTATTTATTGGGGTAATGGGACTTGGCACAAGTCAGACCTGGGCTCAGTCCTCTTCTGACCAAGATCGCACGAGGGCGGTGGAGGCTACCTCATCTCCGCTTCAGTCAGCGGTCTGTGAAATGGGTCCGTCGTCCTCACCAGGGTGGCTGGATACGATGGTAGTGCGAGACGCAAGTACCAGAGGGTGGACCAAAGCTGCCTGCATCTAGGGCCACGCTTGCCATTAAATCTGTGCTCCAGCCAGGTCTGTCTCCATCTAGCTCAGCTGTTCCTGCTTTCGCTTTCTGCCTTTCACGTCCCAGGAGCTACGTGGCTTTCTCAGGGTACTCTGGGGAGGAGGGAGTGGCAGAGGAAGGTGAGTGTTGCCTCCCTGTGACTCTGTTTCTGGCACTGGGAGATGGGGGGGGGGGCCCTTTTCTAAATGGCCCCCATCAAGGCGACAGCCGTGAAGGGAGCAGCTTCGGTCTGCCAAAGGGAAAGAAAAGCGGCGTTTACACACACACTGGCTACGTTTTCCAAACCCGACGTCCCCTCTGCCTCCAGGCTGGCCTCCTGCCAGCACCTAAGCGTCTCTCTCGGCCAAGGCAGTTCGGAAGAAGGCCGGGCTGCCGCGCGATCTGCTGTTGCTCCGTAATAAATCGCTGCCTCGCCTTCCGAAAAGGCTTGGCTGTTGGACGCAGCCCCTCCCCCTCCCCGCCCTGACGGAGCCGTGTGCTTCCACATCCTTTATTTTCCCAGCAAACTTGAGTGGCCGCTTTTTTTTTTTTTTTTTTTTTTAAACTTCCTTTTGCGTCTCTTTCTCCATTGGCTTCTGGCGCAAAGCGCGAGAACCACCGACACAAACCGTTCCGAGGCTAGGCCAGACCTGCCCCTCCGCCCCCGTGGCATTCTGTTGGGTCTCACGCACGCCTGGGGGTGTCAAAGCTCTGTACAGTTACATACCATAACGCAAATGGAAGTGGCTTTGGGGGAGGGGGGGGGGGCTTATTTAGGTTTTTTCTTTGAAGTAAGATCTTGTCCAGAGTGGGGTTTCTGTAAGAACTACAGAGGAGGGTGTTGCCTAAAGCTGAATATTTGCCAGGGGTCTAAGCCAGGCGTGGGGAAGCTAAGGCTTGGGGGGGCTGGATCTGGCCCCTGAGGCTTGGGGCTCTCTCCCCAGCATTAGGGAGCCCATGCTGGTGCTGTAGTCCCATGCTCCCCCTCGCAATTCTCTCCCCTCCACCCCATGGGGCTGGAGCGCCTCCCGACTGTGTGGGGAGGGGTCAGACCAATTGGATCTGATCAGGGGCTCTGCCTGGTGAGGGAGGGGAGCGACTCCATATGCTGCCCTCCCCTCCCTTGGCTGGCTCAGTAAAACGCTGCCTGGAGGCTCCCCTCCATCCCCCCCCAAAAAATCTTCTAGCCCAGCCCCCCCACAGTTCTGCTTGGCGAGGGGCTGTGTGTTTTTCTGCTTCTCAATCAGGCTCCATGTCGATGGGGGCAGGTTGGGAGGAGATTTCATGTGCTCCCCCAGCCCTGATGTTTTTTTAGAGGGAGTGGGGGGAGGGGAGAAGAGCATGCCAAGTCTACTCGCACCACCAGGCCCACAGGCACCTCGAGGGAACTGCCAGCTGTTCAGAACAGCTGGGGGCGGGGAGGCAAAGACTTTGTGCTCCCCCAGACCAGTCCGGGTCTGTAGGAGGGGAAGCATGGAAGTATCCTGGTCCTTCCCCAAGACCCCACCCCTTCCGGGGTGGCCCCCCCAGTCAAAAATTGCCTACCCCTGTTCTAAGCCCCCGTGCTTGCAGGTGTCTCATGCTTATTGTCCATAGTCCCAGGTCGTAGGTTTGGTGTCGCTGCAGAATAAAGCTCAGCTCGGATCTGCTGGGATGGGTCCGTGTTTTGCTGGGGCCATTCCCCCTGCTCCCAGCTGTGCGACTGCCTTCACTGGTCGGACCTGGAGAGAGCTGCTTGTTCAAGGCTTCAGCTGTGTATATGTGGTCCTTGGAAGTAGCGGGAGGGACAGCGGCCTCCCCTGCCTGGAATTCTTGCATGGCTCTGCTCCCTGGGATATGGAAATGCGGGGGGAGGGGGAGGGATTTTGGGCTCCATCGGTGGGTGCACGTGATGCTGAGCTGCATACATCCTTAGTCAGATCCATTCTGTGTCTCCCGTCGCTGTCTCTGCAAAGTCCCTTCCTCTGCCAATCCCAGGCCAGCCAAGGCAGGGCCCCTTCTGAGGGAGGGTGTCTTAACCCTATGAAAGGAGCAAGCCCTGATTCTTGGTTGGGGTTCGTGGGGCGGATTTGGGCTTGCAGTGATGTAACAAGCTAAGCAGTCTCCCTGGCATCAGACCTGGCCAAAGGTTCAGTGCAAACAAGCATCCGCCTGGGTAGGATCTGAGTGTGGCTAAGCGGAGGGGCTGTCTGTCTGCCCTACTGAGTTGGCTGCTCTTAGTCCTTGGCTGCTGTGAAGTAGCTGGCAGGAAGCTAATGGCCTAGTTGCTCAGCAATTTCCCCCCCCCCCCGGGGAAGAGCACACAGTGTCCTTTGAACTTGCACAGGGACGCTGGCGCTGACGGTGCTGCTCTCCACCTTTGCTGCAGTCCTCCAAAGTACCGAGTCTCCTGACCTGAGCATCAAAGGAAACCCTAATGCTCGTGTGCACAGCTCGCTGGTCTTGGCTTCCCCTCCGCCTCCACACCCCAAACAAGCTGTTTCTCAGCCACGGTGGGCTGGGGAGGGGGGGCGGCTTCTGTGGGGTGTTGGGTGAGAGGTGGGGCAGAGCTGTATCTCCCTCCCCCCCGCTGCACTGTTTGGGGGTGCTGGCTCCCTGCAAAGCCGGGTTGGCTGCCCTGCCTCTCTGGAGCTGGTCGGCGTGGGAAATCCAAACCCTCTCCGGCTCGAGCCGTCTCTGCGGAATCCAGCTGGCTGTGCTGCACCATACGTGGAACCTTATTGCTGGGGATTCAAATCTAGGCCAGTGGGTTTTTTTCCAATGACGGGTCGCCACCCAGCAGTGGGAGGTCGGGTCCTGGGACTCGTGGCTGTGGGGGGGCTGAGGCAGCTCCCTACCTGTCCTGGCACTGCAAACTGCAGGCAGGCCTGGGTCCTAGGTGAGGTGTGGGGGGAGAACGCACAGGGCTCCATGCAGTGCCCCAAGCACTAGCTTTGCACTCGCATTGGTTGGGAGCCTGCTTCTGGGGCACAGCCTGGTCTGGGGTGCTTGGAGAGGCAGGAACCTGCCTTAGCCCCCTTGCTGCACCACTGACTGGGAGCCACTGGAAGTCAGACCCTCCTGGCCCCCAGCCCTGACCCCCCCCTTACAGCCCAAAGCTCCCATCCTCCGCCCCACCCCGCAGCCCACACACCAGTCACATTGTGCTGGGTTGTGGCATCGACCATTTTCTTCAACTGGGTCATGAGAGAATACGTTTTAAAACTGCTGGCTTAGGTGCCACGGCGGGGCCCACGTTAACACTCCATCCCATGCCTGACCCGTGTCCTTATGTCTGAAACGTTCTCTGATTCCAGGGCACAACTGCAAAGACAGGTCTGAGATTCCCTCTAAAGAAAAATCTCTAATTTGATCACTTTTTCTTTTCCCTTTCCGTTCAGCGCAAACGGGCCGTTACCTCTCGGGCCAGCTTCCCTCTTGGAAAAAGTTAGTAAGCGGCAGGCAAAAGCAGAACTGCTTTGAATTTCAAAACAAGCCAACGATCTTTGTTCTTGGCACTCCTAATCGCTCCATCTGGTAGCAGCATATTACGCTACCGTGACCCTTCCAAGCTGGGGGTGGGGAGGCAGGGAGGAATAGTGCGGCTGGGACCCAGTCCAGGTGTTGATGTGATGCCTTTTTGCTGAGTTCCTGGAGCGGAGTAACTGTCGCTAGCTTTGCATAGCCACGTGGCTCCGAACAAGTGCGCTCTGTCTCCTTGCAAATGGGAGCTGGCACTTGGGTTTGCTGTTGGAAGGGAAGACGCCGCTATACCTGGCACGGAGTGGGGGCGGCCGCAGAGTGGAAGGATGCAGACGAGAATAGCTCCCTTCCTCCTCTTGCAGTAGAAGTTCAGGGTGGGGATTTTCTGGTGCATCGGTTTCTGGGTGGCGGGGAGAGGTGGTAGACAGACGTTCCTCTAAAGCAATCTGTGGGCTGGATTAGAAATCTGGGCTGGATTAGTGGCTGGGGGCGACAGCTGAAGAGTGGAGGAGCTTTTTGGGGGTGGCTTTATAGAAAGAGCGTGGGAACGACTTGTTCCGCTTGGAGTCAGACTCCTCACTGATAACGCCACTGGCCCCAGCTGCCATGGCTCTGCACAGGGAGGTACCAGGAGGGCCGGCTCTGTGTCCCTTGCTTGTTCTCCCTAGTGTCAAAGCCCTCAGCCTCCTTACTGAATTGGGGGGGGGGGGAGCCAGCCTGTGTCTGTGGGAAGAAACTGGGAAGCTTGCATGGCACAGGCGTGGGATTCTGCCGTAACCGACCTTTCTGGGGTCGGCTCAGATAACCTCCCCGAATGTGTCTATTCGCCTCTGCTGGGGGAGTTTTATCACCAGAGTCACGAGTGTAGCCCTGGCTAACTATAGGACACCGTAGAAATGCCGTAAAGCAGCACTGTGAAGCCCGGCAGAACTTGCTGGTGGTTCAGATCCCCGCTTGCTCCCTAGCGAGGCCCGACGCGTCTGCCCGCAGGCTGGGCCCTCAGGTCGCCTGGCCCAAGGGGCTCCGAACATGCTGCTGCCCTCCTTGAGGGAGAGCATCTCTGAACTGGTGCCCGTGGGTGAGGGGAGCTGTAGGCGCTTGCTCTGGCAACCTGCGGTGGGAGTGGAACAGGAATTGGCTGCTTTTCCCCTCAGGGAGAGGACTCCCAGGCTGGCAACCTGGGGGCACCGGGCCTATCCCTCGGTGGTCCGTTGGCTCGGCTGTCCCAGTTCAGTCGGAGCACGGCGGCAGGTGGGGCCGGCCGCAGTGTGAACTAGAGGCAGGCAGAGCCAAGCCTGAGGGGCGGGTTTGGCTTTGCTTCCTAGCAAACTCTCTCCCTGAACCGGGGCGTGTGAACGGACTTGTGTGCAGGGCGCTCTGAGCAGCAGCCTTTCTCTCCGGCCCGCAAGCGGCTCCCCGTCCCGGCTTTGAGGGCCCAGCGCCCGTCTGCACTGACGCGAGCCTGGAGGGGTCTCCTTTTCCCCCCGGAAAGTCGAGGGAGCGTTGCCCTTCCCAGGTCTCCTCCGCGAGCAGCAGACCTGCTTGTAACCGCTCCCCCACCCTCCACCTCACAACTCTGACTCCTGCGGCCAGCCCGGCCCTTCCCCAGGACCCGCTGTGCAGGCGCGTCTCCTGGCGTGTTTACCCACCTCGGCCTCCCTGGTGCCAAAACAACCCTGGAAAAATCCAGCTTCTCTGCGGCTCCCTTTTTGTGCCCACAAGTCCCCGCCGAGGCCCACCCAGGCTGGCTTTGTTCCACCCGCTCACTCGTTGCTGTCTCCCTGGGGAGGGCGCCCCGTGGTGCCAGATGATGAAAAGGGAGTGGGGATGAGAGTGGGGGTGGCCCTTCCTGCAGGCCATTTTCCTCAGCTGTTTGCTACAGGTCTTCCTGGACACCGTGGGGGTTGAGGTGAGCGCAAACGGCTCCCTGGGCTACCTTTCCTTTTTCCAAAATTATGGAATGAATCAGCCTCTACAACGGGGGTGTAGGAACCTTTTTTGGGGGGTTGGGCCACTGACCCACAGAAAAACCAGTTGGGGGGGGGGCTGCGCACGAGCGAGAAGCAAGAAAAAAACCCTCATTGACGTGACCCCCAGAATTGCGAAGGAGACAGACCCTCCCCATGTTCCCCTCGCGCACCAGAGTCTGGGGGGTTGAGCTATAAAGTCCAGTGGGCCCAGGCTAGTGGGTTTTGTGTGCTCCAGCCCTGGGGTGGGGTGGGGGTGGGGTTGGGGGGGGCTGAAGCACCAGCGCAGGCTCCCCTTGCTGAGTGGAGGGGGAGCCGTGAGCTTTGGGGCCTTAGGTTCCCCATCCCTGTGCTAAAAGGTGTTTGGCTGGCGCTAGCTGACAAGTCATTTGAGCCACCCTCTAGATTGGCAGAGAAGCAGTTACTCTCTCCTGCCTGGCTGGGGGGCTTGTGCCCTTTGCCCAGGGGCCAGGTTGCCCCATATCCATCAGGATGGCTGCAGGCTGGGACTCGGGTGGGGTGGGGCTATCGCGCTGCCTGCTCCCGTCCCAGGGGAAAGTCACTTGGAGGGTCTTTCTCCCGGGGGCTAGAACCTGGCTGACTGCGCAGAAGAGCTGAACTCTTGGGCGGCTGCCCTGGAAAGCTTCCAGTGCCGCCCCGCGGACTAGCAGAGCGCCCCCAGCTCGCAGCGTGTTCCTACGGGTGGTGCACGTCCGCACATGCCTCGGTGCCAGAGGGCACGTTGGTGCAGAGAAAAAACACTCCCTTCCCCTTGACGCGCGTCAGGAAGGATTCTGTGCCTGCCTTTGTATTGTCGTTGGTACAGGAGGGGGGATTCGTTCCCGCTCTGAGGAACACGGGGAGGGGGTCCCGCTGAGTTAGCAGAGGACGTTCTGTGGCGGGGTCCCCCCTCCTCCTGCCCTAAGGCTAAGCTGGCCCGAATCCCGAAGAGGGGTGTGTGGTGGGAGGGAAAAGGTGGGAATCTGCCTCTCTCAACTACTTAATTTGAATCCAGTTCCGTAGGGAGGCTGCAAATGGCTTTACCCATGGAGACGGGCACGGCAGCCTTTCCCTGGAATGCTTCGGAGCAGGGGTGGGGAATCTTTGAGGGTCGGGGGCCGCACACGAGTGAGAAGCAGGAAGACATTCCCCTCGCACCCCACAGCCTCAGGGCCTGGGCTAGTCAGTTTTGTGCGCTCCAGTCCTGCGGTGGGGCAACGGGGGGGAGGCCTGGGGCGCCAGTGCGGGTTCCCAATGCTGGGGTCTGGATCCAGGCAAACCGGGGCCCACATCCGCCTTACATTCCCCACTCCTGCTGTTGAGGAATTGACCTCCTTTCCCCTCAGCGCCAGCTCCCGGTGCGCTAGGGCCCTACAGGCCTGCTGCAGAGCGGAGGAGGTGTCTTTAAAAATAAATTAGTCTTTACGTTTTTGGGGGGGGGGGGGGGAGGGATCTTTTGTTTTGGTTTTTGTTTTGTTTGGTTCCCAAGAATTAGCAACTCACACTCTGCCAGGGAGGATGTGTATTTCTGCTCTGCCAATACTCCGCAGCCTGTTACTTCCGTTAACTTTTTCATGAGCCTTGATATAGCTGTGAAAAGGGGCTCGGGTCCCCTCGGAGGGGAGGCATGCTGTAGTCTCCTGGAGCTGTGGGTAGCAAGGGAACTAACCCCCCCCCCCCCAATCAGCTTGCTGTTCAGATCTGTCCAAGGCACCCACCATTATGTAGCTCAGGTGAGAAACCTCAGGCCCGGGGGCCGGATGCGGCCCTCCACTTGGATGGGTCCGGCCCCCGAGGCTCAGGGCCCTCTCCCCAGCATTGGGGAGCCTGTGCTGGTGCCACATTTCCCCCCCTGCTGCCCACCTGGGAGCTTGAGCCCACAAAAGAGGCTGCCCCCCAGGCTCTGGTGTGCGAGGGGAATGTGGGGGAGGGTCTTTCTCCTCAGTTGGGGGCCACAACAAGAATTGTGGGGGGTTTTTTTGCGCTTCTCTCTTGTGTGTGGCCCCCGACTGATTTTTCTGTGGATCAGTGGCCCCCGACCCAAAAAAGGGTCCTCACCCCTGTGTAGCGGGTGTGTTAGTCCCATTCCAAACAACTGTGGTTCTAACTGCTTTGCTGTCTGGACGAGTCATGTTCGAACTAGTCCTCAGAACGACATTCTGCTCTGTTCCCATCACTTGAACAGCAGCCAGGGCGGCCTGGATGCTCCGAAGGGAGTTACGTGCCTACTTCCATCTCTTCTGAGGAGTGAGGTGCCCAGATACCTTCTGAGGATCTCGGGTGACACGGTTAAGGCTTCCACCTTTTGGAAGCCTGCTTCCTGGTTTATACATTGGTCTTAAAGGGCAGGTCTGTCTGGAGAAAGGGACAGAACAGTTCAGTCTCTGAATTCAAAATAAACTTGTTCTCCGCTGTTGCAGATTGACAGACCTGGGTCTGGAAAAAAAAACCAATTGGGTCCTTTCTGGTTCATGAGTTCCCAGTAAACCTGAAGGGTAAATTAAACCAACAGAAGGGTAAATTTGAAAGGGTTATCGCTGCTCTCCCGACTGGGAAGTGGCTATTCCTGGTAGGGAAGCTGAAGCTTGTGTAATGGGGTAACCGTGTAACTGCTGAAAATCTCAGAGCTTACACCAGGGCTGGCATCCGGCCCCCCTAATGCTTTGATCTGGCACGCGATGCATCGGGCTGCTTTCTATTTATAGCCTGCTGGCGGTGCCATCGAATTTCCAGGCAGCCAGATCCTATTGAAATGGCTCCCAGTCGCGACGCTACCCCGGCAGAGGCTGTAGCTGCGAGCCCTTTAAATACCCGTAGTAACCCCGGGTGGCTGCTAGGCAACGCAGTAGCGGCAGGACCTGGAGCCAGGAGCCCTTTGCTGTGTGTTTAATTCAAAGCCTCCCATCCCAGACAATTCTGGGCGGAGGCAAGTCCTAAGCTCCGCCCCTTGTATCCCAGGCTCCGCCCCTTCTGCTTATTAAACAGTTATTTGTTTACACTCAAACATCCCTAATTCTTGTAGCTTGCAGGGGTTTTACAATTCCTCGTTCAGAGACTGGTCCTGGATGGGACCTCACTTCTACCGCCAACTTTTTTCCCCTCTGTGGTGATGTGAAAGCCAGGAGAAACTTGTCTGTACCTTGTATTGTCTGTATTTTCTACCCCTTTCTTAATAATTCCTAACATAGAATGTTAGGAATTATTAAGAAAGGGATAGAAAATAAGACACAGAATATCTTACTGCCCCTGTATAAAACTATGGTACGCCCTCATCTTGAATACTGTGTGCAGATGTGGTCTCCTCACCTCAAAAAAGATATTTTGGCCTTGGAAAGGGTTCAGAAAAGGACAACTAAAATGATTAGGGGTTTGGAACGGGTCCCATATGAGGAGAGGTTAAAGCGACTGGGACTTTTCAGTTTAGAAAAGAGGAGACTGAGGGGGGATATGCTAGAGGTCTATAAAATCATGAGTGGTGTGGAGAGGGTGAATAAAGAAAAGTTATTTATTAGTTCCCATAATAGAAGAGCTAGAGGACACCAAATGAAATTAATGGGTAGCAGCTTTAAAACTAATAAAAGAAACTTATTCTTCACACAGCGCATAGTCAACCTGTGGAACTCCTTGCCAGAGGAGGCTGTGAAGGCTAGGACTATAACAGAGTTTAAAGAGAAGCTTGATAATTTCATGTAGGTTAGGTCCATAAAAGGCTATTAGCCAGGGGATAGAAATGGTGTCCCTGGCCTCTGTTTGTCAGAGGCTGGAGATGGATGGCATGAGACAAATCATTTGATCATTGTCTTCGGTTCACCCCCACTGGGGCACCTGGTGCTGGCCACTGTCTGCAGACAGACTCCTGGGCTAGATGGACCTTTGGTCTGACCCAGTCCGGCCATTCTTATGTACCAGGGAAAGGGCACATCTAGCATCTCAAAGTGCTCTTCAGGCCAAAGTAAACAGAAAAAATGTAGAAACCTCTTCAAGTAATCCGAGGGTTTGAAAGTAACAGCCGCAAGCAAATTTTCACGCCGATAGCACTTGAACCACACTGCGAGGGCCAGAACAGAATCAGCGGGCTTTCATAGCTCGGCACAGGGTTTGTTTTTTAAATCATGTCAGTTACACCTAGGCTGCATCTACACTAAGAGTTTTCTTGGCAAAAAATATGCAGATGAGGGGCTCATTTACATGCGTTGCGATCTCATTTGCTTATTTTCTGCCGATCCGTTTTTGCGCTGGGGTGTTTGCACACACAAACTAGCAGTGTGGCTGTTTTCTTTTTGCGCAATCCTCCCTTTTTCTGCAAGATCTTTATGCCCCCAAAAAGGAGGTATACCGATTTTGCGGAAAAAGGGGGTTTTGTGCAAACAGAAAACATCCACACTGCCTGTTTTTGCACAAAAACCCCTCGTGCAAAAACAGAGTGGCAGAAAATATGCAAATGAGATCGTGGCTCATGCATATGGGCCCCTCATTAGCATATTTTTTGCCGAGGAAAACAGTGCAGACGTAGCCCTAGGTCCCAGAGTCTTGTCTATCCTAGGGCTCCCACTGATGCAGTGAAGTTAGTGATAGCCCCATAAGACCCTTTTGCGGGAGGTCTGTATGGAGGGCTTATCAGCTAAGGTAGGAGTCTGCTGCTGTCTTGCTTCCCACGGGCCCTCTTGCTTACAAAGAAAAGCACTTTTCAAGGCAGAGTTGATGACACCTAGTGTGCTAGATAGGCTGCTCTAACGGACGGCCCATCTCTCCCATTGTATGTGATCACCCTCGATTCCAAGGGGGTTGTGGATTAAAGAGCCTGTTCTCCTGTTGGCCGTGCACAAGGCTGTTTAGAGTCTGCTTTACTCCTTGGTCACATGTCTCTCTGCCCCACATACTTAAACCCTTAATCTGACAGCAGCCCCCCTGTGGTGAGGATTTGGGGGAAGGACATCCCATTTGTCAATTCATTAAACTCTAATCAGGCAGTAAACCTCCATCCAAGAGGCATGAAGTGTAAGGTGAATTCATCTCCCTCTGTTCGGCTGTTTCCTCTTATCAGGCGTGGGCAGTTGTTTAAAATTCTGTCCAGTGCTAAAACAGTTGTTGAGATGTGGGTGTCTGCCCTCCCTGCTTTTTCCAATTTGCTCTTGGGCTCTTACTGCCCTTAAGCTTTGCAGGGACTAGTCCAGAACTGGAGGCACCAGCAGGGCCGACTTATCCAGTAGGCACAGTGCCTAGGGCCCACAATACTTTTAGGGGCCCATGAAAATGTTTTAAAATCAGAAGAAAAAAAATAACTTTTAGGGTCGAAGAAAATGTTTTCATTTTTTTTCTCACATCAGAAAAAAATGAAACTTTTAGGGCCCATGAAAATCTATTCAATTTTGCCTAAAACAGAAAAAAAAATGTTGACGTATTTAAAGTTATATCAAAAATAATTTTTAATATTGATATTATTATGGTGGGAGGGGCCCACGAAGGCAAAAGTGCCTAGGGCCCACGAAAGTCATAATGTGGCTTCCGTTCTGTGATCCCTGCACGGCTCACGTGTGAGGCTCCGTTCGCCGCCTCCAGTCCCCTCGTCACACTCGGCCCCTTCTGCATGCCCGGAGCCTCGGACAAGAGACGGTGTCTTCCAACACGTCTTCAGCTGACAAAGTGGCGTGCCTCGCGGTTGCATGGCGTTGGCAGTCCGGGTTGAATCCAGGACTTCCGCCTCCATGTAGACGTAGCTGCAGACGCACCCGTGTAAGCCCTCTGGGGGCTGTCTCTTAATGAAGAGTTCGTATTTTTGTCTGCATTGCTATCCTTAGCAACAGACTCTGTGCAAACCTCACCTCTGCAGATGCGTAGGACTGATGAGTTCCCCACCGTTAGTCACCGCGACGCGATTGAACAGTTTCCCTGCGTTCACCCTCCCAGCGACCAGGGGAAGTTTTTCCTCAATGAAGAGGCAGGGTGGGCTTGAGACACTGAGTCACAACCTCCACGTTGGAATTTTTTTTTTTTACGGTGCATGCGTGAGACGGGCTGGTCCCCTGGCAGGCTTGCTCCTAGCAGCTGGGAAGACGCACAGAAAGGAGCCAGGTTTCTGGTTTGACTCTGCCTCTGAGGGGATGCTACCTCCCGCACCTCCGATCCCTGCTAGCGCAGCTGAAAATAGCAGTGTGGATGCAGCAGCATGGAGAACAGCCAGCGGGGATGTAAAATTCTGTTTAATTGGTTAACTGTTTAAAGGGAGGGGTGGAGCAGCACCCACCCCCCCATCTCCAGGCAGGGGTTCCTCCTGATGCTGGAGCAGCCTCTGCTTGCGGTGGTCTCCCCAGGCCTGCTGCAGTCAGGGGCTCCTGTGATGTCTGGGTAACCAGCCCCCACTGGTTAACATGAATTGATTAAACAGCCACATCCCTACGTAACCACCATGGGGTGGATTTGAACCTGGGACCTCTGTGGAGGAGCCTCTACAACTTGAGCTATAAAGCCAGCTGGCTCCCAGCTATGGCTGTAGAGCTGCCTTGTTCTTTTCGCTCCCTCTATGTGGTCTACATGCCACTGCATGGGACAGTGAACCTCACCCACCAGGTGCATGGGTTACACCTACACACCAGGGACCTAGGCGTGGACCTGCTAGCCTGTCTAATGCAGCTAAGGAGAGTCGGGTAGGTCAGCTCATGCTGTGCCTTGTGTTACAGTGTAGACGTAACCACAAGGTGCATCTCTTTACCTGATTTTCCAATGCACCTCGCCGCGGCCCTTTTGCTCTGCCTAGCGGCGTTCCAGCCTCTTGGAGGTATGTGGAGGAGAATCCAGCCTCCCCTCAGCTCTGAAGGGTTCAATTTCCCAAAAGCCAGGTGCAACTTAGCCCGGACAAGGGTTAACTTTTTAGCCGCGCTGCTGCATTGGTGCCGAGAACTGGGCCTGAGAAGAATCGCCTGCCTCACAGCAGGGCACAGTGTGTATCTTGTAGTGTGGCCTCTTCTGGGGGGGATGCTGCAGCTTTGCTTAGGACACCCATGTGGAGGGGACGCCACGGCCCAGCAGGTGATGCAGTAGAACCCAAATGTTCCATGCGCATCTGCTAGGCACCGATCTCCACTTGGCCTCCGTGCTCCGGGGGGCTTGCGTGCTTGTCCCTTGGAAGGGAAAGGCAGGGACTCTTCCCTCTGGGGCGATGGCAGCCTCCCCTGCCAAGACTGGGCCTCGCTGATGGGGGGGAGGCTAGGACAGGCCGCTGACCCCGGCAGGCCTTTCTTGGTTTGGGATTTCAGCCCTCTCTGCCAAAGAACACACCTCAGCCCTCTGCCGTCCCACCCGGAGCCCTCCACTTGTATGCCAGCGACCTGTCTTCCCTGGGAATCTGTCCAGCTGTTGGGGGCGGAGGAGGAGGGAGCAGAGATGGCATTCCCACACATGCTGCCTTGTGTTCTCTCCCTGAGCCAAGGCCACTCACCTCCGGCTTTCTCGTTAAGGCTGAATTTATTGGTGCCTGTTACTGTGACTGATTCTCTCCCTGCCTTGTTCCAAGCTCCTGTGCTGACCTGCGTCTGGGGCCACGGTTCTAAGTCAGTAACTGCCCGCCTCTGGACTGGCGAAGGATTTAAAGGTCTGTTCCTGTTCAGCCAGTCTTTCTGTCTCCTGCTTACGCTCCAGGCAGGCATGCGGGGATGGAAAATCGAGGGAAAAGGTTCAAGTGCTCGTCTCTTCTTTTGTATAGTCCCGTCTGATCCGGGCGGATGGCTTCCCCGCGGACGTGGGCGCGCTCGTGGGCTTTCTAGTCCTGTGCAGGGTTCTAGATACCAACGTTGTACTGCATCCGTCCCCATGGATATAAAGCAGATGATTGTGGATTTTCAGGGCTCTCGCCATTTTAGGGCTGGCAGAATTGTGTGTGTGTGTGTGTGTGGTGTGTACACACAACACCGGACTTCTTGGTGCCCCGGCCTCTTGCGTTCATGAGCCCTCTTCTATGAGCCGTCTCTGAAATACACTGGGGTGGCTGCTGTTTGAATGTGCACGCGGCTGTCACACCGCTCAGACAGTCTTGTTTTTAAGAATGTTTTGAGATACAAGCAAACAAATTGGCTTTTGGGGGGGGGAGGGGTGATAGAACCTGTCTAGGGATATGAGCGGTTACCCGGTAAGTATCACCCTGACCAGGTGATGCTTGTTGGGTAGTGGTTAACCTGTGCCCAGGACAGCCCCGCCCCCGCCCAGGGTCCCCTGGAGGCAGAGGACTGCTCCAGCCACCCTAAGGCAGGAGCCGGGAGCCCCCCATCCCGATTAACTGGTGAACTAGTTAGGTTTAACCTGTTAACTGATTAAACAGGATTTTGACATCCCTAAACCTGACCGATCTGTGTAAATCGCACCCTTGAGTTCTATGCGTCCTGGTGGAGGAAGGCCCCTGAGTCTAACCAGAGCAGCATCCCCCCTCCCCAAATATCTCAGCTCCCTGAGGAGAATTTTAAATTCCATCACCAGGTAAAAGCTTTTTTTCTGTCTCCTGCTTGGCTTGTCAGCGCTGTGACCACAGTGGGAGCCTCTCACACCAACACCCCGAGGCTCGGCTTGGAGTCCTGGCTCTCTTGCATTAGCATGCCCAGCGCATCGGATGCAGTTACCATAGTAACCTAATGATTAGCTCTCAGCACTAGCAGATTGCATCGAGCTCCTGGGCCGTGACTGAACCAGAAATGCAGCTCGGCGCCATGCCGGGGCGGCGGGAGAAGAGTTGAAAAATTGCATTTTTCCCTTCATCAATCCCATCTCTCTTGCTGCAGTACAGCAGCCCCCCGAGTGAGCCCACATGCGGGACGGTCTCTCTTCTCTGGGGTCAGGGATGTCTGCCCTCCCTCCACATCTCCATGAGTCCTACAGGGAAGGGGATGCTTCCCACTCCGAAAGTGAAGCGTAGGCCCAGTCGAGCGCTTAGAAGCAGGGCTCCTGATCTCACACCCTTCACTAGGCAGGTGTGTCTGGTGCATACAAATATATCCTTTGATCTGGAGACAGTGAGGTCCCGTTTGGTGTCATGCGGGGGGGAGAGAAGAGGGGATCATTCAAGTTTTGGTATCCATTTCAACTGCAGTGCCAGACTGAGAGATGTGAAATCCCATTTAATCGGTTAACCAGTTAACCGTGACCCTTAACCAAAATAAGGCAGGGGGTGTTCAAGGCCGTCTGCACCCCTCTCCCCCGCCCACTCCAGCCTGCTGTGGACTGGGGCTGCCCCAGATGCCCACAGCGGGCTGGAAGCTGCTCCAGACCTCACTAGTTACCCAGAATCGGTCAGCATCACCTGTTCAGAGGGGTGCTAATTGCTTCACCATTCACACCCTGCTCGGACGTGCTCCGTCGGGGCAACCCAATGCCTTGCAGGTGGCTAGCGGTAAGTGGGGCCCGGTGGGCTTGAATCCTCTGGTTCTCACGCCCACCGACAGAGAACCCGGCTTGGCGGTGGCCTCCCAGAGAGGTCTAGGTTCTCAAACGGCCCTTTGTTACTGTTCCAAGGGAGTCGGCCTTGGGGAAAGTGTAGCTTGGCCTGGGAAGTTGTCTAGAATCTGCAGGGGGCTTCGGGTGGGGCCATGAGAGGAAAGGGCAGGAGAGCAAGGTTTGCTCCCCACCCACACCCCGTGCGTCCTCTCCTGCCCCAATAAACAGAGGCCAGGGGTGTTCCCACTGGCAGGCAGCATCTCAATGGCCCGCTTCTTCTTGAAATGCAGCCTTGTCGCTTCCAGTCAGAGACGCCAGATGAAACGAGGGCTCTGCTGCAGGCAGGGAAGCTTTCCAGGGACGAAACGAGGTGGGAGTGGGCAGGGGAGGAGGAAATGACTTAGTGTGGGGGCGGGGAGAGCCTCCCCATCCCTTCGGGGTATCGGAGATGCAGTGCCCTGCAATGCCAGGCAGCGCCGGAGTGGGCTTGCAGCCTGTTACGGAGGGGCCACCTCTCCTGCCTCTGCGCTGCGTGGGGGACGGTTGGTCCTGTCTCGGCTGTCCTCACTGGAGGAATCCGTGCCCTTCTCAACCAGCGCGTTGGAGCTGGGGCGCGATGGACGGCGGGGAACCATCGGGATACAGCCGTGCTCTCTGTAGCCTGGTTCCGTGTTCAATCTAAACCGCTTTAATAGGCGGCTCCAGGCTCGCTGCTTCTGCACCAGTCTCCCCTCATCTTCTCCCGACTTTCATGGTCCTTGGACGGGGTCTTGAGCTACCCCAGGGGCGGGTTGTAACCCGGCAGTGGTTTTCCAGGGTTAGTCCCCGGCGAGCTGCCGCCTATTTACCTGCGCCGCCGCAGGTCCAGCAGTTGCCGTTCCTGGACAATGGGTGTGGAGCGGGACACCGTTTTCCCACATCTCCCATTGGCCCAGAACAGCCATCTGTGGCCAACGGGAGCAAGGATTGCTGGTACCTATGGCCGTGCAGGTAAATAGACCCAGGAGCTAACCCTGCCAGACCAGACCGGTATTTGCTCATTGCTGCGCTCTACCCTTTCTTAAGCCACCTTAGAACTCTTCCCTCAGGGAAACCCTTCATCCACAAAGCGCAGGGAAGTTGTCTAGACGCTGTTAACAGCATCCAAAGATGGGCCGAGATCTGTGCCAGCAAAAGCGAGCTCTCCCCACAAGACTAATGACCAGTGTGCCCTGTAAGCTGAGTGCTTGGGCGGCCACCCAGGAAAGAGTCCAATGCCGCCCCGCTCATTAGCAGAACGCCCCCATAGCTGGCAGCATGTGTTCCTACTGGTGGTGCACAACTGCGCATGCCTTGGTGCACATAAAATTTGTTCCACATGGATGGAAAAAATTCGAGGCAGCCTTGCTCCCGACCAGTGGATTTTTGGAGAGGAAAAGGAAAGTACTTTGAACAAACCTTGTAATTCTGCCTTGGGCGAGCGTAGATGTTGGGGGGGGGGGGGCGGCTAAAACGGCAGCTGTTTAGCCACATTGCGGGTCCTGCTGGCTAGAATTGATGACCAGACTTTGAAACAGGTGGCCAGCTCTCTTTCAAGTGGCCAGTGTGGCGGGCAGGGCGGTGCCCAGCCGCTCCCCCTGGCTCTGGCAGGGAGCTGAGCCACCCGGGCCGGGTTAGTCACTGGACAGCCCTCTGCTCCTGTGTTCGGTGTGGGTACGGAGTTGCATCTGTAGGGTTCCGTAGCTTGCGCTGAGATGTGGGGCCCAGCGGGGGTCATCTCAATCCGCGCTCATCAGATTAATCTGAATTGGAATTCTAAAAAAACCCCCAACCAAACGTGGTTTAAGCCGTGAGTGGTCTGTCGCTGCTGCAAAACTGGCTCCCACCCGCTTCTAAATCTCTCCTTTCGCCAGACTTCTGGTGGGGGCCACGCAGGGATGAGCAGGTTTATCCTGTCTGGCTGTGTCTCCGCTCCACACCCCGGTGTGCGTGTGTGTGTGTGTGTGTCAGTCTCCCCAACTGCCTGCCAGTTTCCGGCTCCTGCAACTACACATTGCTGAAGGTGGGAGCAGATTCGCCCCCACCCCCCCGGACTAGACAGCTGTGTCCCCTGCCCTAGCCAGGACGCAGCCTGTTTGTAACATCCCTTGCTGCTAGGAATTTGTGCAGGCAAGGCAGGGGGTGGGGAACGGAAGGGCCTGCCCGCTGCCACCCTCCTCTGGTTGGGGGAGGGGGATCGTGCTCACGCTGCAGGATTGGGGGAGGGGAGACGGCGGCATGCTGTGGCTGCTCTCCTTCTAGAAAGGGGTTTGGGCTTTTTTTTTGCTAAGTACTGAGGCAGGGGCCTATTTTTAGCCTTGAATTTCCTGCACGGCTGCTTTGCTCACAGGTAGGGGTTGTTGCAGGAAGAGGAGCCGGGGCCTGCGGCCGGGTGCTTGCTGTCCTGCACCAGGCCGGAGCTGTGCAGAAGCAGCAGCTGGCAGCTAGGACGCCGCTGCCCGACTGTGTGGCTCACCCCTAAGACTGACTTGTTCCACTGAGTCACAGTTGGCCCATTTGGGGTAGAGGTGTGAACGGGGGAGGTGTTGTGCATAGAGCCTTGCTCGTGCTCTGAGTCCCCTGCCTGTCACTTCAGCCCCCTCCCCTCCCCCCTGCGTATTTACAGATGACACCAGTCTACGTGACAGGTGAAAACAGGCTTTCCTGCCCCCCCAAACCAGTGTTTTAAGTGTAGGTGGGATTCTGGGTATCCTCTTAAAGGGATACTTAGACTCTCCAGGGTCTTAATTCAGTTCTGTGGGGACCTAAATGTGGCCCAAATGTTTGCTTTCCTTGTGGAAGGGGTCACACACCCTAGCCCCAGACCTGGCTGGCTATAGTGCAGGGCAGGGATGGGCAACCACAAATAGTGGAGAGGGGGCGCATGAGTGGTCCTCCTTCACCTCCGTGGGCCGCTGCAGCTCGGGGCCCCCTGGGGTTCCACCTGCAGGCCCCTGGTCTGCCGTCTCCCCCACACCTCTCCAGAACCCCACACTTACCTGCTCCTAACCCCTCCCTCCCAGAGCTGGAATGCTGCAAACAGCTGATTTGCTGCCTTCAGCTGGTGGGGGTGAGGGGGGCAGGAGGCAGGGATGGGGAAGTGCTGGGAGGGAGGGGGAGGCATAGGGACTGCAGGCCTCCAATGCCCTGGTGTGTGAGAGGCGCTTGGGGAGGGGGCAGCCAGGGGGTCTGTGGGCCAATGGTGGAGTCCCAGTGGGCCCCATGCAGCCCAGGGACAGTAGGTTGCCCACCACTGGTGTAGGGCATTTTGGCTAGAGGCTACGGAAACAGGCCTGCATTCAGTGCTATGCCAGACTTGCTTTCTTTCCCTTCCCTGGATTGGGAATGTCCTGATTTCAAGGAAAAGGCTTAAAATTCCAAAAGGAACCTTAGAGAAAGACCACCTACTCCTTCCTGCTTGGGTCTTCCTTCAGCGACGGCAGCCTGTTCTCCGAACAGAGCCGGAGTGGGCTGGTGAGACACAGTGCCCTCCTTTCCGGTGCTAACGCGCCGTGGAGGAGTGGAGTGTTTCACATAATAAACACAGGCAGCTGGCTGGCATCTCAATGCTGTGGCTTTTCAGGAGAGTTTAGCAATTTCTTCCATCCCAAGCTAGGAAGGTGAAAGTGACCCCCCGGGGGGCAGCAGCAAAACAGGAGTTTGCAAAGAACTTGCTGGAGGTCTCTGCTTCATTCATGGGTTTCAGAGCATGTTACCTTGTGGGAGCGTAAGGTGGGGTTTCAACCCTCCACCTCCACTGGCCTCGCTGCAACAGGAAGTGGCTTTCCCCGGCTTCCTGCGCCTTGCTCTACCATCCAACCCAGGAGCCCTCCTACTCGACTGCATGGCGGCAGCTCTTTCAATCTGTTGCCTGGTCACTTGCCTTGGGCTTTGACGGCGGGTGAAGTTCCAGCTGGGGAAGCCCCGCCCCTTCCACCTAAGGCCCCGCCCCTGGTACCAAGGCCCCACCCATGTCCAGCTTGATCCTTCCTGGCCACCTGGAGGGCTGGAGCTGCCGGGCTGAAGCCTGGGCCCTGGCTCCAGCCTCACGCCGGGGGTGTGTAGGCAATTTTGGGAAGGCTATGCCTTCCCTTGCCTATGTTACCGGCTGTCCATTAGGACCTGCTCGCTGGTGCCATCCCACAAAGCAGTTACACCAGGTCTAAGGCTTGAATTTCCCTTGCACGTCTTCCCGGGCAGTTTGGGGCATGAGTAGTTAAGACTGCAGGTGACCTCAAGCTGCCTTGAAATTGGAAGAAACAACTTTCCTGGCACTTCCTTCTCCTGGGCCTTGGTGTTCCCCAGGTTGGAGGCAAGGAAACGAGCGCGGCTACACGGGGCACGGGGTTCGAACCGGTGGGGTTTTAAAAATGGCGGCGCCCCGCTTATGCAAATGAAGCCCGGGAAATTCAAATCCCGGGATTCTTTTGCAAGTGCGGTATGCCTTCCTTACCCTCCTAGTTCGAAGTAGGTGGGTAGTGTAGACATACCCAGAGAGAGCACCATGTAGAGCCCGGAGTCAGCTGGGACCACCTGATCCCAGGTTCCACGCAGCACTGCCACTTTGAAACGCCACGTGCAGCCTGGAGACACAACAGCTGGTCCCGGGCTGCAGGCGGCATTTCAAAGCGGCAGCGCCGTGTGGAGCCCGGGGTCTGGCCCCAGGCTCCAAGCAGCGCTGCTGCCTTGAAGTACCCCCTTTTCATACCCTCCCTTGCTGCCTCTATTTGATAGAGGCAGCAAGGGGGGGGGGGGGAGAAGCGACTGGTCGACTAGTCCTTCACACCCCTACCTTGACTCCCTCGGTAAAGAGGGCTGTGCAAACTCTCTCCTGCTCTAGACGGAGAGTCTCCATCTCACTTACCAACCTCCTCTTGTCTTCCAGCTGCAGGATCCAGCCTTTGCTACGTGTACTCAGGTGCCTCTAACTGTTGATTTGTGTTGCCTACAGCAATGGCTGCATGCGATGTTCTCATGCTTCTACATCAGGGGTGGGAAACCTCAGGCCCCGGGGCTGGATCTGGCCCCTGAATCTCGGGGCTTCTCATCAGCATTGGGGAGCACGTGCTGGCACTCCAGACCCCCCCGCTCTTCCCCATGGGGTTGGAGCACACACAATCTACTAGCCTGGCCCCCCCAGGCTCTGGGTGCAAGGGGAATGGGAGTTGGGGACTTCCTTAGTGAGGTGTATTTTTTTGCGCTTCTCACTTGTGTGCAGCCCCCGACTGATTTTTTTTTCTGTGGGTCAGTGGCTCCCGACCCCAAAAAGGTTCCCTGCTCCGATCTACGTGGCACTTGGGGACATAGCGATTGGCGTGCTGCCAAACGTGGGTGGCATTCTGTGGCTGTACAGAACCCCCTGGGTGTGTGAGTTCCTGGGACTCCTCTAAACCAGTGGTAATGCTAATGCTGCCCCAGAATAGCTGAGCAGCACAAGCCGCAGGGAGGATGCGGCCAAATGGCTTTATTGCTGTACCGATAAGCAGTGTTCCCCTAGGGGTCTTAAAGTTAGATTAACGAATCGAAAAGTTGATGGGATTTCCATCGTCGATTTAATTAGTCTCTAAGGGCGTCTCCGCCTTTGAACTGTACCAGGGCTCTTGCTACAGTTCAAAAGCAGAAGCCCTACTGATCCCATGCTCCCTGCCGTGCCTCAGCCTTTGAAATGTACAGGGCTCTAGATTTCAAAAGGGAACCCCCCCCCCCCCCCCCGCTTCCTTTTGAAAAGGGAGTCCCCTGCTGGCTGCCCAGCTTCTGCTTTTGAAATGTACAAGAGCTCCAGTGTACAAAAGCAGAATCACAGCAGAAGTGGCGCAAGGAGACTGCTTCAGTCCCTGCTTGCACTGATTTCCACTGTGCCTCTATCCCCCCCTGCGGAGACAGTGCTGGGGGGAATCGGCTTTTAAGATGGCTCCCCCTTAGCACGGGCTCCTGCTTCCCCCTCCCTCCGCTGCCTCTCTCTGATAGAGGCAGCAGGGTGGAGGCAGAGGGGGAAAGTGACTAGTCACATCACTAGTCAACTAGTCTCTTACATCCCTAGTTCCCTCTAAGCTGGGCGCTCGTGCAGCCGCTCAGATATTCCAGTGCTGCCTATCTGATGAGCAGAGCGCCCACAGCTAGGTTTTGCACATTCACACCTGCCTCAGCTCATACTCCACACAGGGATGGGGAAGATTAGCGGGAGCAGTGCTGGTTAGCTATACTGGAAGGAGACCCCTTTGTACCAGTAGGACTGCGTCGGCACCAGCTGACTAATGTTTCTACCTGCTGGAATTAAAAAAACAAAACAAAACTTTTTTGTTGCACTCCCTTCGTTGAAACAGCGAAGCCGGCACAACAGTCTGCGTAGACCGGTCCTTGCAGCCACTGCCGCGAAGGCCATGGCACTCAGGAATGCTGTTTCTTGTACAATTGCAGGGTGTCAGGACGGCGTGCTGGGCTGGTCCCAGAAATCTGCCCCTTTCTTCTTCCTCTCCGAACAGGAGGGGTACTGAAGGGTTTCCTCTGAATAGTTAAACGCTCTTTGCTTGTAAGCGAGCTCCGTTAGCAGCCTTTGCTGGGAGGCCCTCTGGCCACTCCGCTGCTCCTGCTGCCTTTCGCAGTACTCTGCAGCCGGACTCGCAGCCGGGGAACTGTCCTGGAACTAAAGGCCTTTGGGCTCTAGGAGCCTGTGCAATCCTTGGTGAGTTCCAGGCTGAAACAAAGACCTGAACTGGAGGGGTGGGGTTAGGAGTGGGGCTGACGTGTCCCTGGGGCAGGTCCATCCAGGCGGCCCCGTGCGTGGGCTCTGTTCCGCGTGTCCAGGCGTTGGGTTGGTAACGGCTCTTGCTTCTCCTCCCAGACACTACCCGAAGCAGTCCTTCACCATGGTGGCCGACACTCCGGAGAACCTGCGTCTAAAGCAGCAGAGCGAGCTGCAGAGCCAGGTAAGACGCTGCCCAAGGCTTCCCCGCCCCTTGGCCAGGCTCGCCAATTGCTCTGGGCTCTGCCCCTCCGTCTCTAGCTTATTCCGAAGGAGGCGAGCCAAGCTCGGGGGTGGGTCTCAAAATACTGCCTGGGTCTGAAAGCCTGGCCAGTCCTCTGACCAGCCTGGCCCCACTACCTCGGCTCTGGTGAGCCGAGCTGCCTTGGTGTTCTCCCGTCTGGTTTTTCTGCTCTCCAGTCCCAAACCAGCATCCCCCGCTCTTGGTTAGACCAGAAGCCTGATGTACAGCTGTTGCCCCTGGACATGTCACTGCAGAGGCAGAAACAAACAGAGGGGAGCAAAGAGATGGGTCCGGTGAAAGTCTCCAGGAGGGCGAGGGGGGGGGGGGCGGCGACAAATCACTGCGCTTGTGTGGCCACGTCTGGACATCCCCCTCCCAGAGATGGAACCGGGTCTGCAAAGCTCCCGGCTGCTAGGCAGAGCTCTGAGCTGGCTCTGGCGGCACAGTGGGGATGGGTTTTGGCTGTCGAGCCATGAAGCGCTTGAGGCGGACCAAGAAGGTCTCTTCCTTCCCCGGAGCCGCACTTCGCTCTCGATCTGCCAGAGTTCCCTTGAAACGGGGCGTCGCTTCTTTGGCAAGCGCCGGGCGTGTGAATTCTCAGGATCCCTCGGCTGGGCTGAGGTTTGAGGGGAGGGAGCGGGGCCGTGGGGAGGGAGTTGAAGCCGGACGTGAGCTCAAGGCCTGGATCTCATGGCTGCTTAGAGAACTCTCTGGTTGTCCTTGATTGGGAGGGAGGAACGCAGAGGAGTGACCCGAATACTCTGCCAGGGCTGGAAAAGGCGTCCAGGAACAATTTTTGCTTGTCACTGGTTGCATGAGAACACAGGATGTGGCAATTGTGCTGAGAATCTAGTTTTATTTCTCCCCCCTCCCCCCCAGTGAAAAGGGCCTGCTTTTATGGGACTCACCAAAGCAAGCTGTCCTGGCTTTTGCAAGGCACCCCTGGGCTTGGAAAGCCCCAGGCACATGGTGCCCTCCCTCACCCCATGGGACTAGCCAGGGTGCTGATCCCAGGGTGAGCAGGCCTCATTCCGGACCAGTGTGTCCCCCTCTCCACTGTGCTGGGAAGAGCATGGGGACCGTCCTTTCCTCTCCCCCATGAACGGAGACGTGCCAGGGCGAAAGGGCAGATGCTGGCTGCTGGGCTCTCTCCTGGGAGGGGCCCTGCAGCTCTTGTTTTGAAACAGCTGCTTTTGTAAGGTCCCTTCCTTGCTGCATGTTTCTCAACAGCCCCGCCTTGCACCAAGGCAGCTGCCTGAGCCGACAGGGCTGCCCTGGAACCATCGGGGAGGCAGGTGCTGCCTCTGCAGGGTCCCAGGCCGGATAGCTTGGCACTGAGAGCCCAAGAGCCGGGCTACATTAGAGACCCGCCCGGGGCTGTATTTCAGCAGATCCCCATGGGGCACAAAGGCTGTTCAGGACCCTTGTGCAGCTGGTGTCTCCGCAGCTCCCCACTTAGAGCAGGGATGGGCAATTTTTAATTGGGGGGGGGAGGACTCCAAGAATTGGTCAAGGGCCAGGGTCTTTCATGATTGTGATGGAGGAGGGGCAGGGTGTGGGGATGCTCAGGGTAAAAGATTGGGGTTCAGGAGGGAAGTGGGGGGGTCTGGAAGGGAATGTGAGCGGGGGCAGTCGATTGGGATTTGTCCATAACATTTTAAAAACCGATCTCATCTAGGATGTTTGTTAGTAACCGGCGGGCACCGCGGTGGCACGGTATCCGGGCGGTGATGGGCCATTCTTGATGCCAATGCTCTGAATACCGGGGGCAACTTTTTGGACCCAGCCACTGGAGGGGCTGGCTATGTACCTCTAGGTTTAAACCCCCCCCCCCCGGTTCATAAATCCAAATTTTTCCATTTCAGATGGGCTGAGACCAATGGTTCCGCTAATTTTTTTTCCGTCCATGGGCGGAATAAATTTTACGTGCACTGACACACGTGCGGATGTGCACCACCAGTAGACACACATGCTGGTGCCTGTGGGCACTCTGCTCATCAGCTGGGCAGGTCCTGAATCTCTCCTGGGTGGCTGCCCCAGCGCGCAGCTTACAGGGAACGCTGCCTGAGACTCTACCGGGAAATCTCCATGCCGGTTTATGGGGGAGGTGGGAGGCCTTAATGAGGAACTTTTTCCTTGTGTACATAGGAAGGATCCTACAACTCTCCTCCCAGGAATCTCCTAGTCTCCTGGCTAGCGGCTGCCCTCCAACCCAGAGGGGGCTGTTTTGCCAGGCTGTGGACATAGCTAAACATCTTAAGGACCCCTGGAGTGAATTGTGCCGTGGCAATGTCAGAGGCTGTTTTTTTTCCTTTCTCTTCCCCACCCCCTTGCCACATAGCAAAGCTGTGCTCCTGGCAGCGTGTGGCAGGCACGCTGGGTGCCAGATTCTCTGGCATGTTGCTTCTCCCGCTGAAGGGCTGGGGCCCGGGATATTTGTTTTCACTTCTCTAGGAGGCTAGAACAGGAAGCTAGCTCGTGCCACTTCCTCCAAACTGTATGCTCTGAGGAGTCTGTTTGGGCCCAGATAGCTAGGCCCAGGAGAGAGTAAAGGGTCAATGCCCCACGCAGTCGTAGCTGCAGAGGGCGTCCCTACTAGAGCAGCATCCCCCTCTCCCATGGTACTGGGAGGCTCAGAAACCACTCCCTGCCCCAGGGACGTGTGCCGGGCACTGTTCCCTGTTGGCTGAGTGATTGGGCGGCCACCCAGGACTGATTAGCAGAGCCCCCACAGCCAGCAGTGTGTGTTTCTGTGGGTGGTTCACAAGCCTCAGTGCGTATAACACAACTTATTCCACACATAGTTGGGAAAATGTAGAGGGAACACTGGTGCAGGGCCCATTGTGAGAAGGCTTGCTGCTCAGCTGAGTTAGAATAGGCCCGTTGGTGCAGCAGTTTCCATGTTAATCCTCTGGCAAATAGCAATCTCTCTAAGGCTCTGCTTCTCCTACCCAGAAGTGCCACCTCCAGGGTAGGAGGAGGCAGCCGTGGGCAGCACTGAGCAATGCTTCTTGACAGGAAACAGAGTCCGGTGGAAATGGCCCAGGCCGAGCTGAGCAAGGAAGGTTGGTCCAGTGGCTGGGGTATCCCTTTAGCACTTGGAGCCCTGGGTTTGGTTCCCTGTGATGCCAGAGTCTGTGCAACCTCCGGCATCTGTTCTGTGCCTCAGTTGCCCCTCTGCTCAGGGCTGCCGGGGAGGGAGGCCTCAGACATATCTTGGATGAAGAGGGTGGCTCCCTCGCAGCTACCCAGGAGAGATTCAGTTGCCGCTCGGCTGATTAGTAGAGCACCCACAGCCGCCAGGAGCGGTTTCTTCTGATGGTGCACCTGACAAAATGTATTCCGCACGTGGATGGAAAACACTGGAGGGAACATTGCTCCCTCGGTTCTGTGGGATCATGAAGCAATTTTTAGAACGCGTGTCCACGATGAAGTGCCCGCTTGGGGGGGTGCCCAGTGTAAGATGTCTGGCCAGGGGTGTATCTTGGCTAATCACAAAATCACTGGTCACTTCTGAAATCCTCTTGCATAAGCCTGCGCCTCCGAGCAAGGAAAACCCTGCCCCCTTCCTCTGACTCAGAGTCGAAAGGTGCCCATCTGCTGAATCCCTTCCCGCTGGCTTTTCAGAGGCCTCCCCCCACTTAAGATCCTGCCCCACAGTGAGTGGTGCTAGTATCTACCCCATACGTTTGCCCAAACTGTCCCCTGTCCTGCCTTGGGCAGGGCACCGCTCTCCCTGGAATAGGAAGTTCCTCCAGCTTGGAGAAAGGTGGCAGGGCGGATGCGCCGAACGCCCTCTCTCCAGCCTTGTTTACATGCTGCCTATGGCTGCAGGCTCAGGGAGCTGCCTGCGGAACAATGGGATTGGCTCCTGGCTGTCTCTCACGCCCTGCTCAGGTGGGCAGAGAATCGATTTCTGCTGCCACCGCCCCCTGTGGAACGGCAGGGATGTCACCGTTCAGTCGACTTGACATCTGGCCTTCTCAGTTAATCCTATTAACTTCACGCAGTCACCCCCCCCCGCCCCTTGCTGCCTCTGTATCAGAGGCAGCAGGGGGGCGATGTGGGAGCGGGCACATGCGGGGAGTCAGCTTTTAAGCTGGCTCTCTGTCCATGCCAGCTTCCGCGGAGCCGCATCCCCCAGGGACAGCGGGGGTGGGCAGGCAGAAGCCAGTGCTCGCAGGGAGCTGGTTTGAAGCTGGCTCCCCCCCCGGTTACACATTGACACAACTACCCGGCTGTTAATATCCTTAGTGAATGGCCTTGCTAGTGACCACTCACAGACAGATGCTGTTGGTCTGATGGAGCCAGACTGGGCTTGGCGTTGTGCTGCGGGGAGGCTGTGCCCAGAGGAGATGCTGAAGAGGAATCAGTCACTTTCCCCTGTCTCTGTTGGAGAGAAGGGATCAGGGGCATGTTCGGGTGGGAAATGGACAGGGCAGAAGCATATGACGGGCTCCTCCAGCCGAGCAGATCTGTGTTCACACGAGAATCACGGACAGCCTTCCGAGAGGGATTTTTTTAACCCATTCTGCCTGGAGCATCTCAGCCAGGCCCAAGCGACTTACAGGCTCTGACTTCTGAGCCTGAGGGAGGAGAGGCTGCTGCTGGATGCTGGCAGAACTAACCACAAGGGAACTTGAGGCAGCTGGAAGAGGAAGAGAGGGGAGGGGAGCAAAGAAAACTCCCAGAGTGAAATGCCCCTGCCCTGCAGGGAGGATAAATCTCAAACATGCGTAAGATAAGATCCTAATTCCTCGCATCTTCCCTCTGCCTGTGTTCTGCTTACAAAGGGAGTCTCCTCTTTTCCAAGCACCAAATCAGAGCTCTCTAGTTAGTGCAGCTCCCTTTATCTACACTGACCGTGGCCTCCAAGTCTGAGAGCTGCCAGATCTGCCCAGCGCTGAGCAAACCTTGCACCGCCTAGAACCTGGTGCCTGGCGTCCGGTGGGGCAAAATCTGGGAGGCCGACACTGGGCAAAACCTGGCTCCAGCTGGCGTAAGGGCGCTCGTAGGGCGGTGGTGACGCGAGGAGGTTTGCTAGGGCAAAAACATCACTTTTAAAAAAGGTCCCAGCCCAAGCTGGCCACTCGGCACCTGCAGCTTTTTTCAGCTCCCTCTCCCGGCTCCTAGAGGGCGTGGCGGAGCGCCGCTGGCAGAGACTGGGAAGCACCGTCTCTCTGCTGTGGGTTTTCAAACTGGAGGTGTGTAGCGGGGAAGTGCTAATTGCCAGGTTCTAATTCTGGCTCTAACTTCCTGTACCCGGGTGTTGTTTTGGGGGGGGTGGGGGTGGCCTCCGGCCCATCGGTTCTCATGCTGCAGTAGTGCATGGTAGTGCTAACAGGAGTGACTTCCCATGTCTGGAGGTGGATGGCCGGTTTCTAGTCCCCCAAACCAGCACTCTGAGTAGAAACCCCGGCTAGTCCCAGTGGGAACTTTCCTGTGGCCAGGGGAGCTGCGACCGAGCTGTGCACCCTGCTGTTACCAGTTGCTACAATCTCCCTCCCGGCTCTGGGTTTCTATTTATGTTGGCCTAGAAGGCGCCTCTTGGGCGGGTCGCTCTCGGAAGCCCATGATTATCGCTCCTGCAGCTAAACGAGGCCCGCAGAGTGACAACTTTCACGCCTCTGCGCCCGGCCTGCTGCCCACCCGGGCCAGAAAAATCACAGGGTGTCCAGCCCGTGGCTTCCCTCCCACACACTCAAAATTGGTACCTTGGGGGAAATAGTTGGATGCCGCCTTTCCTGTTTGGATGCTGCCGTTCCTGTCCCGGAGTGGCATTGACCTTGCTCCATGTGCCCCTTTCTGAGACGAGCTTCGGTCTCGTTGAGAGTCCGTTCAGCTCAGAGACGTTCAGACACCAGCTCGTTGCTGGACGTGAGGGCTCACTGCTGGGGTGGGGTAAAGCAAAGGGGCCTTTCCTCTGTGTCCGCCTTTAGGCAGTTGGTGGGGTACATGGGTACCGTGTTATGGCCGGGGATGTGATTAGGGTTAAACGGTGAACAGCTGAGCCTGGGCCTATTGGTGAACCTTCACGGTTACACTCACAAGCCGGCTTCTTGTTCCCACGAGCTCCCCCATCCCCACCCGTGTGTAACCGCTGAAATTGTCAGTCCTTGCTAACTTACAAAAAAATAAAAATCCCTCCTTATGGCAGTTTGCAGATCTGCCGCCTGCTTCAAGAACGTGGGAGTCTTCTCTCCTGAATGAACTGGTTTCCCTGTGAATGGTGTGTGGGGTGGGGGAGATTCGAACTGGATGGGATGCTACATCCCGCTTGCCACTCGCCTCCAGCTGCTGGAGGGCAGCAGGGAGACCCGGCCAGCTGCACAGAGAGCCAGGGCTTGACTCGCAAATGGTCAGGAGACTTGGTGGAGGGGAGATCAAGATCCAACAGGGAGGCAGCCTCTCTCCCAGGGCGGAGCATTGTCTCGGCCGGTGGGTCTCCAGCTTTTCCACGGCCCAGGGGAAAGTGGCTGCGGGTCTTGCCGGCCCGCCTGCCAGTCTCTCCGAAGGGTAGTTGCGCCGTTCGCTAACAGGGCTCGAGAAAAGAAACCGTGCGAGTAAAAGGGCACAGGTCGTGTTTTCACATCAGTAGGGCTCTCTCCCCTGCTACAGAGCTGAGGCCGGGAAGGAGGTGGTCTTCCCCCAGAGCCAGCGCTGCGGCTGTAGGCAGCGCTCGCCTTTTTCTCTGGCCACCGCAGCCCTGCGTGTCCCAAATCCCACCCCACTGCCTCCTCACCTCCCCCCGTCTTCCCTCCTAAGCCACCACCTCCCCATACAGGTGACGGCCCAGGGTCCAGCCACCCAGTTAGTGAAGACAAGCCTGCCAGCCACTCCTTAGTTGGGCAGCCTGTCCCGCCCGGGTGCAGAGCACCTGAATGCAGCTGGGAGCCCCGCGACCCACCGTTTGAGAGCCTGGGGGGTGGCTGAGGGTCAGATCTCCTGGTTCTGTGTCTGGCATTGTCACTAACTTCTGGGGTGGGCGTGGCAGTCACTCCCCCTCTGTTCCTGCATCTGCATTAACTATGCAAACAATACGCACCTTGCGGGGGGGGTGTGGAGACCTCAGGCCAGCGCTGCTGACGGGGCGCAGGGAGCTGTTGCCTCGGGTTCTGGCAATTTAAAAGGGACGGGGGGCTCCAGGCCCTTTAAATGGCCACCGAAGTCTGGCATGGTGCTAATCCGGGCGTGGCACTGTCCAGGTGGCACCGAAGCCTGGCTATCCCTAGCTCCGCCCCTTCTTCCTGAGGCCCTGCCCCTTTTGGGGCGGAGCCAAGCGTGCGCACACGCGCGCACACACACACAGAGCCCAGGGCCCTGGGAAGTTAGCCAGTTTCTAGGCAAGCTGGAAATCCCAGGCTGAGGGCTTTCCTTAGCTCTTCTCCATGGTGGTGCTTTCCTGGGCACTGTCTCTAAAGCAGGGGTGGGGAACCTATGACCCAGGGGCCAGATGCAGCCCCCGGCTTGCCAGGGCCCAGCCCCTGAGGTTGGGGAGCCTGCGCTGGGCTGCAGCTCCCTGCTGCCCCACCATGGGGCTGGCACACACAGTCTACTAGCCTGGTCCCCCCTAGGCTCTGGGGTGCGAGGGGAATGTGGGGAGTTTCTGTCTGTCAGGGGCACGGCAGTGAGGATCTGGGAGGGGGGGAGGGTGGTTCCTTCTCCCTGCCCTTGCTCTACAGGCAGGGGACTGAAGGGCATTCCTGCTGCGGGGAGGAGTGGAGCCGGCCTGTGGGTCAGAGGGCCTGGGCTTGCCCCCAGGGTGCAAGCTGCCCTTCCCCACGCACGCCCGGTGCAGTGTAGTGCATGGGAAAGCGGTCTGCCGCCTGACTCCGTCTGGCCTTCCGCAGGCAGCAGCCGGCTCCCGCCGAGTGCCCATATAAGGGCAGAAAGAGCTGAAAGGCTGCCTTGTGTGAGCACTTCCTCTCTGCGCCTTGCTTAACCCTCTGTGCGGCCTCCGCAGAAGCTGCTTTTCCGACACCCGGCCCGAGGCTCGCCGCAGCTTGGCTGCCGGGGCCACTCGTGGGAGCCCCCGGCAGGGGCACGGCCCCCCAGGACCCCTGCCAAATTGTTAATGGCTCAATGGGGCGCCCCTTCCCTGTTCCCCCTTGCTGCTGCACCCCCTTCCCCGTGGCTGTGCATGGAATACACTCCCGCTCTCGTCCCCCTCCGGCTTGGGTAACGTAAGGCCGTGCCAGGCCTGGTGTCTGTATCCTAGCTGGCTCCGCCATGCCCGGGTCTCCTCTCTCCACCCCTCCCGGCGCTCGCCCCGAGCATGGGAATCTCCCAGGTCCTGGAAGGTTGATTGTGCCGGGACCATGGGGCGTCAGGGCCGGACTCCCCTGTTCTGCGAAGTCCTGAGAGAGCCCCACGCCCCTTCTCCGGCACTGCAGGGCATCGTCGGCGCCCCACGGCCCGTGGCTCACTCGGAGTCATGTGGCTGCGCGCTCCTGCCCTGTGAGCCGGTGCTCCTGAGTTCGCAGTGTGAGCGGGTGGGGCCGGAACAATTTTTCTAGTGCAGGGGGGTGCTGAGAACCACTGAACCAAACTGTAAACCTGGGGTGGGGAACGGAAGGCCTGGATGCGGCCCCCAAAGCTTGGGACCCCCCCTCAGCATTGGGGCGGGAGCACACAAAATCTACCAGCCTGGGCCCCCCAAGGCTCTGGTGTGCGAGGGGAATAGGGGGAGGGGCTTTCTCCTTCTCAGTCGCGGGTCACGTCCATGCGGGTTTGGGGTTTTTTCTGTGGGTCAGTGACCCCCGACCCTGTATATAATGCAGCAGTTCTCAAACTTTTTGGCCATGGCCCCCTTCCACTCAGCGCAGACCTTTCCGCAGACCACCAGCCAATCACCGGTTGTGACAAGATAGGTGCAGGAGGGAGTGGTGCTGTGAGGTGTGGGAGGGGGTGTAGGATGCAGGGGCAGGCTGGGGGGGGGTGCTGGGAAGGAGGGACCCCCCAAGCCTGTGGCCCACTGCAAGACGGGGTTCTGCTCCCTGAAAGCAGAATGGAAGCCTCTGGGGGGGGGGGGCTGGTGTGTGGAGCAAGTGCTCCATGGGGGGAGGAGGGCGGGTGAAACCAGACCTGGAACGCAATGCAAAACGTGTGGATTGGGAGCAGCTTCCGGCTTGGCCTCCGACTTCAAGGCACGTGCGCAAAGGCAGGCCACGCCCAGAGTCTCGCACACGCTGCTTTGTCAAATTAAACTGCTGGTCGCTCCCGGCCCTTGGAGCTGTTGCCTCTTTCAGTGCCGGTTCGGGCAGGTCCTGGGGCCGCCCGGTTGGACTCCTCAGGAGAGGCCGTCAGTACCAGGCCTGGCCTCGGAATCTAGAAAACGCCAAGTCTGATGTAAGCCAGTGGCCAATGAAGCCGGCTTCCTAGACCTGCTTGTTTGACTTTCAAACCAACGCCTTTGTGCTTTCTCCTCCCTCCTGCTTGGGAGGAGCCTGAGAAACCCTCCCCACAGCAGCCTCCTTAGCCTCCGCTTCTCTTGCACGCGAAGCGGCTGTGTCGTGCACCGCTGCACTGTGCTGCGCTTTGGTGTATACAGCATGGAGTGCCGTGGGTTCCTGGCCTTTGACTGGAGGCCCTGGGGGGCTTTCCAGCTGGGCTGCTGGGCTACTGCTGGTTAGCAGGTGTCCACTGAGCCCTGCAGAAAGTCTCTTGTAGACGGGCGAGGCTGGTTGAGAGGGAGCCTGGGGCTTGGCCGGCTGGGCGTGTTAGATCATCCATTGCCTGGCCACGCTGCACTTTAAAAGGCGCTCGCTGCCCTCCCCAGAGCGTTTCATTCCAGCCCAGGCCCAGGCCCAGGGAAACTGGCCCCGGCAGAGCAAGTTGCTTCCCGTGCTTCAGTTTCCAGAGGCGTAGGAGCCGTCTGGCCCCGCTGCTTTGCGGAATGTGGGATCTGTTCTCTCCAGACCGCTTGAAAGAGTCTGGGTTTAGGCTGAACGAGGGGTGGTGAGGAGGGAAGAGGGAGGTCCCCAGGCTTTCCCTCTGCGTGGTGTGCAGCGGACCAGGCCGAGGAAACAAGGCCTGCAATCTGCCTGGGCCACGGGTGAGAGAAGCCAGGGACCTGTTCTCCTACCGCCCCCGCTCGTGTGGCTGGCCCGCGGAAGGGTCTTCGCCCAGGTAGTCCGTGCCGCGTGCGTGGACAACTCTCTGAAGGCCTGGTCCAGGCAGGGGTTGGGGCTTGCTCCCTGGGACCCTTCCCTGGCCAGCTGGGATTCGGCCTCTGCAGTGCTCCGGTTAGGCTGCAGGAGGGGCAGGGTTACAGGAAACGGATGGAACTGGCCAGACACCAGCGAGTCTGGCAGCTGCTTAGAGCAGCGTTTCTCTTCCGGCTCTGAGGTAGCTGAGGAGAGGAGTCCGTGGGCAGGAGTGAGGTGTCCACATGCTCCCCTGCCCTGCCCTTTCCTGCTCTCCTGCCCGCCCGGCCCCCTCTCTGGGTAGAGACTCCTGCTCCGGTTCCTCCCTTTGCCGCCAGCAGCAGGGCTCCGGAGCGCTCTGCCCCAGAGTGCCCCAGCTTCACGTGGGGCCAGGCGGGGACTGTGGAGGAGCCCGGTCGAGAGGGGGCCGTGGCCCAGGGTGCCCGTCCCTCGGGGGACAATGGGCTCAGAGCTGAGTCAAGTTACTGGCCTGCCTTCCCAGGGCTGGTGTGCGGTGACCAGTGAATGCTCCAGGCCTGGGCTTACTTGCTTAGTGGGATCCCAAGGGGAGAGGGCAGAACGTGTGAGCTTTGCGGAGGCTTCTGGGCAGCTCATTCAAAGAAATCTCTGCGGGGCCGTGACGTTGGGGCTGGTTTGGTGCCTGCCAGTCTTGGGCTGTCGGTAGCCCTGGTTCTAAGCCCGCGGTTCCCAACCCCTGCTCTGCGGACGGTGCCGGGCTGCCAGAGCTGAAGCCGGCCGTTTGCGGCGGCTAGGAGGGCTGCGTTGGGGGACGTCTTTTGGTGGACTGGTAACATTATTTGCATATTTATTATTTACATAACGAATATGCGAAAATGTAACTGTTACCAGTCTGCCAAAAGTGTGTGAATGGCTTTGCCGGTCTGCGGTGTAAAAAAGGTGGGAGCCCCTGTTCTAAGCAATCTGCCTGGATTTGACCCTCGCAGCGGTGCCCCCAGAAACTGAATATTCCACAGGTAAAGCAGGGCCGTCCTGCGAAGAGAGGAGTCTCTGAGGCTGAGAATCCCAGGCCTTGCCTGCAGAGCTATACTGAGCAATGGCCGTGCTCGGGGGCTTATCTGGGCTTGTTTGCCTGGGGTCACAGTGACTCTCTCCCTAGCCTGGAGCTCTCCAGTCACCCACCCGTCCTGTGGGACACCGTGGCCGCTGAGCGAGGGGGCTAGGGAAGGCCCGGAGGCAGGCAGCCGCCTCCCACACGGAGGCTGGGAAGTGCTGCTTGGCCTGCTACTGCTCCGCGAGATCTGGTCTATTGCTGACGGGTGTGTAGACAGTGGTGGCCGGCTAGCCAAGTGGCCGGCAGCTGAGCCTGCCTCCTCGTGCCGGGCGCCTCCGCTGTGAGCTGCAAGCAGAACCAGCGCGGCTGGCCCCAGCCGTCCCTTCCTCGCCGGAGGGGTGAAGTCAGGCAATGCGTCTCAGCCTCTGTACAAGCCACTGTCGCTCTGGCTGACTTTCTGGGGAATGGTGAAACTGTAGTGGGGGGGAAGCAGGGGTTCCCCACAAGCCCTGTGGGTGGCATTAGCTCAAGGCGATAGGTCTGGGTGTAAAACGCAGTTGTGTGCTGCTGAAACGGATGCCTCCCCGAGGAGAGATGAGGCAGGTCCCTCTGACTCAGAGCCTTTGAAAAATTAAAACACGACGGACTCCCCCTCCCCGCCCCCCAGGAACAGATCTGTTGATCCCCATGTACTAGCCCAATACAAATCGAGGCCACTGTGGTCTGCTTCCCACAATTCCCCCTGCCGTGTGACCTGGTGAGGATCGTCCTAACCGTGTTCCACCCCAGAGGTGGCCGATTCTCTAGTTTGTTGCTGGAGGGCTGGTGTGTCTGTCGGGCAATAGCCCACTCTGCCATGTTGGCTGGGAAAAGGCTGCCTTGGGGGCCACATGAAAAGCTGAAAGAAGGGGGCGGGTGCCACGTAGGGTGCATCTACGCTGCACTGTCATTTCGAGATAACAAAGCGAGCGGCTACACAGCCATTCCGTTATTTCGAAACAGTCTCGAAATGACGGACGGCTTCTTCCGAAATCTGTAAACCTCCTTCCACAAGGAATAACGCCTCTTCCGAAATAGCTGTTTCGCAGTAAGGCGTGTGTAGACGCTCCTGCCGCCCAGGGCCACTCTGCGTTATTCCTCCCCAGTGCCTCCTGGGGCTCTACATGGAGGTCGTGCATCTACATGAGGGGAGCCTGCCCCGGAGTGATTTGGAGGCTCCCCTGCCGTATAGATGCGCTATTCCGAAGTGAGCATGCAGCGGAGACGTGCCCCTAGAGACGGTGCCTTGCCCCCCGCGGCTCGGCAGGATTCTCCCGGTGCCTACAGCAGCATGTTTCCTTTCTCTGTCCCGTGCCCAGATTCGCTACAAGGAGGAGTTTGAGAAGAACAAAGGGAAGGGCTTCAGCGTGGTGGCCGACACCCCCGAGCTGCAGAGAATCAAGAAGACTCAGGACCAGATCAGCAACGTACGTAGCTTTTGAACCGTGCGCCCGCCCTGCCCGGGGCTCTCTGCTGGGGACTCCCCTTAAGAACGGGGGGGGGGGGCGGGGAACGGGGGACCGAGGAGCAGCCCTGCAAATGCTGCGGCTGGGAAAACCTGCTTTGAGATTGCTCCCACTTTTGGCTCTTTCGAGGATAGTTGAGGGTGCCGCTCTCCTGCTCATGCACGCCCGTTCTGTAAGCTAGTGCAACTGGAATGCGAAGCCTGTATGTTCCCTGCAGAGGCCTCGTGACGGGAGCTGCGGCGATAGCTGGCAGGACTGGGCGAGTCTTGACTATGCCACAGATAGGGTGGGGGAGCTGTCAACCAGCATTCTCTGTAAGCTGTGCACTTGGGTGGCCACCCAGGAGAGTCAGGTTCCGCCCAGTGGATAGCAGAGCGCCCATAGAGCTCCCAATTGGCAGCACGTGTTTATATTGGTGGTGCACATTGTCACATGCCTTGGTGCACCTAGCAAAATTTATTCCGCACATGCAAAAAACAATTAGAGGGAATGCTGCTCTTGGCCCGGTGGGTCTCAACTCTGCCCACGCCCTAACATCAGCTGCTGACTCCCCAGGCTGTAGGAGAGCTGTCTGAGTGCCCAGTCGCATCTCAGGGTGGGAATACTGGCAGGCAAAATGACACACGCGTAACTTCTTCAGCCTGGATGCTTTCTCGGGAGCGCTCAGCCCAGTGCATCTCTTCCCCCTGCTGCCTCTGGCTCAGACAGCTGCGTGGTGTCCTCCACCAGCTTCCCCTGACTGGACCCTGCCTCCAGTTGTCCAAAGCTGGCTCCAGCAGCTGGGCTGCTGCAGAACCTCGCTGCAGCTGTTCGACCTGGCCTGGGCTGAAGAGAGGCCGTAGCCAAGCTCAGCCTGGCACCTGCTGCTCGCCAGCAGGATGGGCCGCAGCTCAGTTTCCTACCTGGCACTGTCGAGGACCAAGGGCAAGGCTGCCAGCTGGCCCGTGCTGGACACAGCCCTCCAAAGGGACCTTCTCTAGGGCCTCGCAGAGTGCAGCCTCGGGCCCCGGCTATGTCTTAAAGGGGCTTCAGTCCGTAGCCTCATCACATGATGGCAAACGGGGCCCAGCGCCGAGTGCCTCGCCCCTAGCACCTCTGAGCTGCCCTCCAGTGAAAGCAACTGCCCCCAGCAAGGCAGCTGGATGGCAAGTGGGGTGCTCTAGCGAGCCCTGTGGTTGCCCCATCCAGCCGGCGACTGCCAGGAGTACAAACCCCGGCCAGCCCTGGGCCATTGCTCACTGATTCGCTAACTAGCCCTTCAGTCAGGGCTGGGGAGCCCTTTTTTGGGTTGGGGGCTGCTGACCCACAGAAAAATGTGACCACGAGTGGCGTGGCGTGACGTGAGCCCCGACTGACGTGGCCCCTGACTGAGAAGGAGAGAGACATTCCCCTTGCACACCAGAGCCCAGCCTAGTAGATATATGTGCTCCAGCCCTGCACCAGTGCGGGCTCCCCAGTGCTGGGAGGGCCCTGAGCCTCGGGGGCTTGATCCTGATGAGCCGGGGCCGCATCCGGGCCTTAGGTTCCCCACCCCTGCCTTAATTGTTCTTCTCCTCCCCCTCTCCTCATCCAAACATAAGGCTCATGTTTGAGCCAAAAGCTAAGCTCACACTTCGGGGACCCACGGAACCCGGCCATTCAGCCCCCTTGAAAGGGGCTGGGTTGGGTCTCTGTGCACCGGTTAGTTCCCGAGCCTGGCTCATGGCCTCCAGTCGCAGTGGGTTACTGTCCCTAGGGCCAGCTCGGCGCACACACCCCACACCCCAGTGCACGTGGTTTGGTGCGGCACCTGCTTGGGGCAGGGAGTGCTGGGTCTCCAGCACCTGCTTCTCAAGCCTTTGCAGGGGCGAGATACTGAGAAAACTAACCTTTAGCTGCTGCCCTGTGTGTATTTAACTTATCGGACTCTGCGGCTGATGCAAAACATGGTGCGGACGAGGGCAGGAGCCAGCAACGGCTGCCTGTCAAGCCAACCCGCAAGGCTGCAGCTCCGCACATGATCTCACCAGCTTTCCGCTTGACAACCTGCTTCCATGGGGTCCCGGCCCTTTCTTTAGGCAGTGGGGGCTCTCTGGTGCCCTCTGTGCTGACTTGGCTGGCAAAAAGAGACCCCCAAAGCCCTGCCACCGAATACTCATGGAGCCTTGGGCCTCTCCCCTACACGTGGTTGGGGCACTCTGATGCGTGGCTGTTCTCCAGAGGCCTGGCTAGCAGGGCCCCCATACCACGCACGTGTGTTTCCGTCAGCCAGCTGACTGCAGCGGTGCATGGGCGGGGGCTGTGCCTTGTGGAAGCAGCTGGGGCTGGGGTGGTGTGGGGCGCTGTGTCTACCACAGAAGAGGAGCCATCGCTTTGTTCGGGGCAGGACCTGAGGGAGGGCAACAGGTTCCAGTCAATACAGCCAGGGGCCAGAGCCGCATGGCGGCACCAAGGGAGTCTACGGCAGCTCATCTCTGCCCGGGGGGCTCAGTCCGGCTCCTGACACGGAGTGCGGTTTGCTGGGGATTTCAGGAAGGCAGCACCAGGCCGTTCACTTTTGCTTCCCTCACACACATGGCCCTCCTCCACCCTCCCCACCCCAGGCCTGGGAGGTGTCCCCCTTGTGCAGCCCCATGCCTCTGATAAGCTTCGTTATTAAATAAAGATTCAGCCCCTCCCCCCCCAATGAAGAGCCTGGGGGCAAGCAGGCTGGGCTTAGCTGAGGGGGTCCCTGGGCTGTGAGGGGCCCGGCGTGTTGAATTTTATTTCTCTTAATTTTGCGGGGGGAGGAGGGATGCCCCTGACGAATGCCGTTCTTTGCCCTCCCCCACCCTTCAGCGTCTCAGCTCTCTGTCTCTCTCCAGCCTGGCCTTTCTCCTGTGCCTCTCTGCAGAGACTTACAATCCAGCAAACACCGGCTGCTCCAGACACCCTCTGGGGCAGGCAGACGGCCTGAATGAGCAGGGAGAGACCCAGAGTCCTGATTCTCTGACCACTCGACCGGCCATGGTGGCCGCCGGTTACAAGTTCCACCTCCAGGAAGGAGAAGTGGGCTGCAGTTTTTCCCTGCCTCACAGAGCAGATTTTGCTTGGGGAGTTTCCCTCCCAGCAGCTGAACTCTGGGCCAGGTTTTCTCTCCTGCCGGGCACTTAGTGCCCTGCTGTAAATAACTGTTTAACCAGCCAACAAATGGGTTGCAGGTGTCTTCTCATTGGCTGGGTATTCATTAACTGGAGTAGCTATTAATTTGCACTCTCCTGCCCAGGCTGTCTGTTAACCCTTCGCCCTCCTGGCCTGCCCGTTGAGCAAGAGGGAAGCAGGAACCGATTGCCCAGAGCGATGGCTGGGAGGGACTGTTGTGTGCAGCCTGCAGGTCATTGGTGGCTTCACTTCTGTGATTAGGACCCTTCTGACTCCAAGACCAAACTCTTTAATTGGCATTGGGCAGCGCTGCTGTAGCCTGGCAGGCTACAAGGTGGACAGGTAGCCGGGGAGTCAGCTGACCACTAGCCCCAGAGCATGTTGGGTAAGACTTCCCAGAGTGCCCCTGTACCGCTTTACGTCCCCTTTGCAAGAGCGTCGGCGGCGGGAGCCCTTTTCTGCTGCCGAATGTTGAGCATTAAACACCTTCTCGGAGCTTGTGGGGGCGGAGGGACTATTTCTGGTCTGTGTGGTCAGTTGACCCCCACCCACATCCGTGAGCTCGCTCTGCCAGTTTGCAAAGATGTTGAGGGTAGGTCTGCCAAGGACCTGAACGCCCCCCGGCCCCGTTAGCCGGGGCAGCTCCGTGTAGAGAGGGCCTGGGACACACAGCTGAGAGGTGGCCCGGGAGCCCCTCTTTGCAGTAGGGTGTTTCCCCCCTACCTCCATTGTTGCTACAACCTGTTCAGATCCATCAGTGACTTGGAAGAGCTGTTGTCCCCGGCTGTGTCCACACCGGGAGGGTTTGGTGATCAAAGTGCTGTCAACAGGCAACAGCGAAAACCAGTCAAACCGGTTTTTCTGCCTCCTGTTGTCGACATTTCATGGCCACATGGCTGGCTCCCCTGTCGACAGACAGAGCAAAGCATTGTGGTGGAGCATCCCACAGGGCAGTGCTGCGCTTCTTGGGATTCCCTTGTAGCTCTGAGCTCTCCATGCTGGGGAATGTCAAAGCAGCACAGCAGCCTCTCCAGCCCTCCCCCTGCAGCAGCAGCCTGCCCGCCGCTGGGTTCCTAACAGGGCAGAACAGGAGCATCCCAGTGATTTGCTCTTTGTTTGTTCCCCAGAGGGAGCAGCTCACTCCGCTGTCAGACACTTCCCGGAGCTTGGAAAGGGGAGGGGTCCATGCCTGCAGGGCAGCAGAGATCCTGAAATACTGAGCACAGCCATCAGGGCAGCATTGTGGGATACTGGCGGAAGTCAGTTCTCTCCTCAAAACAAGCAGCAGAGTCCACACTGGCTCTTTGTCAAGAACAAAGGGAGGGGAAAAGACAAAAGTCTCTTGCAGGGCTGGAAGTTTGTTGTTGCCAAAACTGGTTGTTTTTCCCGACCAAAGTCACAGGGCAGCAAAAACACTCTAGCTGTTTTGTTGCCAAAAGGCAGGTTTGGGTGACAGAACATGCCAGCGTAGACAAGGCTCCAGAAAGAATAGCCGAGTGAGACTGCGGCTTTAAAATGCGGACGCTCTCCTGCATCACGGTTATGGTAGACAGGACTCTACCGCTGAGTGCAGCCAACGGCTCCATCTGGGGTGGCTGGGTCCCGGCCTGGCTGGGAGTTGGACTCCTGGGGTCTCACGGACTCTCTGCTGTGGGAATATCTCTTGTTTTCCGTGAAGGCCCAGGAAGCTGAGCAGAAGGGAGGAACATGCCGGCCTTGCTTTAATGGGCAGGGGGGCTAGCGCTCGCCTCTAGAAGATGCATCAGTCCCCTCTGGTTGGTTCCTTCCCAGCAATCTCGCTGGCCCTGTTAACAGTTCAGGGCTCTGTTGAGGATTTGCCATTGTGGAACTTGCTCAGTGAGGGGAGAACAGCTACTGGCCTCGTCCCTGCCAGCCTGTTCCTCCACTCCCCCAGGGCTGCCTCTGGTGCTTTTCGGCAGAGCATGCGGCATCTGGCTTGGGAGGGGGGTCTCTGCAGTAACCGGTTTGGGAAGGGCGGGGTCTCTGACACGTGCATTAACGGGCTTCACTTTCACTTCACAGAATCTTGGTTTCACATCTGCTTCGGCCCCCATGGGAGGTGGGTTTGGTGCACTTGGCTCAAGCGCCGAGCAGCCCACAAATAAGCAGGAAAGGCGCAGGGCTGGACTAGCGAGGGGGGCTTTGCAGCTCAGGATGTCGGTGCACGGGAAGCACAAATTCTGTCTCGCTGGCTCTTGGGCCAGCATCTGTCCTTGCTTATAAGCCCTAGCGCCCACTATGCCAGGTGCTCAGTGCTTGGGGAGGGAGTTGAATGGGGCTGGTGAGATTTGCCCCCAGCCTCTGGTGTTGGTGTGGGTAAGAGCTGGGAACACAAGTCGTGCCAAGCTCCCTCTGATGGGAAGGGCAGTGTGAGATGCCCTGTTGAAGCATCTGACTTGGGTCAGGATTTCCATGTTCTCAGTCCAGCCCTGCCTCTCTGCCGCCTACCATCTGGCCGCCTCCCTGGCTCTGCCCTCCATGTGCTGTCTAGTTAAGGATGGTAAAGGTTAACCGGGTAAGAGGTTAACTGGTAAGCATGTGCCATAGTGGCATACTTACAGCTAACCGGTTAACCGGAGCCGCCTCCTCCCAAGGCAGCCCAACTGGCAGGGCTGTGGTGGGCCCGGAGCAGCTCCCACAGCCAAGCGGTTAACCATTCCAGGTGGCTTTTACGTCTCTAGTCTGGGTGGGTTGGGGGCTCTTGTCACAGTTAACATCATGGGGTCTCCTCTGCTCTTTCCGGCAGAGCATCTCCAGGCTGGCTAGATAATCTCCTTTTGGCTGGCTGAGAGCCAGCGTTCCAAGGGTTACTGGGGCGTGTGTGGGGGGGGAATCTAACTGAGGAGGTGTGGTGAGATGACTCTAATCTGTAGCCCTCTGTTTAGATCCTCTGCTGGGATTCCCCTCCCACCCCCTCTGTTTGTCTCTCTTTTTGTTACAAATACTCAGGCATTTGAATTGAGTAATTGCCCTGCGACTTCCTGGACAGCAGTCTCCCCGCTGGCTGCCAAGCTCCAGAGCCCTAATTGGTGCTTGGGAGCATTCCCAGCTCCAGGGATCTGAGGCTGAGCTGCTCCGGAGGCCAAAGCCAGGAGCAGGGGATTCTCCCAGAGCAGCCTGAAGATGGGGGTGGCCCAGCCCTCAGATCCATTCTCGCACCAGCTGTTAAAAGCAGCTGCTGCTAGCAGGGGTCATGGAATCCTAGAACCCTAGAACTGGAAGGGGCCTCGAGAGGTCATCGAGTCCCGTCCTCTGCCCTCACGGCAGGGCCGAGCACTGTCGAGATCAGGGCTACTCAGCGCGTGGCCTGCAGCCCGTTTATTTGCGGCCTGGTGGGAGGCTGCTGAGCTGAGAGCATTGGCGGAAACACGGCAGGAGCGGCCCAGGGCCTTGGTAACCGTGTGACTCTTTCCCGCCTGTGGAGCAAACTGGAGACGGGGCTGTCTGCGTTCTCTGCACCTGTGTCCTCACAGGAGGAACACGGCTGAAGCAGGGCCAGCTAGCTTGGTCCTCAGCAGCCGCGGGCAGACCGGGACGATATGAGGCCTCTTTTCCAGGGGACATTGCAGGCTTGTAGCTCGTTGCCATGGTGTAGGGCTGTCAACAGCAGCCGCGCAGAGAGCCCGGCGGGGGTCTCCTCCCTCCACACATGCGCTTCCCGTTTGTGTGGCTGGACGGAGTCCCGCTGCTCTCAGCGAGGAACAAGGATGCAGGGGGAGGGGAATCGAGAGAAGGGGCCGAAGCAGAGGCTGGTGCTAGGTAGTTCTTGACTGGCCTTCCTCTGCCGGCCTGGCTCCAGACCCTGCCTTGATCCAAGTGGGAATGAGCTGGATCCAAATAAACTTCCTGCCTGTCAGGGGGGTTAAACACTGGAATAAGTAGCCTGGGGAGGTTGTGGAATCTCCATCCCTGGAGATATAGAAGAGCAGGTTGGACAGACACCTGCCAGGGATGATCTAGATGGTGCTTGGTCCTGCTGGGAGGGTGGGGGACTGGACTCGATGGCTTCTCGAGGGCCCTTCCAGTTCTAGTGCTCTCTGATACCAGGCCAAAGAGCGTTGGCATGGGGGAGGGGTATCGGCAGAAATGTGGGAGGGATTCTAGGATTGGAATAGAGGGGGCCAAGTTCACAAACTGGCTGCTCTCCCCTGGCTTCCTCATGTCCCGTCAGAGGCTCCCTCCTTGCCCTTGCTGCCGTTAGGACAGCTCTCCTGTAGCAGATTTCTCTCTCTCTCTCTCTCTCACTCACTCGCGCTAGGGATGCTGACCAGTTTCAGTTCACCGGTGGGATGGGCAGGGGGCTGCTCCAGACCCATGGGGCCCCCCACAGGCTGCTCCGGGCGTCCAGAGCTGCCCCTGTCTGCGCATCTCAAGCAGGGGCTGCTTTGGCCAGGCTGGGGGACCCTGCCCATGGCGGGGTCCCTACATCCTGGCCAGGGCAGGAGTGAAGGGCTGGAGCACTCCCCCCTTTAATTGGCTAACTGGTTAAACGTCACCTTTCATTGGTTAACTCATTACATGGGATTTTACATCCCTCACACCCTCCCCCGCCAAACTCTGTGCTGAGCTGGCCAGAAAGCTGCCAACTGCTGCCAGGGAGGGATTTGCAACCTCTGTCTTCAGCTGCTTTTCAGAGCTGACGCTGGGCAAGGAAACTGGCAGCTGGCACCTGCCCGAATCTGTCCAGACCAAGCGCAGGGTGGGCAGAGGCTTGGGCTTCTGTGGTTTTGAAACCTCCAGCTGGGCAGAGGGGACTAGAGCCACCCACTCCGCTCCCCCGACACCCGCTGTCTCTGGACTTGCCAAGAGCCTGCAGTGCCACCTGCCGGCCTGCAGCGTGAGCAGCGCCAGTCGCTTTCCAGCGCTGCCTTTCTCCAGTAGTGGGTGGGGATTCCCTGCACGCCAGCCCGGGGCTGGGAGAGAAGTGCCTAACATCACGCTAATGCTGTGGCCTTTCGGGAGGGCTGCGTGGTAGAGACTGCCTGGTGGCCTCCTAGGTGGGCGGGAGGTAAATAGCCCGTCCTGGCTGGAGTCCAGCTGCCCCCGGTGAGAAGGGCTGTGGGATTGATAACATTTCCAGCTGCATGAAGCACCGTGCTAGGGACTGGGCATGCTAGAGGAGAGCTGCAGCACCTAGAGTAGGGGTGGGCGGAACCTTTTTTGGGCTGGGGGCCACTGACCCACAGAAAAATCAGTCCGGGGCCGCACACAGGTGAGGAGCAAAAAACCAACCAAAAAAACCCTCACTGCCGTGGCCCCCGACCGAGAAGGAGAAAGATCCTCCCCACATACCTCTCCCGGAGCCTATAGGGCCCAGCGTAGGAGATTTTGTGTGCTCCACCAGTGCGGGTTCCCCAATGTTGGGGGGAGGGAGCTGAACCTCGAGGGCCAGATCCAGGCAAGCAAGGGGCCATATCTGGCCTCAGGGCCTGAAGTTCCCCACCCCGACCTAGAGCCTTTCACTGAGGTTTGCTCCAAATGAAGCAGCTTCCTGCCGGGGCCAAGCCTGGGGATTGTAAAGTCCCTGGCGTGGTCTCTGCTGCAGGAATGGGTGTGATCCGGCTGGCTTGGGAGGAGGAGACTCGGAATGGATTAAAACCTGTCCATCAAGGGCCATACTCTCCTGGAGCTGTGCCTGGTCCGGGCAGCCTCCCCTCCGCCCTAGGAGCCCCCAGCCAGGGGTTCACTCTGCCTCTCCCTCTTGCAGATAAAGTACCATGAAGAGTTTGAGAAGAGCAGGATGGGCCCGAGCAGCGGCGAGGGCGGTGAACCGGAACGCAGGAATTCGCAGGACGGCGCCAACTACAGGAGACCCGTGGAACAGCATCAGCAGCCTCCGGCCCAGCCCAGCAGCCCTGGTAAGGAGCCCCACGCTCTGGGAAGGGAGCCCTGGTTAAACAGGTCCCAGTCCGTCTCGTGTGCCTCCTCCCTCCGTCTTCTGACTCCGGTGCCCCACCGAGGCCAGGCGTCGCTTCTCGGGCTCAGTGGGGCTACTGAAGGGCATGCCTCGCCTTACAGAACTTCTTCCCAACACGTCTGGTTTCAGCCGCGGCACGGCTCTCCTGAGATGCTGCTCCGGGGCTCTCTAACCCCATACTCGGTCAGCTTGACACAGCTAACCAGGCGTGTTTCTTTCCCAGGCTACCAGCAGCAGCCTCCATCTCAGTCCTTTGGCTTCAAGGAGCCTGCAGTGCCAGTCTCTACACAGCGTAACGCCCCGTCTGGAGGAGGAGGAGGAGGAGTGAGTATAGCCCCAGTGGCGCTGAGCCTGCCCAGTGCTCATGCTAGGTGGGGGTCTCCGGAGTGGCTGCTAGCACGGTCAGCACTTGGCTGCGGTCATGCAGCCTGCCCTAGCTGCTGCAGCTCCCCTTGCATGCAGGCCTGCTGACCGGGCAGGGAGCAAAAGGGGCGGCAGCAGTTGGAGCCCTAGGCCCTTTAAATCACAGCTGGAGCGCCGCACTGGGTTCTGAGGGGTGGGGCGGGGGACGTGCTCGTGGCGGCATGGCTGGCTGCCCCGCCACGCCCCTTCCGGCTCAAGCCACGCCCCTTCCGGCTCAGGCCACGCCCCTTCCGGCTCAGGCCACGCCCCTTCCCGGAGCACAGAACTCCCCCCACACACCTTGTTCAGGGATCCATGCAGGCTGTCGGCTCCTCTACTTGCATGGGGGCGAGGGGTCCACAGACCCTTTCTGCCCCCCCCCCCCTTCCGGGGTTCTCCTGCTGCAGCTATTAGCAGGCACTGCTGGGCTGTGAGCTGGGCCCAGCCCCATGGCGCCCTGCCCTCTGGAGAGCCCAGGAGTGGCCCCTTCACAGCTCCGTGCCCCTCAGCTCTCCTGAATCACAAACTTTCCCCATGGAAAGCTCAGTCACTCTCGGGTGGGCTCAGCCGCCATGAGCAGGGCGTGGGAGGGGACCTGGACCCCCTCCATGTGTCTGACACTTCTCTGCCCCCCCCCCCCAGAAGCGGTTCCGCGCAGTCTACGATTACAATGCTGCCGATGAAGACGAGGTCTCCTTCCAGGATGGGGATACCATCGTTAACGTGCAGCAGATCGACGACGGCTGGATGTACGGCACGGTTGAGCGCACTGGGGACACCGGCATGCTGCCTGCCAACTATGTGGAGGCCATCTAAGCATTGGCGGGGGGGGGGGGGGGGAGCGTGGAGTGGAACCCGAAGCCCCCAGCTCACACGAGGTCCCCCATCCTGTCTCTCTTGTCCAGCATCCCTTCTCTGCCGCGTTCTGCCATTCCTCCCTCCGAGCTGCACCCCTCGCCCGTCAGTACTCTGCCCCGGGCCCTGGTTTCTCTTGCCAATTTCATTTTGTTTTGTAGCTATTCCAGCTCTAATGGGACTAGGTGGGAGACCTGTCCCGGGCCCCAGCCTTGCAGCTTTCCTCCTCGCTAATCTCTTACCCCTTCTCCCCCATCTTGGGGAAGGGTTGGGGGCAGGAGTCTAGCTACCAGGCTCTCCATCCCCAGGGACTATGAGGGAAGCAACTGGAATCGCTGCGATCCTGCGCTAAGACAGGATCTCAGCTGACCTGCCTGATTGGACCAAACCCCTCCCTCTCTGTTGGGGACCAAGCCAAGCAACTGGAAGCAAAGCAAGAAGGGACCAACGATTAGGTGTCCCCGGTTAGGGGAGGGGGTTGAAACGCTGTCTTTTGGGCTAGTGGGGATCCCCCTCTCTGGAGCCAGCTGGGGGGGAGGTTAGCTGGCACCCGGATTGCCTGCAGGGACCTTGTACTGGGCCATCCTCGGTTGCCTCTCCCACCTCATTGCCTCTCTTAATGTTTCCATCCCCGTCTCTCTCCCTCTTCCCATTTTTTCCTCTAAAAACCTTCATAGTAAGTCAAAACTTCAGCAAAATGCGAGTGCTGCAGAACCGAAGCTCAGTCCCTTTTGAAGTGTCTATTTCGCGCTGTTCTTCTCAGGTTTTCATTGGCTTCCTGGGGCTGTGCTACTGCCTGCCGAGGGCTGGGATTTCTGGGGCCGGAGAGAGGCAGGAGTGTGGGGGAGGGGGTGATGGTCCTGCAAACAGGGTCAAAGCAGCATCACCCAGGCCTGGCCAGGCCACTGGAGCTACCATGAATGGGGCCAACTCCTTGCAGGGCCAGTTCTAGGCTCTGGGGCGTGACTGCTGCTGTCTTGGGAGTGAGGAGTAGCCCAGGGACTGCTTATGTCTGAGCCATGGGGCGGGGCAGATGGTGCCTCCTTGCCTCCCCCATGGTCATCCAGGAGTCCCCCAGGGGGCTGGGAATGAAAGTGATACCCACAACCCTTCTAGAACCAAATACCATTCCAGTAGCGAGGAGAGGAAGGGCTCCTGTGCCTTCTAGTCAGTTTCTACCAAGCAATTTGCTGCTGCGAACTGGGGGTACGTCTACACAGCAGCGTAATTTGGAATAACTGGTGTTACTCCAAAATAACAAACTGCGCATCTGCACTACAAGCCTTCATTCCAAAATAACGGTGAGCTGGAGGACTTCTTCCTCCCACTCCTGGTAACCCTCGTTTCACGAGGAGTGAGGGAAGTCGACAGAAGAGCGTATTCCTCTGACTTCCTGCTGTGTAGACAGCGCCAAAAGTGGAATTAAGCTCTTTCGACTTCAGCTACCCAATTGACGGAGGTGAAGTTGCGCATCTTAATTCGACTTTAGCCCTGTGGTGTAGACGTTCCCCCAGGGATCCTGCTCGTTCTCCTTTCCCCGCTGCTGGACCAGTGTGCTTTCCGCATGGCCATGTGGAGCAGAGTCCGGGGGGGTCTTAGGCTCTAGCCTGCCCCCCCTGCTCCCCCAGCGCTGGCTGGAGCCATTGCCTGCTCAGTCTGGGTCTGCTTTCGTCCTATGGCCATGAACCAGCTCAGCTGAGCGTGGGGGAAACGCGATGGCTGGCAGAGAGAGTGGGAAGGAGGAGCGAGGTGGCTTGTGTTTCATCTGGGCAAAGACCAGGAGGTGGCTCTGCTGAGATCCAGCGCGTCTGCTTTACGGCGGCACATGCCTTGCTCTGCAGGTGCCACTCCTGGGACTGCGGTTCTGAAAAACCGGATGGGGGCAGGGAAGTAGAACAAAGGCAGAAACACACACACACACCCCAGCGGTCAGCCAGTTCCATCCCCTTTCCCAGGGGCAGCAGGGCAAGTTCTAGTCCCAATTCCATTCCACTTTGAACTGGCCTGTTTCGGGTCCACGGCAAGGGGACCAGGAAGGGAATGAACAGACGCACCCGGCCCCGTTTTCTCTGCATTGTCTCATTGGATCCAGGCTGGTGACAGACATTCCAGGCGGCTCCTACATTGGATCGCATCGTGGACCAAACCTTTAAAGCACATTGCCCCACCCCCCATATTTTGGGCACTGGGGCCACTATAACTGGAAATCTGTATGCCGGGAAGAAGACACTTGGTTAAGGAAGCCGAGTATTGAAAAGAGCTGGCTGTGAACCCTCTCTGCCTTGATCCAGGGGGCGTTTTCCCAGTGGATCAACCCGGCTGCCCTCTGGGTTGGCACTCCTTGTGCCTTTCTCCTTCTCAACTGGAATTCCATGTACTTTTACTGCTCTCATTATCCCAGGAGGGTGACCTGAGGCTGCACGGCAGGTGCATGCAGTGAGGTGGTCTGTAAGCTCTAGGCCCAGCTCGATGATTTAATCTCTGGCTTCGAGGGCAGCACATCAGTTTCAGGAGTCTTCCCCCTGCTCTGAGAGCACAGGAGACCTCTGCTCGATGGTGCTGCACTGTTCTGGGTTTCCCCCTCAGCCCGCTTCCCCTCCGTACACTTTGACTTTCTCGCTGACCTTTCGGCGGGGAAGGGAGAAAGCGGCAGCTAGGTTCTTAAAATGGGGAAGCCACCCCTGAAACATGGAAGAGGGCTTTGCACACACCTCCTCTTTCTCACACTCGTTTCACTTTTCAAAAGCACAATGGTGATGCAGAACCGCTGCCTAAAGGACACTGAACTGAAGGTGGAAATGGTTCAGCATTAGGGCCTAACGGGTGGGTAGCAGCAGGGACCCTTAAAACCTGTCACTTCCAAGTCTCTCTCTGGTAGCCGCTACAGCGAGGAGGCTTTTATGGGTAAGAGGGTCTCTGATCGTCTGTCCTCGGATCGATGTACTGAGCTAAGAGAGGTGAGGAACGGTCCATCCCCCTGGAAGAGCCAGCTGGGAGCAGGGCTTGGGGATAATAGTGAACCTTCTGGTTTTTCACCTTTCCTGTTCAGCAAAGGGCTCGTGGGAGATGGGGTGGGCCTGGGTGAAGGGGGATGTGATCAGCCTTGGGCAGAGCATAAAAGTGGCAGGGTTGGGGAAATTGAAATCTTTGGTGCTGCTGAAGTGTGTGAGCACAAGACCTGGCGGAGGGACTGGGGGAATGGGGAGAGACACATTCCTGATCATTCATACTCTGTTCTTCTAGCCAGTTACCATCTGGGGAGGGGGATGGGCGTAACAATGTGAATAAACCTTTTGTAACGGACCAAATAAAAACACAGGTGACTAAGTTTGGGCCTAAAACTTTTTTAATGCTACCTTGAAACTGTTGTCTTTATCCTCCCCTTCTCCTTTCTTCCCCTCCCCCTTTTTTTTCTCCTGCCATGGAAAACAAACATTTTACTGCTTGATTTCTGCCTTCTCTCTGACTTATGCACTTTTTTGCCTTTTTTTCATAGCTGAAAAAGCACCTAAACCTGTATTTAAAATAAGTAAAATCTTAAAAAAAGATAAAAGCTAAATTGCATCATTGTAACCATTTCATTAATGTGTTTTGTTTTTAAACAAGTCTTGTACCTCTTAGCTTTCTGAGTTGCATTTCAGCGCCGGGCTTAGATCATTTTTTATTGGTGGGGGATTTTTTGTCTGTATTTCTTCCGATGGGCCCCCCAGAAAATGAAATTTATTTGGCCTTTTTAACTGAACCATTAAATGGAACAAATCAACAAATGCTTTCTGGTTTATTCAAATTTAAAATAAAAGTATAATTTTTACCTGCTGACTGCTTTGGTCTTAATTGTGTTTTTAATTTTCCTCTGGTTTTAAACAAGCTACCAGTTTTGCTGGAAGGGAGACAGCAGTAAGTTAGAAAAAGGAAACTAGTTTGAGTCAAAGGTTTAGTGTTTTGTTTTGCCTTTTGTAATCCAGATTTTGCAGTGACTGGATTCCGAGGGGGCAGTGGGACACCCAGTGAAGTCTGTGGGAACTAAATCAACATGCATACTTCTAGCCTATTCCTAACTACTCTTGTAACTGCTACCAGGCAGATTTTAACATGGCGTGATCTTACGCAAAAATTCTTTAGAGCAAGAGTTCTTGCGTTAAGTAGTTGCGCAAGAGAGCGTCTACACTGGCATGTGCTTTTGTGCAAGAGCATCTATGCCAGTGTAGACGCTCTCTTGTGCAAGAAAGCTCTGATGGCCATTTTAACCATCGGGCTTTCTTACGCAAGAAATTCATGTTGCCTGCCTACACTGGACTCTTGTGCAAGAACAGTTGCACAAAAGGGCTTATTCCTGAGCAGGAGCGTCAGAGTTCTGGCGCAAGAAGCCCTGATTTAATAATTAGAACGTCAGTTTACTTGTGCAAGAACACGCTGCCAATGTAGACAGGCAGCAAGTTTTTGCGCAAGATCGCACCAGTGTAGACACAGCCATGCAGTAATCAGGCCTTGTTAACCATGCAGGGAATTAACTATGGGATGATTTACCCTCCCTACTTGTTTCCCCTCACATAGTATAAACACACAGGACAAAGTATCAACTCTTCTGAGCAGGGGCTGTCTATTTCTACTGCTATTTCTAGCATCACAGGCAACACGTCCGCTGCAAGTCCTGACCTGTGGCAGTGCATCTGAGCTGGGCCTATGGACTCAGGGTGTGTGCTACAGTGCTCAGGAGAGCTGTGCAAACGTTTGGGCTCAGAATGGCTGTCGCAGCTGCTTTTAGACGGGCTGTGAGACTGGAGCCGGGCTCTGAGATGCGCTGCTGCAGGTTTTCGCTGGCCGTGTAGACGTAGCCTGAGAGAGTCACTTCCCCCTCCATTTCCCACACCGCTACAAAGGGGCTCATGGAACTATTTTATAAAGCCCTGTGAGAGCTAGGGCTGAAAAGGATGCACCGCTGACTGAGCTCAGCCAGGTACCGCTTTTGGCTTCCAGTGCAGGGGATGCTGGAGAAAAGACCACGGGCAAGCTCAGGGTCTATGCTGAGCCCTAAGGCCGGTTCTGTGTACGAGGGCTAACGGTAGCTTGGCTCACTCCTTCCAAATGGACTTGCTGCTTCGCTTTCATGGCAACGCGATGCCTGCTGTGTTTGGACACGTCCTCACCCCCCTGCATCTTTGAGCCCTTTTGACTCCTCCCCGCTTCCAATGTAGCCACCTGTGAGCAACAACCCCCCCCCCCCCGCACTTCCCAGCATGTCAAGCATCCCCTATTGCAGGAGTGGGGAACCCAGGCTGGATGCGGCCCCTAGCTTGCCTGGATGCAGCCCCTGAGGCTCAGGGTTCTGTTCCAGCATTGGCAAGCCTGTTGCCCTACCACGGAGACAGAGTGCACAAAATCTACTAGCCCACCACCCCCCAGGGTCTGGTGTGCGAGAGGAATGTGGGGCATGTCTTTCTCCCTCTCAGTTAGGGACCATGTCAGCGAGGGGGCTTCGATTTTTTTTCTTCTCACTTGTGTGCAGCCCCCCCATTGATTTTTCTCTGGGTCAGCAGCCCCCCCGACCCAAAAACAGTTCCCTACCCCCTGCCCTGTTGGAACCACGTTAGCCTGCTAATCTCCACTCCTGTGCTCTATGTCTTTCCCCCAGCCACTGAGGGGGAAACATACGCCTGTAGCCAGGAGGTGGACTGCAAAGCTGTGGGTTCCATTTCTCCTGTCACAGACTTCCCTCGTGGCTTTGGGCAACCACTTAAAGCTCTGTGCCTCAGTTTCCCCTCTGGAGATAAGTCTGTCTTTGGTTGTCTGGAGCATAAGCACTTTGGGGCAGGCATGTAAGAACACACTACTGGCCCGACTGAGCAAACCATTGGTCCATTTGCCCCAGTCTTCTGACCGTGGCCAATGGCAGGTGCTTGAGAGAGAATGAATAGAATAGGGTGATTTATGGAGTGATCCATCCCCTGTCATCCAGGTTTTAGCATAGGTTTAGGAGAATAGAGCATAAGGCTTCTTCCCTTCCCATGTTGGCTAATAGCAACCGAGGGATCTAGTCTCCAAGAACTCATCTAACTCTGTGTCTCATGATGCGTCTGAGCAGCATCAAGTGCAACAGGGTCTTGTTCTGGGTTGCTGCCTCTAGGTGTTACTTTCATAATCATATAGCTCACCCTTCCACAGGGCTCAGGGCACGTGTGTCTGAGCTAAGAACCTATTTACTGTTTTATGGGCAGAAAGCCTCAGTCCACCATTAAGCCTGTTCCCACCTGCCGCTAACGACACAGCGGAGCCCTGTGTGGATCAGGCTATAAACAGCTGGCTTTGAGGAGAAAACCATGGTCACTGCTGCTGTGTTGGAACGTGCCTCATCATCCCTGTGCCGCTCCAGCCAGCCATGCAAACATACAACAAGCCCCATGTTCTGCAGTGATGCCCTAACGGCACAGCCCACGCCTGCCTTGGGATGCCCAGGAAGGCACCAAACTTTCCAGACATGCTGGAGTGATGGCTGATGTTTATAAGTCAGCCCCACCCCTGCAGGCCCCCAACGTCACCCAGAGAAGGAAAAATCTGAGCCACGACAAAATCAGCCACAAATGGGCTGTCTGAACCAGCTGGGACTTGGGCTGCTCAAAACAGCGGGTAGCAGAGCAACACTTCCTGCAGGTACAGCATTCATTACTGCTAGCTCCGCTGCTGGCTGAGTCCCTTTGTGTACTCTCAGATCCTTAGGAGTCTGGTTTTCAGCGCTAGGCACCTCCTCCCCAGTTTGAACCCTCGCTTTCCATTCCCCTCCCTTTTAACTCTACTCTCAGCCTTGATTAAAAGCTACAGTGCAATCTGATAATGCATCTGCACTCGGTCCTGGGCATGGCTCTCTGTCCTCCAGCTGAGAGAGGAGGGAGATACTGTGGGGGTTGGGGAAGGAGATCTGGGCTAGTCCTCCTCTCTGCCATTGCAGCCAGCTTGCCTGCCTCCTTCACTGCAGCAGCCTCTGCAACTCCGCAGCCCAAACAGGCAGCCCGTGCCCCTGCCTCCGCCACCTCCACCATGCTGGATATTTTCATCTTAATGTTTTTTGCCATCATCGGCCTGGTGATCCTCTCCTACATCATCTACCTGCTCTAGGAGCCCCACCTGCCGTGCAGAGGAAAGATGAAGCCTGGGAAGCCAGCCATCCTGCCAATCAAAACATCTTCCAGGTGAGGATTTGCTCCTGCCTGTCACAGACCATTTTAACGGCCAGGGAATAAAGCAATGGTTAGTGTTTGTTCGCAATGCTGTTTTCAGCCACTGCTTTCTGACCCAGACATACTGCAGGCGATGCTGTAGCCCTGTCCTGCTCAGCAAATGATGTGGGAGAAGAAACATTTTTTTAAATCAGGCTGCTTAGAATAAATATATACAAATCTATTATTTTTTCTCCAGCTCCAGCTACCAGTTGCTCGCACTCAAGGGCTTTCTGCTGCCTTTAGTAACCATGCTGCATGCCCTAGTGATTTCTATTCCCAAAGAGAAAGAAGTAAAATATAACGTTATAGATCAAATAAGTGAGTCGGGTTGCATGCTGTGAATGGCGGCAGATGGGTCTTGCAATATCTAGCATTCTTGTGCATCATTTTAGCAACAGACCACACATTCCGTCTGCTCTGCCCAGGTGATAAAAATCCAATGCCTTTTGTCACTTGTGTTTATATATGTTCAGTTTTCCCTTCCTTAAGCCTGTCTGGGGTTTCTGCAGCTCTCAGGCCTGGGTCAGCCAAGTGTCACCTTATCCGCAGTGGCAGCCGCAGCTATGCCTTCTGGAGAAAGAGTTAACCCTTTGCAAGCAACCTGCTTCCCAAGCAGCTGGAGAGAGGAAAGCGCCAAGAAGAGCAGCCATTGGACGGTGCAGATGTCAAGACTTATAAATGCCCTTCACAGAGCGTCTGAGCTGTAGAGCAAATACAAAGCAACATGGCAGCAAGATGGAACAGAGCGAGAGTGAGAGCGCGTTATACTGAAACCTCATTATGGAGAAATGTGTTGTTTCGTTTGCCATGACAGTATTAAGGAAATGTAACGGTTCATTGTTTTGTAGCTGCATAGCTACCCTGATCCTTGGCAAAATAGTTGTTGTTTTTTAGTTTTAGAAAGTATAAATATATTTTTAATTAAAAAAAAACAGAAAAAAAATTAAAAAGCTAAGAAAATGAGAGCATAATCTGATTGTCATCATAGTATCTTAAGTGAGCACGTCACCTTGCTTTCATTCTAACTGGCCACTCACTGCTTTTCATGGGGCATTACTAACATGCAGCTGCTTCTGGGGTGGAGGGTGGCAACCAGCTAGCATGCTTCAGGAATGGGAGCAGGGATTTCAGACAAGGACTGTAAAGGAAAATCCTTATGCATATGAAAGATGTGAGGGTAACCGTCTTGTCCAGTTAATCAAGACAGATGGTTCTGTGTTTGAAAAATGCTTTAAAACATGTTTCTGCCACTAAACCAGTTGGGAATGCGAGTGCCCAGTTTATATAGACAGGGCACCAACCAGAAGTCAGATTAGCTTCACAAACCATTAGATAGTCAGCGACTCATACGGTGATCATGTGCAGGGAGAATCCTGGTTGGAAGGTGTATGATACTATAGTATGGGCCCATCTGTTTTGAGGGTGGGCATCCCCACAGCTCCAAATAAAGCCATAGTGAGTTATGTGTCTAAACCTCCTACTGTACCCAGCCAGGAGTCAGATCTATGAGAGGGCAGAGCTTAATTTACCACTACTTGGAGAGGTTTGAGCAAGGGTCTCTGGGACCTTTTGGGAAATTTCCCTGTAGGCCATTGTGATCCTGAATGAAACCAGGATCAGACTCTGTATTATCCCTTTTGCTCAGCCCTTCAGTGTGTAGGACCAGGAGGGGTCTGGAATAGTTAACTAGTGGGAAAGAGAACAGAGGCCCAAACACTAGCATTAAGTTTTTAAAAAGTGGCCACTTTTGGTGCCCATCTTGGACCATTTGGACAGTCCATATTTGTGGCTATTTCCACAAAATTTGCCCCACTGCCAGTGTTTGAATTATGGTAAAAATGCTGGTAGGCCCATCCCTTTTGTGCAACTGTGAACAGTGCAAGCATACCATATCTGCCTGAGCACTGCAGTCATCATATTTATTTCTTCCTCATCATCCAGATTGCTATCTGCATGCTGGATTATAACAGCAGACACTTTTTATTTTGGACAAATATAGGCAGTTTTCTGGAATTAGAAATGGAATGAAAATCAACAGCTTGAAAGTTTTAATCATCCACTATTGTGTAACAAATATCACATGTAATGTTTATTTCAGATTGTATTGTATAATGAAAACAATCCTCCTAGAAGGTAAGATGGCTGGTCTCCGGCATTTAAATCTTGCTGGTAAGAAATAAATCCCTGGCACAGAAGTTTTGTAATGGAAAAAATTGTGATGCATCCTTAACTCACATGACACTAGTGTGATTAGGAGGAAATTTACTCTGAATAGTAATGTTTGTGGTTTAGATAAGCACTTTTGGAATACAAGTGGCAAGAGTTACTTGTTATCTGTTAATAAGACATCTACAAAAATATTTACATAAAGAAGGGCACGCTAAAAGTTCAGTAATGCTGGAATTATGGTTATCACTGCAAACTGAGTACTTGACATAGTGCAATTTCCTGTTAATACAACATTTCCTGAGGAAGAAGTGCAGTGTGTGTAGTTTTGCCTGTGGATCCAAATTGTTGTCCTCCCCCTGCAGTACATCTGTTTTAGTCCAAATTGTATTATACAGCTCACCAACTGCCATGGTCCAACTGTCAGGGTTTAAAAAAGAGTGAGACCCAAAATGAGGAACTGAACCCTTCTCTTACCCCTTCCAAATAGCTGAAATTGAAACTCTAAATGTTATGGGAAGAACTTCTTCAATATAAATAAAATTTTCAATAACCTCAGTTTCATGAGTCTGTATATTTGATATCAATAAACTAGTGATAAGGAGTGATGATGTCACACTGTCATCCTGCAGGAAATTTTTTTTTTATATATATAGAGAGTGATAATTATTACTCATAACAGTGAGGGATAACGAACAAGAATGTATCTTTAAAATATTGTTTAAAATCCAAAGCATCAATTTAAAAAACAATATTAATGTATTAGTATGTTTAATATTCTGTTTTTAATTGAATGGTTTAATCTCTCACCTTACACCTCCACCTGTACGTGCAGTCAAATTCTGATCTTGGATACATGTAAAAAAAAATACTTTTTAAATGGAAAGTATTAGGGGCCATTACCAGCTCGTTACTAGTGAAATTGGCTGGGTGCAGATCTTCAGCTCCTGCGAATTGTCAGCTCCCACAATTTAGGTGTGCTGATGATCATTTGCCTCTTGGAGATGAAAAAACGGTTACTCATCTTCTTGTAACTATTATTCTTCAAGATGTGTTGTCCATGTCCATTCCAAATCAGATGTTTGTGCGCGCACATGCACATTAGCCAGATTTTTTTCCCCAAGCAGCTAGCCATAAGGTTGGCCTGAGTGCCCACTGAAGTTGCACCCCTATGGCACGCAATATAGCACTCCATTTGCTCCCCCCCTGCTTTCAGTTCTTCTTGCCGGTTGCTCTGATAGAGGAGTAGGAGTAGGAAAGTGACTATTGGAATGGACATGAACACCACATCATATATATAGTAGCCCAGTGTCTGAGAGTCTGTAACGCCAAAATGCTGGCTGTTCCCTCTGGGGGGCGCTATTGCCTGAAATGCTGGCTGTTCCCTCTGGGCGGTGCTGTTGCCTGAAATGCTGGCTGTTCCTTCTGGGTGGCCCGTGCTGCATGGGGAGCGCGGGGCCCAAACGGCCGCTTGGTCCCCCGCGGCGGCCTGGCTGAGCGGCACAGAAGTCAGCCGAGTGCCACGGTGGGAGGCGAAGGGGGGGCGGTGTGATAACGTGCGGCGTGACAGCGGCTCCAGGCCCTGCCCCCTGGCTGTGAACATCGCCACCCCGCCTCCCTTCGCCTCTTGCCGTAGCACTCTGCTGACTTCTGTGCCACTCAGCCGGGCCGCCACGGGGGAGCAAGCGGCCGTTTGGGCCCCGCACTCCCCATGCAGCACGGGCCACCCAGAGGGAACAGCCAGCATTTCAGGCAACAGCACTCCACAACCTCCCTAGGCAACTTATTCCAGTGTTTAACCTCCCTGACAGGAACTTTTTCCTAATGTCCAACCTAAACCTCCCTTGCTGCAGTTTAAGCCCATTGCTTCTTGTTCTATCCTCAGAGGCCAAGATAACACGTTTTCTCCTTCCTTCTTGTGACACCCTTTTAGATACCTGAAAACCGCTATCATGTCCCCTCTCAATCTTCTCTTTTCCAAACTAAACAAGCCCAATTCTTTCAGTCTTCCTTCATAGGTCATGTTCTCTAGATCTTTCATCATTCTTGTTGCTCTTCTCTGGACCTTCTCCAATTTCTCCACATCTTTCTTGAAATGTGGTACCCAGAACTGGACACAGTACTCCAATTGAGGCCTAATCAGCCTCTGTAGAGTGGAAGAATGACTTCTCGTGTCTTGCTCACAGCAAAGCAATACAGTCGGGGCAGAGGAAGACAGTACATCTACAAGGGGGTCAATATCCTCTACCACCTCCTCTGCCTGTATATTGAGAACCTGGGCCACCCTTCTGAGGAATTGTTGGAGGACTTTACATCTTTCAAGGACAGGGCTGGTGTTGAGCCCATGAGCATGTCATCAGGGGAAAAGGAGGAGAAGGTGCCTATCGACTGTTGGATCTCCTGCTGTATAGGACCTGCCTGGATAACTGTTTGTACTCCAATACCGGAGTATACTAACAGCACCTAAGACGGTGCCAATGGTGCTGGTGCCGGAAGCAGTGCTGGAGCTGATGTTGATGCTTGTGCCAGTGTCGGTGCCAGTGTCGATATCAGTGCCAAAGTTGCAGGTATCAATATTGATGCCAGTGCCGATATCTGTGCCGAAGTCAGCCCTCTCGGTGGTGTCGGATTTGGCAATGGTGTTGAGGCTGGAACAGTTACATGTGGCATGATGGCTGAAGGGGTTGGAGGCTCTACCACTTCAACTGTCACTGCAGCTGGTAGCATCTGTGGGGGAACGAAGATGACTAATACCACAGATGGGCTATGTCTAGACTGGCATGATTTTCCGGAAATGCTTTTAACGGAAAAGTTTTCCGTTAAAAGCATTTTCGGAACAGAGCATCTAGATTGGCACAGACGCTTTTCCACAAAAACACTTTTTGCGGAAAAGCGTCCATGCCAATCTAGACGCGCTTTTCTGCAAAAAAGTCCCAATCGCCATTTTCGCGATCGGGACTTTTTTGCGGAAAACAAATCTGAGCTGTCTACACTGTCTCTTTTGAGCAAAAGTTTTGTGCAAAAGGACTTTTGCCCGAATGGGAGCAGCATAGTATTTCTGCAAGAACACTGACAATCTTACATGAGATCATCAGTGCTTTTGCGAAAATTCAAGCAGCCAGTGTAGACAGCTGGCAAGTTTTTCCGGAAAAGCGGCTGATTTTCCAGAAAAACTTGCCAGTCTAGACACAGCCATGATGTTTGGCTCTAACCTTGGCTTTATGACAAACTCAGGGAGTCCAAAAGGGCCAATGGGCCAGGGAATGCCACTGAGTGGGCCATGGTGCCAAAAAGCAGAGCCAATCATGGGTGGATGTTCATCTCTTGCTCGTGCGCCGACAGGATCTGCTCAGTTGGACTCTGATTCTGAGGTGTCCATACAGACAGCCAAGAAGAAACTGAATTTCTAGGCACTGAATTTCAGTGCGATGATTTACTCCTTGGATCCCATTGCAGTGCTGGTGAGCAGTGTGTTGGCAAGGGTGAGCATCGAACCATCATGGCTGGCTTGCCTCTCAACAGCACCCTCAGTGGAGCTGGTACTGAAGAGGAAAAGGGGGGCATAGTGTACTGTACATCAAATCCTGGGCTACTTGAAAAGCCTCAGGCAGGAAAGGCATGACGATGTCCCTTGCTGACTGGGCTGGTGGTGGGGTGTTCAGCTCCTGGGTTCTTCCTCCCAATTCAGGTGCCGGTACCAAAGCTTAGTGATAACTTGGGTTTCATCCTAGGCTTGTCTTTGGACTTGGTTATAGGAGTCCTCCCTCTATCTGGTATCTTCTTCTGTGGCACTGGTGGATTGGGAATGGCATCGCCAATGCATGCTGCAAGATGAGCCCATCAGGTGCTGCAAGTCCTTAGGTGGCGCCTGAGGTTGAGTTGACGGCATGGAAGCACCATGCACCGAGAAAGGAATGCTTGGTACCAAGTCTGTCAGTGTGTGGTCTGGCTGAGGTTGGAGTGCTGCCTCATGAGCAATTCCGTCAGGTGTTGATCTCTGTCTGTGACTGTGTGAGCTGTTGCACTTGCGAGCAAGAACACAGGGAGTTCCAGCTAACTGTCACTGGCAGTAAGAAGGAATTGAAAGGGGAAAGGTGGCTGGCGGGGCATTATATTGAGTGCCATGGAGGCATGACTCCAGTGGGCGCCCTGGCCAATCCTACAACTACCTGCTAGGGGAAAAGTCTTCTGGCTAACATGCAGGTGTGCACACAAACGTCTGATTTGGAATGCACATGAACAAACACTCAGAGAAGAATAACAGTCTCTGAGGGCAAAATTTGGCACATATTTGAATAATTAATAAATATTTCAGTTGGGGGAAAAGGTATTTTAATAATATGAAGAAAATAGCCATCCTATAAATAACCCAAAATGTAATAAATACTGTTTAGCACATATTAAATATTTTCATTTTTTAAAGCAATGTACCATAAATATAATTTTTTTAGACTAGAATACATATCTGGTACTTTAATAAAAACCAGTGATCTTCATGAATTAATATCTACATGCATTAAACATTGTTCAACTTAGCAGACATAATTTTTTTAACTATTCAGTTATTATATTTAGTACAAAGGTGCATTCTGAAGTTTCTTCTGCTTTATAGATGAAAAGCATGTTCTGTAAAAAAAAAAAAAAAAAAAAAAAAACCACAAAAAACAAAACAAAAAACCAACCTTCCATCCTTAAAAAACTATGGCTTTTTCCAGAGAGCCTTTGTACTGAAACTTAATGCCCAACCCATGCAGATACCTACGGCAGAGTTCAGGAGCGAAGAATATCAGAGTGAATTATAGATACCCAAGTGTAACTTGAACTGGAGATACCTGGCAATGCCTTTCTCATTATATTGGTTTTTAATTAATGGATTCCAAAGAGAAAACAAAATTAAAAGAGCAAAATATTTTCTGTTCTGAACTAAAACAACATTCTTTAATTTGTGGTTGTACATCAAATCTCAACACCATGTCATTTTTATTTTGTATCCAAACATACACAGTGGGAGAAGAATGCAGTGTGTATTCCCACCCATAACAGTCAAACCATGGAATGTCACAGATGGGCTCCTCAGCACATCTTGACACACACTCTTTGGCAAGTTTATTGCACAGATTGTGCTGTAGTTTCTTATAGTTGCCTCACTACATCTTTATAGGTTTAAGTAATTCTTCTGCTTTGTATTTCACTAGCATCTCCCGTCAGCCTTCTGCTGCTTCTGCAAAAGTTATACTTCCAGATTTAACGGGTTATTATATTTTCTATTTTTGATAGTGTGATCAGTAGCTGTTAAAACTTGGCAAGAAGCTGCTGGAGAATGAATTTAAAAGATAAGTGGACACCTATATGAATCACTGTAGTAATTGTGAGTATTTAAGTAGAGGTACTTCTCATGGTGAGATATAGAATTTCCTTATGGAAGTTAGATTGTGCATTCACCAGGTGAAATAAATTCAAAAAGCTGCTGTCTTCTTCCTCACGATCTCCTAAGCACCAGAAGGGAAACATTAAAAATAGCTAATGAAAACAAAGGGTTCATCTGTAAGAAGAACTTAGAAACTACTTAGTATTTTAGCAGAGGCCAAGTATAACTCAGGTACCTCCTGACACCAAATGGCAGAGGGATGGGGAGAATAGAGTTTAACAGGGATCCCATGTTAGATACCCACAATAATTCACCAAAGCATGGCATGCAAAATCATTACAAAAAGCTAGTAGCCCACAAGTCATTGAAATATATACATTGACAATATTTGAGAAGTTATGTATCTATACTGTACTGAAAATTATGTTCTTAAAGCCTTGGTGTTAAAAACACATCACCAAGAGGTGATATACTAGACAGATTTTTTTCAGGTAGATGGTAAGTGTTCCCTAAGCTGCTCAGCAGCACAGCATCACAGATGATGTTCCATGCATGGAGCTAACTGACTGGGCAGGGCTGATTAACCACCTGTGAAGCTGTAGCAGATGTTTATTTTTCTGGCTCTGTATTGTGTCTCTCTCAATGTAAGTCTATTTACATACTGAGCCACTGTCTAATCAAGATTGAAAAATTGACAAGCAAATCGAAAATTTGCAAGAAAGGAGTATAAAGGGAAAACAACACGTGGGGGCATCACATTTCTGAAGACAAATGAAGGAACTTGTATATCTTTATTTCTGGGAAGTCAGAACAACACACTTGTATCCTTTACCGCAGGGGCAAGTTGGCAATATGTCTTGTTTCACGAAAAAGAGATCATAGCGTGCCAGGCTAGAAAGCACTGCTGAGCAATACTTTATCAGCCATGAAAGTATTTTGTTAAGCAAGTCTACACTCTAGAATGTCTGTTATCATTTTATTATATATGCAGTCATTTGTGTCCAATACTTCTACTTGCTATCATTTGAATCTCTTTTCTTTTTTAAATAAATGTCTGCTTGTTTTCACTCTGAACATAGCTAAATGCTGCATGTCAAATGGATCACTTAGGTTATCTAACGTGTAACTGATCATTTGGAGTGCGTTGCTTCTTTGGGAGCAGTGACTGTAGGAATACTGTGAGTGTCCAATGAAACAGGCTAAACACTCCAGGATAGGGTTGCCAGATGGTTTCAACAAAAATACCGGACACACTTGACATCACAATCTATATTATATCTAATTTAGAAAATACCAGACATTTATATTTTCTCAATTTGTTTCCCAAACAGAAAGCTCAAATACTACCTGGCAACCCTACTCCAGGAAGATGATTAGATGGCTCAGGGTTTGGGGTATGCTTGTCTATTGCTAACCTGACGAGGGACAGCAGAGCCTGCTTAGGCCAAAAGGTGAATATTTAGTTGTGCTGCCTGTGGATGGTGGAGTCAGGCACTTGACCCATGGTAAGCACCGACAAGATGTCCTCACGCTAAGAGCTGGTGGTAGTGAGGTGCCTCACAGCCCTGGATACCACTGGGAAGCATGGCACCAAATTAACTACTTCCATTTAGATCTATTAGACATCAGATATAGAATCTGATGGTGGGACAGCTATGAAATAACATCACAGACTCTCATAAACAGTTTGTCCAGGATTGAACAAGAACAATCTTGCTTTAAGATAGAAATCTGTCCTAACTGAGCAACCTGTTCATCTTTACTTCTTGCAATTATAAAACAGTCTTGAGTTTATATCAGAGGTGACAGAGTTTGGACCATGGAGGGAATGCAGCCCAAGGAATTTAATAATAATAAATTTCCTGATGCAGCCACTCTGATCTTGAATGGAAGGACAGCCCAAAAGGACTCCAGATCCCAATATGTGATACTGGCACACGGGGCTACCAATCCTGGTGGAGGGAGCATGTCACTCCCTGCTTTCAGCGTCTTCCCTGTGGGACAGTGCCCAGCTTGTTCCCTCTGCCCCAGCCAGGGCAGCTCCTCCCAGCTCCCCTCTCCCTGCAGCCAAGACAGCTCCCAATGTGCCACCCCGCCGCCAGCTCTGGGCAGATCCCAGCTCCCAGGACCCCGTCCCCAGCCATACTTTCTCCTGCAGCTGGGGACAATGTTGGGGACAGGGTTGCCCAGTGCTCTGGCCAGGCCACAAGGGACAGGAGACCAGACCAGCCCTGCCCCAGGCTGATCCCACTGGGGCAGAACTCTGCCTGCAGAGCAGGGACTCCCAAACTCCAGCTCCAGAGTCTGTAACAGGGTTTATTTATTGTAACAGTCACTCCCATATGGCAGCCAGCTGCTGCTCCAAACAGGGAATGAGTTAGTGGCCCATGGGCTGCGTGTGGAATGGAGGCTGCACCTCGCCAGAAATGCAGGGAGTTCGGCTAGCGGGTCCAGGCAGGCTGGTCAGGACCCAGCCTGCTGGCACCTGGATGACTGACTCCAGAGGCCCATGGCGCTCTCTGGTGGGTGTGAGTACACGGCGTGTGTGGATGGTGCAAGGTGGGGGTGGAGCAGCAGGGACACGGCCATGACAGCAGCAGATCCTTCACAGGCTAGATGACAGCCAGGTCTGCTTTTGCCCCCCGCGCCAGGCCAACTTGAGTGTACATCTACCATCACAACAGGATGGGTAATACTATTAATTATAAAAAGAATATCCCATCTTTTTCAATTAATTCCCTTCAAGGGTAGCTCTAACTGATTAGGAAGGGGGCCTGGCTGGAGCTGTGATGATCCAGGAGCGCCCATCCCCTGTTCTGCTAGAGTCTTGGCTAGTGGGCATGTCCCATTGAAAGAGCTCACCTGTTGCAGACAGGCATAGATACTCACCAGACATTACTGACTGTAACATGTCCATGATCATGTGAGCAAATGCATTTTCCACGCTCTGCAGGAAGTTATTCCTTTCGCCGGGAGTGCTGAAAACCTTACAGACTTTCTGCATCATTTTTACTGCCCAATCCATGCAGTATAGGTCCTTTTCACAGACCTAGAACATACAAGAAATATTACAATACATATTCATAGTGGAGATGAGCTAAAAAAATCCCATGAAAACAACATGTTGATGTACTAAAATTCATAGTAGACAGTTCTGGCACTATTCCACAATACAATGGGCTTTAATCTTACTGTGGAATCTATTCCAGGGCCTATGTGAGAGGATGCTCTTGTAGAGCTGTTCTGTCCATGCAATGAAGGAGAGAGAACTCCATTTCCACTTTATGCTAGAATTATTTTCCCCTAGGGACAGAGTTGATACCTTCAAGCTCTGTATAGGGGCCTTTGAAATCAATGGGCCTGACTCTCTTTTGCCCAATGTTGTTATTCGTTCTTAGTGTAAGGAAAATCAGGCCCTAGCCCTGAGAAAGCAGAGATGCAGATTTAGTGGCAAAATGCCAAAAACTTCTATTCAGTGATACTCACCAAAGCCAGAAAGACTACTAGCCTGGCCAACTCAACAGCCCGCCCATTCACAGCTTTACTAGCCATGAAGGTGAAGCAGATGTTGTTTCCACTCAATATGAGGAGGCGAGCATTATTCTCCATGAGCCACTCCCGGGGAACCACTTTTATAATACAAATACAAAGGATTATTCATTACCTATGATTCAACACACTGTACATAATTTAGTCAAATATAGGTTAGAAAATGTAGGTTACAATTAAACTAAAAGAAAATTATCTGAACAAAATTCTGAATGTATTTTAATTTATGAATCACTGCATTTGACAGCCATCTGACACGCTTGAGAGGAAAGCCCATTCAAACACACCTACAACACAGCTGGGAGCTACAGAATTACTATGGTCCCAATGGGAATTGTTTGTGTTAAGGCTGATGATAATAAAATGTATAATACAATCTCTCCAAACTCCAACCAAACTTAAAGTATAACACCATCAAATTATGGATTCCTTTCCAGAGACCAGCTTCTTTCCCAGTAAAGGCCACCATACTTTCTATTTAAAAAGGTCAAAAACACATCAAAAACTTACCTATAGCTCCAACAAAGGCTTAGACGATTAAAAATGAAACTACAATGGATACCAGTTATTAGCAAATTATTGGTTGCCAACTAAAAGCTTCCACTATCCAAGGCTGTGTCTAGACTACATGCCTCTGTTGGCAGAGGCATGTAGATTAGACACATAGGCAAAGTCAAATGAAGCCGCGATTTAAATGATCGCGGCTTCATTTAAATTTACATGGCTGCCGCGCTGAGCCAACAAACAGCTGATCAGCTGTTTGTCCACTCAGCGCGCTAGTCTGGACGCTCCCCTGCCAACATCAAAGCCCTTTGTCGGCAGCCCCGTTATTCCTCGTGGGATGAGGTTTACCGGGGCTGCCGACAAAGGGCTTTGATGTCGGCAGGGGAGCGTCCAGACTAGCGCGCTGAGCGGACAAACAGCTGATCAGCTGTTTGTCAGCTCAGCGCGGCAGCCATGTAAATTTAAATGAAGCCGCGATCATTTAAATCGTGGCTTCATTTGACTTTGACAAAACAACAAATCTACATGGCTCCGTCGACGGAACCATGTAGTTTAGACGTACCCCAAAAGTTCTCAGTAATAAACAAATGGCCCTTGCCTGAGACAATAGCATGGGGCAGCTAAGAACCTACTGCCCACACAGGAAATAATGGGCTGTGATGCTAACATCCTTGCCTAATGGGAAGCCCCAATCAGAATCCCTGCAGCCAGGGCTTTCCATGGGGAGAGAGCAGTCAGGTCCTGCCAGGCTGCTCAGTACCACTCTCTACACATTCTATGCTATGTCTTGTCCTGACACTGATGGTGAGCCCAGCACATCCCTGTGTTTCCCTTCCCTGGCTATATCCCTATAAACATGCCTGCAGCATGGGCTTTCTATAGGGAACACGGAGGACCCAAGGGACAGTGGAGTACCACTCCCTGAGCTTATACAGGCTGAGGACTCAACAACAACAAATTCATTACAAGTGGAACCTCTTTTCCAAAAAGGTGCCAATAAAAATGACACATCAATCAGTTAATATCCAAATACCTTTAACATTAGTTCAGGAGAAAGTGTTGCTAATAATCAAAAATTATCTTTATCAGGATTATCAATAACCCCCATGCATTAGATTTGGAAAAAAATCAAATGTATTTCTTCCTATTTATCCTTTTTGTACTTGAGAGCAAATACATTGGAAAGTTCTCTTTTTTCCTGCTTATCACTTTTTGGTTCTCAACCCCAAGAATAAGAATGCCCAGGGTACAAACACTATAGGAAAAATGGTAAAAATCAAACTAAGATAGAGTCTCCTGGATATTTAAAAAAAAATCATGAAAACATGATTGTACTACTATGGTAATTTTGTAAAACTTTTGTTTTGGACAAAACCTAAATTTTGGACCTGAACTGTGCCTCAGTGTCCCTTACACTTGATAACAGAACACTTATTTTTGAAGATTTTCATGTGTTATTACTTAAAACATTTTACTTTTTTTTATAAGCCGTGTTGGTATCTTCTATCTCTGACTACTGCACAACCTCCAGTTATATAAAATATAAATATACCTGACAATTCATCCACAAGACTGATAACATCATCTGCTGTCCACTCTTTAGCTTCTGTGTCATACAGTAGTTTAATAGCATCAGCTAGACCCTTTAAACTGGTCTCATCAGTTGGTCCGTCTATCATTTTCTGCCAAACCACATGTCCTGGGTAACATTAGTCACAATCACCACTAAATAACAATGTAGTTTGCTAAATAAGGAAGAATTATACTGGGGCCTCAAAGGATGGCTTGAAAAAAGAAAAGGTGATTCAGGCAAAAGCAAAAGTCCCTATTTGCACAAGAGCATTTTATTTTATCTCATTTGTGGCAGAAGAGGCAGTGTAGACTACAATGTGAATTAGAATTATTGGGTACTTTAGGGAAACACAGAATTAATATTTAAGTGAGGAAAACAGTGTGATTTCAGAGGGTGATACACTTGCTTGTGGTTCAATGCTGAGGCGACCTTCACACCACGGGTGTAGGCAAACAGAGGAAAAACATTGCCTCTGTAATTTCTTTAGAAGGTCCATGTTAAACAGGTAAGGGGTCAATTATTCTAAATATTATACAGGTTGAACCTCTCTATTCTGGCACCCTCGGGATCTGACCAGTGCCAAATGAGAGAATTTGCCAAACCAAGGGAGGTCAATATTGTCTAGCAGCATTGCCAACACTTCCACTGCTTACTGGGCTCTTAGAAAACATTTAGGGGTAAATTAAAGCTAAATAACAGCACAGAACACTGAGTGCCAGGACCTGTGGCCGTAAACAAACTTTATAGGATCACAGAAAACTTGACCACACCCATGATAAGGGGACAGCCAGCTAGCTAAAATCATGTCAGACCACGGATGTTGCCAGACCAGAGAGAGCCAGACTACAGAGTTTCAACCTATACTTTATTATTTAGAAAAGGCCTGCTTTCTAGAGGTGCTGCTGGCCGCACATAAATAAGTAAAGTCAGAGTTTTTGTCTTCAAAAGTTTACAGTAATATAGCTGCACCTGGAACAAAACAAAAAGTATTGTGAAATAGCTAAGATGTTCTGTATGTCCTTCATTTATGAGATTAGTTGGCTTGATTCCCCTCTCACACTGGTGTAAATTAGGAGTAATGAGCACCAATATAAGCATTCTCAGTAGAATGTCCAAGCAATTACCTGGAAGTTTACAGTCTTCACAAATTAATATGAATGGTGTGGTCAAATCTTGAAAAAGAATAAGTTTATTAGGAATGATAAGTCTGCAAAGAGGTAAATGTTCCCTTATAAAAAGAGAAATGCAATAAGCACAAAGTGCTTTCCCACCTGGAACGAAATCTTCCTGGCATATGGGAAGGCCCATAACAAAGTGTACCACAGAGTTTCTGCCATACATGGAGCTACAAAGCAGAGAATCTACAAAGAGAATCTACACCCAAAGCTCCCTGCACACTGTTAAGAAGTTCCACAGCAACTCTCTCTATAGGAACTCAGAAGAGCTGTTGTGGAGCAGGCAGTAGCGTACCAGAGGAGGGAACAACAGGTTCATTACTTGTGTGTATGCTTTGGCCCAAAAGCTCAAAATGATGGGTAAAAAGGTTGTTGTTCTGACTATGACTCATGGTCTACAGTTGTGTCCACAGACATCTCAGATATATAATCCTACCACTTGACTGAGGAGGAATCCATCCCACACAACCCTTGCATTGCTCTCCTGAAAGGGCATAGATCAGAATTTCTCCCTCAGAAAACAGGCTATTATGTTAAATCTACACACCATTTATAGAGGAGACTGGGCCAAAAATGATGTATAACAACCGGGCTTGATTAACCATTGGCCACGGTTTTAAGATACGAGTCAGCCAAAATGCAGAATCACTTCGATGAATCCAGTGATTTAGCAGGACACTGCGACAGAATAACCTTATCCGTAATTCCAGCTTTCGGGCGCTTCCTAAGATAAGAGAATTTGTATATTATGAATCCATAATCACTTTGGCGATTTTAATATATTTATAAAGATTGGTAGAGAGAGGGAGAAAGGATTTTAGGTTATATTGGCAAATAATGCTAGATTTGTAAAGGTATTTAAACTCCCTACAGATGTAGATAGGTGCCTACTAGGATATTAGAGATTCCAGATGCATAACTCCCACTGAATGAGTGTCAAATTGGAGTAACTCAGACCATAAGGTCCGAAGTTCTAAGCTGTAACTATCCCATGCTTGCACTAGTTTCGTGCACTGCTTCAAACCACTGATTCTATCTGCCTGCCCAATGCTAATTTTTTGCCACTTCTCATGCTCTGTTTCAGGGTCATGCCATTATTTTTGGCATTGCTGTGCTTCTTTCTGCCAGTAATTCTATTAAATGGTGCCTAAAGGAACAAGTAGAAAAAGTTGACTGCATGCTTGCCTTCTACAACCTCTTAGGTGGGAACCCACATGTGAACATTTCCAATGAAATACTGAGTACTGTGCTGGACAATTTCTGGAGGGGCTACATTTGGTTTTAGAGTGATGCTTCAGGATATGCATAAAATATTAGTCCTGATTTTCTACTGTACCACATCAGTTTTATACTGGTGTAACTATTAATTGCACAAGTTTTGGTGTAAAGCAGAGGAGAATTAGGCCTAGTGCATGTAAATTATATATACATTTGATAATGAAATGATAAGATCCAACAAAATCAATTGCCTCTCAAAGAGATACACTTCGCCACACAGAACACCCAAAGATAAAAGTCAATTGCTTGTTCTCATCAGAAAACAACTAAATTCAGTTAATAGTGCAGATTTCCTTCAGTTATATTCAACATGTTACCAACTTCAGAGTACTCATTTTTGGCATGTCTGCAGCTAAAGCACCATACATATGGATAAAGGAAGGATCAAGTGCTGCAGGGATCACAAGGCTCAAATCATCCTTGAATCTAGGGTGCATTTTCTCTGTAATAGTGTGAATCCATTTCCTGAACTGGCAGCAAAAGAATGCTATAACTACCATGACAGCTTCTTTCATTATCATTTGTATTTTCTAGGATTTTTTTGTTTCAGGTATTCACCTGGTTTGCTGCTGACAACTGTCTGTACTTTGCGGGGTAGATTGCTCAGCTCACAGAGGAAGTTATAAACACGATGGCATTCTAATTCATCCCAGCCTGCTGTCAGGGTCTGACAACACCAAATGAAGGACAGATATATAGAATTAAATCACAATGCCTGTTATTATAGCCATAAAAGTACAATCAATTTTTCAGTATTTATGGAAAGAACACATTTCAGCAGAGACTAGTGCATCTGAACTATTGTGTATTATTTTAATCCTTATCATTCAAAATGGACTTCTTGCAAAGTGCAAATTATTATTATAAATGCCCTCCTCTCCCCCCAGTGGCTATATCTATATGTCACTGAAATCAGAAATAATCATGTCACACACACTTGTTGCATAAAGGAATTTGCTAAGTCTAAAAGGGAAAACAAAAATGTTAATATAAGCTCTTTTATTCTATCAGGCCCTCAGACACTTTGGGCAGTAACATAGCGGCTCAACAAAACAAAACACAGCAGTTTAGAAATACAGAGCTAGATGATAATCCCACAGATTGGAATTGCTCTAGATTTCTACATGTGTAACTGATATCAGTAGTCATTATTTGACAGATGGTCTCATATCAGCAACTCATGAAAATTCTGAAAAAAGAGGAGGAGGAGAGTTCTGCTCCTGCTGCTGTTTCTTCATGGAACTCTAGTGATCTAAAGTGAGTGAAATGACTCACGAGGAATTTCCTCATTGCAGGGCCAGCATAAGTCTGACATAGGCAACCCTACGCATCACACACAAGCCCATAGCCCCCTGTTCCTGATGGTGTCAGGAGAGAGAGAGGAAGAGGGAGAGTGTCTTGAGTGCAAAGCCTTCCAGCACCATTAGCTTCAGCTGCCATGAAGGGTTCTCTAATTCATACCAAAGGGAAGGGCTGTCTTTATGAATTCGGGTACTCTGCACAGCCTGCGGACTTGCATCCCCTAACCCCTGCTGGGGAGTGGGGCAGCAACTCTGCAGGAGAGGGCTGTGCGGGCAGGAGCTGTGTGGGCAGGAACAAGGCAGGGACACTGATGGGGAACAGGCGGAAGGGGAAACAGTGCAGCACACCAGAGCTGTGAGCTAGGAGGCAGACCTGGAGGTGGAGGATTGGGGCCACTGGAACTGAAGGGCCATCAGAACAGGGGGTGGGGGACTGAGGGATTCAGCCACTGGGGTTGGGAGGTGAAGTGGGAAACCTGGGGGCTGAGGATTTGGGCTGCCAGGACTGGGAGGCGGAACAGGAGCAGCGGAGCGGGGGATTGGGGCTGCTTAAGCTCACACTGTCCTCGACTGGGGCATATGCAACATAGGGCACAACTTAATTTAGGGCAAAGTGGTGGCCCAAATTCAGTGGTGGTCTACACAGCTGCACATTCTGCATATGCCAAAAGATGGCCCTAACAAAGGGGTTCATGGGCCTTTGTATAGCTCAAAATTTGAACTGCATTGGGGTTGCACCTTCTGGCCAAAGATAATTTATGATCTTTGGACGTGACTACGCAAGAGACAGTTGCTAACAACATGAATATCCTGATGCAAATAATTATCTATAATAGTTAGCTAGGGCAGGGAATAAACCAGACAATCATGCGATTCTGAACAGTATCTTTGTCATTACTAAAGATATTTTCATATGGTATATTTCCAGAGAGTGTCTGAACAAGTAAGTTCTTCTAAAACACAATGTAGCTTAATTTAAAATGTTCAGAAAATGCTTGTTCTTCAACAAAGAATATAAGCTTTTTTCGGGAAGTTAGACAAAGCAGCTCTCAAGTAAAGCGACCCATAATGGTGATCCTATCCATTTGACAATGAAATACCATCCTCAGTTAGTATTAAAGAAGCCCTATCCTTGTCCCTTATAACATATTTGCAATCTTGGTAGTCATTATAGTAAATACAGTTGACTGCTGAAATAACAGATTTGTCATTTCTTTCTTTGCATCTCAAATAGCTAGAACAATTCCTCCATTTAATTAAAGACCTTGGGCTAATTGCCTTTAAATCAGAGAATCTCTGGTTAGGGTGTTGAGAATTTGATATTTGAAGTAATGTAATGAAAAGGCCATATATGTATTCTTCTTTGGTAATAAATTTGCTAATAATAAGATCCAGAATTATAAATTCTCTAAAGTTAAGTTAAATATTTTTAAAAAGTCAGAAAGAAATGCGGAACTGAATAAATGCATTGTCTGGGACCTGAAAGCCATGTTAAACTTTGAAATGTCTTGCTAAGCAGTTTTAGCCCACTGCTTTTCAAAGTATAATTAAGTTGGATGGTGATTATGTTTATCTGCACTTTTTAAAAAGGCTGAGTATTTCAGCCTTGATAGATTTAAAAAAAGACAAACTTTGGTTTCTCTTATACTAATGATACCTGCCTTCTCTTTGAGAAAATACACCATACCTGTAAAAACACACCATAGCACTGTAATCCCAAGCAATGCAATGGGCTTGGGCAACCGCTGAGTTTAAAACAGGAAACCTGCAAAGACAAAACATTGTTGCTTCTTTTAATCAATGTAGAGTAATTGGAAATAAATTCACTTTTATGCTTGAAGCTTTCCCACATCACTGATCTACAGCAATGCAGACCCAAGGGGCTATTTTCCAAGGTAAATAAGGGATTTCTCTACACTACATTCACTCAACCCTTGCATCTCTTCTGAGACAAAATTGCCAATTAGGATTGTGTTTTTATGATGCGGCCATTGGTCCTCTCAGAACTTTCACTCAGTCCACCTTAGTCTTCAGACAGATGTGATATTTTATTAATAATGTCTGTTATACATAATCATTTAGCCCTTCAGAAACCAATACAGTTTAACAACATAATGTTTTGAATTAATTATGGTTAAAATTTTATCCCTGTGCAGAGAGCCTGCCCAAGGCATTATGCACCACTTTCTCTTCTAAGCAGAATTTAAGTGGGATATAGGTCTTCTATAGGATCTCTTCATGGGGCTGAATTTCAACCTACATTCATTTTATTACAAAGTGGCAAATATTATTTGTGCTGAGTGATGTGCTTTAAAAATTAACATAAAAGACATTTTTATAGCAGATTATATTCACGAAGGCCATGTCTACACTATGCAGAAGATCAACAATACCGAGGTCAATTTTTTGGGATTCAATTTAGTGGGTGTAGTGAAGACCCACTAATTTGAACTGAGAGGGTGCCCCTGTTGGCACCGGTACTCCTGCACCTCATGAGGAGTAAGGAAAGCCGATGGGAGCGTTTACTCCCGTTGACCTCCCACTGTGTGGATGGTGATTTAAGATACATCAACTCTAGCTATGTAATTAATGTAGCTGGAGTTCCATATCTTAAGTTGACCTTCCCCTTTAGTGTAAACCAGGCCTAAGAGTGGAGTTTTAAAAACATTTGAAGGAAATTATTTTCAATAGGAGTTGAGCAACTAACCCCTTTAGATATCCTTTGAAAATCCTAGATGTATGCCATAATTTTCAAACAGTGGGTGCCTAAAGTTAGAGATGGTTCTGAACACCACAACTCACTTTGACTTCAGTTTAAATCTGTGGGGGCTCAGCATCTTGGAAAAATAAACCACTTATTGATTTAAATGCCTAATTTCAGGTACTCAAGATTGGAAATCATAGCCTAAATATCTAAGGAAGAATTTTAACCAAGAGACTGATTCCAAATTATTAAATTCGTATTACACTGATGAGCATCACAGATGCGTTAATAAATTAATTTACATATATTACATTAACAAAATTGTTTTATTGAAACATTAATATAGGTGCAAGTAATACTTCAGAACAATATTCTAGAAGTGTTAAATACAGAGAAATGAGTGTAAGCTTACTTCTGAGAGTATCTTGTGTATGTACTTTAGCCTGTCTTTTGTGGGCAGTAATAGCGTGCACCTTTTAAGCAACAAACCTGAAACAGAAACACATATGTAATCATTCAGGTGAGGTAAATAATTTGGCCAGATGAAGCATACACTACACAGGCAGTGCAATACCATGCTATTTCCTCAAGAGAAGAAAATGGTACATTACAGTGGGCTGTGCACTGGAAAACGGTAGGCTAGCTTCTGTAGTAGAGATGCCTTTTATGTCAGAAAGCATGATGGGGAGTGCATAAGGCTCTCATGATATAATTTGTTTACTAAGTTGTTTTAAACTCCATGCGAATCACAGCTGGAGCCCTGCAAAATTATTATATTGTTTTTTGAATTACAGCTGTTAGAAATATTTCAATTAATAGAGGCACAAAGAGTAACATTTGAAGAGACACTGGTTTTCTAATTACATCGTCAAAAGCTGAGCCTCCAACATCTTTTAAGCCAACCACATGGTCAAACAGAAGTTATTCTGAACTGTGATGATAATATAAAACATAGCTAGGAGGCAGAATTTTTTTCTTCTACATGAGATTCAAAGCTAGAGAAGAGCTTATGATATAAAGGGCTGGAGTTCATTATACCGCAGAACAGCTATTTGTTTTTCTATGAGACTGGAAAGCCAAAGGGTTACAAATCTTTCCCCTCAAAAACATCTGGTAGAACAACATATATTATATATACCCTTCTTTGTTAATCATGCAAGAAATCCACAGAAGAGTACTCAAATATTTTCTAAGTATCTCCTAAATATCATGTTATTTCCTTGGTGTCAGAAAGTGCTTTAGATACTTCCTGTGATTTTGAATGGACTATTTTCCCAATATAGAAGTATGTTGTTAACATTCTTAAATGACAGACATTGATTTTTTTTTATTAAGCTGGTATTTGATCCAAAGCTCCAAAGAATCAACTTTCTATTGACTGGGACTTGTGATCAGACTCCTAAAGAGTAGATGAATGTCTGAATACAAACATGAGTAAAGTCACCATCAACATGCAGATAATTGTTATTACCAGTGCAAAGGTTTAGGCCTGCTTTTATATGGAGAAATTCACACTAGATAAAAGCAAAGGGGCAGCACAAAAATTATGTGTTACCCAAGTACAATTTAAGCACCGAGGGTGAAAAATCCTGGTCCCATTGAAGCCAATGGGAGTTTTTGCTATTGATTTTAATGTAGCCAGGATTTTACTGTGTGTGTTTAAGTGAGATTAATGCAGTGGATAAGCCTTGTGCTGGCTATCTAAGGAAAAATTGACTTTTGTGTAGATAGAGTCCAGACTTGCCATTATTGTAGTTCAGTGATGATCAATAATTTTCGATGGGGTCCACTCCAAGACTTTGGTAAGTGGTCAAGAACCACACTTTTCTATGGAGGGGATGCGGGGTCTGGGATGGAGGTTGGGTGCAGAAGGGAGCTTGGAGTTGAGGACTGAGGTGCAGGAAAGGTGTGGGGTCTGAGAATGGGTTTGGGTGAAGGAGGTGGTTGTGACCTGGGGCAGAGGATTGGGGTGCAGGGGCATGGGTGCATGAGAGGATTCTCACCTGGGGGAGGGTTTTAGAGGGGGTGCAGAGTGTGAGAGGAAGTTGGAGGGGGTCTGGAGTGCCAGAAAGAGGCTCTGGCCAGGAAATGCTTACCTAAGCAGCTCCCAGCCAGCAACACTCTCAGACAGGCTTCCCTGCCAGCAGCCCCAGACTGCTGCTTGGCTGTACATGTGGCTCTTTGCACTGCTGGGAAAGGGGAGGGAGGGAGAGGCTTCATGTGCTGTCCCTGCTCATAGAAAAATCTCTTAGAAACTGGCTAATAGGAACTGAGAGATTTTGCTAGGGATTAGGGCAATGTGCTGAAGCCTCTCTCTCTATCCTCCTCCCAGCAGTGCAGAGAGCCACAGAGAGCAGCTAGCTGCTTTGCAGAGCTGGCCTTAGGGGTAGGCCGTGACCGCATGTCAGCCCAACCTCCTGAATCCTTCCCGCATCTTTTTTTTTTTTTTGTTAGACAAATTTTCTCAGGCTTTTTTTTTTTTTCCCCCTGTTTAGGGCTGCCAATTGGTTAGGACCGGCTCTGCTGCTTTGATTGGCACTACGGTCTGCTGCAAGAGTGAGGTGTGGGCTAGATCAAAAAAACTTAGCAGGCCAAATGCGACCTGCAGGCCAGATCTTGCCAGTCCCTGATGTAGTGCATGTGAATTTTGGCATTGATTTTCATGGGCGCAGGATTGGGCCCTTTCATATTTTATAATTTAGTAAAATGTAAGTCAGTCCAAATATCTAAGTATGTCATGTTTTAATGACTGTACTTATTATAATAAAGAGTTCATACAGCTGTAGTTAAATAACAGTTGTCTTTTCTAATTCCAAGTTTGTTATTACAGTGTGCAAAATTGTGCTGACTGTTTTTTTGGCAAAAAAATTAGTTAGCCAGATTTAATTGTATAGCTAAAATAAATAAACACTGAAATTATCAATAATATATAGTAAACAATCCATGTAAATGGGAAGGAAACTCACATTTGACCTAAATAACTTTGACATTGTTTCTTTAACTTGGGAATCTTTTGATTTAAAGTTAACTCCTGAATATAACCTTGACTTAATTTTGTTTTATTGTCAGGATCAATTTAATTATGAGACCTTATCAGTTAAGGAGGCTTATACTATTAATTGTTCAAATTGGGATTTCATTTGTTTCTCTTCTAGAAGGATTACAAAGAATGAAGAGAGGGAGATAAATGATAGTCCAAGTGGCATCAGGGAAGAAACACTGCATTGCTTTTGATAGACAGGGAGGGAGATAAAGGGGAATTTTGCTGCCAAGATTTGGTAGTAATTTAGTGCAAAAGTTAAAAATAAAATAATTATTTTTAAATGAAAATATGCAGTGTTACTCACTACTCACATTATTTTGACCTACATTTATTTTTTGCTGTGCCATGACATAGTTGTGCAGGTGAGAATAGGGCAGCAACAACACACTTCTTGCATTGTATCTGAACCCTGACCTACGGATGAGAGGAAAATTTATTCATCATGCCCACTTCAGTTCTTCATTTCTGATATAAGGCTGGCAAGGAGAATGTTAATCAGTGGCAGTTGTCATGGTGCTTTTTGGGATAAGTTTACTTCCCATCTAGGAACTGGAACAAGATACTCTGTGAAGTGAATTGTCAATCAGGTCTTTGATGGTAATGATTCTTGATCACTCCAGAATTAGGTCAGATGTGAGCATTGATAGAGGTGAAATACTCTCCTTTTATCCCATTATTATGCCCATGAGATATTCATTCACCTTGCCTTTTTATATTCTTTAAAAATTAAACAAGGAAGAAACAAAACATCTGCTAGCTTGTGTATATTTATATAATATATATTAATTATTATTAGAGGATTAAAAGAATTCTCAGAGGAGTTGAAATAATTCTTTCAGGATGAAACACACCTAATGCAGAGCTTAATTGAGATTTAGGTGGATATGCACTTTGTTGCTGGTTCTTTGCACAAGAATGAATTTCAGCCTCAATGACAGTCAAACACCTATACATTTCAGAAAACATCTTCACCATTTTAAACTGCTATCAATCACTAAATATCACAGTAGAATCTCTTTAATCAATCTTAGTTCTCTACTGATTGTTACTGTTCTTATTATAATGTCACCTAGAGATCTGTAGTGTTCTAATATACAGGATCCTTCTCTCTTGCCAGATATCTCAAGGTTATGAAAATCTTGCAGTAAAAGCCTTCTGTTTCCTGATGAGGTTGAGATGTAATTAATAAGGCGGTTGCTGATGGCTTTCGATACCATGCTTAGCATGCTAATATCCGTCACTGGAAAAGCAAAACCCAATATTATCTGTAAACCTTTACTGTAAAAACACTACTTATCAGTAGTTAAGAACTTTATTATATATCTCAGTACAAGCAGGCCAAGAGATTTCAGTAACAAGGACAAGTATCAGTTCTTTGGACTCCTTTATCAACAAATTATGGTCATTCTGGATTTTGCATATATTTGTTAAATTGCAATCTGTATATATGGCAAGCAGAAGAATAATTCAAAGAGTTCCCCAAGTACTATCATTCCTTTTTTTTTGTTGATGAGGTTCTTCAGGAACCCAAGTTGAAAATGAACAAACCAAATGAAAATCCCTTAAATTCACAGTAAAGTGAAGCATTATTGAGTCAGGCCCAGAGGCCTCAACTTGGCATTTAACTAAATAGAATTTTTGCCTGTGATCATTTTCATTTATAGACAGTATCATAATTTCCCTCAGTTTCTCACCTGAGAGATATTTCAAAACCATTTGAAAGATCTCTAATGGCAATGCTTTAAAATTCCCAAGCGTGGACAGTGACTCAGAATCTGTGTCCACAGTGTGGCAGAATGGTTTGGAGCGACGGCTACTGCGTCTGTATTTCTGGTTGGGAATCAAGGTGAAGCTGGTACTTACAGTGGATGTCATCTTTCTACTAGTCCCATAAATATTTCCTAGAGAGAAAACATGAAGGCATACAGGGGAGGAAATTAAACCCATGAGGGATATAAAATGAAATAACTCACGAGTGATACAGTAATGGAATATGAAAATCTTAGTAAATAGATAAGAAGGATCAATTTTACTTTAAATGTAACAAAGTGTCATCTAAATACATTCCAAAATACATATTCATAGTTTCCTGTTCCATAATTCTTTTCTTTTCCATATAACCAATAAAGCCAATCTCCCCTCCTCCCCCCACAACACAGAGTACAAAAAGAGAGAATGTACATATACTGTGTGTTTGGGAAATTATTTTTGCTTTCTAATTCAGTGCTGGGGGAAGAAAATACCCTGATTACAAGTTATAAAAGTGAAGAGAGGGTGGAGATAGTAGTGGCTAGTAGTGCAGTGAGGAGGGCTTTAGGTGGTTTGAAAGATAATTAAGAAAAAATGTAAGAGGTATATGAAATGCTTCAAAATGTATTAAGGAGCTATTATAACACATTCAGTACCCTAATGGTACTTTACCCTTCCATATAACAACATTAAAAATTAAGGAGGCCATTCAAAAGATTTGTATGTCTCTTGTCTGTCCGAAGCTCTCTACTTATATGTATTCTTGTACATGACAATAAAAATAAAAAGATTAAAAGTAATGTAAGTAAGCACTTTCCCTGAAGTATTTAAACTGAGGCATACGGTAGCTTAATTCCTGATAATAACAAATATCGCAGTAGAGCATATGCAAAACATTGTAACATGGCACATTGCTGCCAACTTCAAAGAGTTTAGAAATCATGAGAAAAGTCTCATAACGTTCTTAAGATTGGCTCTTAAATTGAAGAGAATAATAAACACTGTGTTCTTATATTTTCCTTCTGGTTTCTGAGCTTTTATGGTATAGTTGCTTAATATGTTAAAGCTTTTCTCTGTAACTGTGAGGGCTAGTAACTTCTTTTTTAAATTAATGCAATCTCTTCTTTTTTATATTAATGCAGTTGCTTGATTCTAGCAACTGAGGCTTTCAGGCAATCACCAAATGTTGCAAGACCTGCAGTAAAATTGTAAGTGTTGGCAACAATGGTAACAACACAAGTGGACTCCTTTCTCCCATCAATGCAGTATCAGTTACAATCAGTAGGAATTATACTCATCGTTTGAAGCACTGAAAATGTGCTGATGTGCCTTAGTCAGTTGACAGGTTACATTTACATAACCTAAGCAAAAAACAATTTGAAAACATCAAGCAAACAAGCCACATTTCTCTAACACTGAACCATTTTGCATAATATAGTGAATTAATACAATCCCAATGGAAGAGATGTGTACACTGAGTGAATTCAACAAATTATGAGCCATTTAATTAAAGCATTACAAATATGTTTGAATGAACAGTATTTTCTCCTCTGTGCCCAAGACAATGTTTCAATTGTTCACGAGAGGGAATTTCACTTTATAAAATGCATATTTAAATTAGTTATGAAATAATTCATGCTATCTGGAAAAAGCAATAGCTTAACTTTTTACATGGCTTATGAGCAAATTTAATTACTTTTAAAATTACAGTGTTTTACTCAATTTTCAACTACTTAAGCAAGAAGGGAGAGAAAATGAATTTGATACTTGTAATTTAAAAGTAACAAAAATATTCATTTAAATAACATCACAGATGTATATAACTGCACCCTTGAAAAGCATTGAAATCCACAGTTGAAGTCAGTGAGAGTTTTATGTAGACAACTGCAGGTGCAGGGAAATAAAAAGCCTTACCTTGTACATAAAGGCAGTTAAAGGCCTGTTTTAGTAAAAGAAAAATATAACTTTTACCATTAAAAATCTTTCAAGGCTGGTTAAGTCCAATACATTCTACTGATTCAAACCTAAATAGAATTACAATCTCAGGGTATTTTTTATTTGAAAGCAGTCAGCACTGGTCTAACTCTGCACCATTAAAATTAACAGGATTTTAGAGCACAGCTGAAATAGTGTGTACAGAAGCAGTCATTTATACATGATGGGTGGGATTTTTAAAAGCACTCAACACTGCTTCCATTAAAGTCATTGGTAAACCTATTATTTTCACAATGGACAGAGAGAGACCAATTTAAATAAAAACTGAGCAGGTGACAGAAGTTTTACGTTATGGACCACATTTTAGAGCCCTTTATTCAAAGCTCTGTTTAATTTCCATTTTTGGTTCTCTGAAGAAGCAGGCCGTGCCCACGAAAGCTCATGATACCATCTACATGTTTTGTTAGTCTTTAAAGTGCTACCAGACTATTTGTTGTTTTTTTAAGTTTAATGTATTTCATGTTTCTCAGGGAGATCAGCAAAAACATGATCAGATTAAATTTCACTTAACAATTTTGTTCAGCCTCGAACCTATATGTGGATCCCTCCTGACTGGAAAATTACTTACCAAGAATGGAAGAGGGACATGGAAATGTTAATCATATAAAATCAAATTAATTATAATAATTAATAACAGTGATTTTTTCTTAATTACTCTGTGCATATTTATTTATAGGGCAGAAGACATCAGCAATCAACATTCTTTCTATGCTGTTTTCTATCTATAAATAGTCCATATATTTTTCACAATCATTACAGCTTTTCTGGGATTTGCATTATCATTTTACTAATTATATAATACAGTTATTTACCTCAGATTGCAGCTTTGGGACTTTGTATTCTCTCTCCCCTAGGCATTTCACAAATAAATAAATGAATTACCATGGACATAGATAGGATTTTTCTTTCTGTTTCTCTTTCCACACACGTAAAGATATGGGAATTTCTTAATCAGGGGTGACTCCATTTCCCTTTGCAAACACTTAAAGATATGGAAGCTTCTGAATCAGGGAGGAGTGACCAAAGATTGTGATATGGGTGACTGAAGTGGCAGCATGCCAGCTGCCCATAGGCTGCACCTAATTTGCCATTAAAGAGAACTGATTCACATTTACATTAAAGCCTCTTCACACCAGATTTGCAGTGCCTTAAGGTAGATGAAATGCAGTATGATTTATTTACGTTTTAAGGATGCTTTTAACTGTGTGAGTGGTGTAAAAAGGTCTTAGTGGAAATGAGAATAAGTACCAAAGGTATCTAAAATAACATAAGTCTCCTAACATTACAGATTAAAAAATAACCGCCCTTGATAATCTTAATATTTGCACTTATTTGTTTCCATGTGCTATAAGGCATTGGTTTTTTGGCTTCATGCCAAAGTTTATGTCCTTTGATCCATGCTGCAGTCCCAGGAAAGGGATGTTAACATCTGCTTGTTATCATACAAGTTATGTTTGCCCCATTGGCCACCTGTAAGAAACCACTATGGGTTATCTATGGCCTTTTAGTTGTGTCACTCACTACTAGCCTTTGGGTAGCATGTCATGACTCTGTTGACTCGGTGTGATCATTGGGCTGCACTGCACACCCCTTAGGCTGCATTTGTACCTTGGGCCTCTCTTAGGCTTTGTCTACACTTGCAGATGATCAACAAAACTTTTGTCCGTCAAGGGGTTCAAACACACCCCGCCCATAATGACAGAAATTTAGCTGTGGCAAGTGCAAATATGAATGCAGTTTTGTCTGCCGACAAAGCCGAATCCGCTCGTGAAAGCTAGAAGTATTTTGTTGGCAAAAGTGCTGACAAGTGTTCTCACACACCAACTTTTCGTGACAGGGCTGTATTGAAACAGCCTTGTTGCTAAAAGCTGTGTAGTGTATACATAGTCCTAATAAACACTTTAGGCTGTAGTTAATCCTCTGGCCGGATGATAAGACTCTATGGCAGGGGTTCTCAACCTTTTTCGGTCCCCGTACCCCCTTGGCGAAGCTTCCTGTACCCCTTATTCAATATGAAAGGAAATAAATTCTAGACTCTAGAATCCACAACTTTTTTCACTAACACTACTACTTTTGGAATATTTCAATTAGGATAATCTAGTTATTTACAAAATATTCCCCATACCCGCTTGACAAGCTTCTCGTACCCCCTGCGGGTACACGTAGCCCAGGTTGAGAACTGTTCTATGGGTTATATTTTGACCTCCGTTCTATGCACTTCCTCTCCAAAACCTGCCACACCTCAATGATAATAGATTACAAAAATGATTTGATGCCTCCAAATAACTCTATATCCATTTGATATCAAACAGATATAAACCCTGTTTCACCCCTGGGGAAAGTCCTGGGAGCGTGGTGGAAACTAAGGGAGCTCAAGCAAAATCATAGAATCATAGAATCATAGGACTGGAAGGGACCTCAAGAGGTCATCGAGTCCAGCCCCCCGCCCTCAAGGCAGGACCAAGCTCCATCTACACCATCCCTGACAGATGTCAGGACAATGTAGCACTTTAAAGACTAACAAGATGGTTTATTAGATGATGAGCTTTCGTGGGCCAGACCCACTTCCTCCGATCAAATAGTGGAAGAAAATAGTCACAACCATATAGATACAATTAAAAAAAAGGGAGCTCAGACCCTGCTCTCCAGATTTGTTAGGGCACCCACTTCCCCTAAACAAAACAACCAATCAAGAAACCACAGAAAAAAATGCATTAAATTGGCTGAATTTGATAAACTGCAGGAAAGAGTATATGTTGTATACAGGGTTGGCTTTTTTTTTTTAATGTACCACATTTGGTTTGAGGCTTTAATAGTTTTCCTCAAGGGAAAACATCTAGGTATGTGTGTGAACAGGAACCCCTCTATATAGAATTGTGACAGCGATAACATATTTTCATCCCAGCAATACTTGATAAATTCATTTGATAAGCTAATTAATTCATGGGCACTGGGAGGGGGAAGTGGCCAATGTACATTTTTGCAGGCAGGAAGTTACCACAGAAAAGGAACATTTTATGCTGGTGGCAATTACTTCAGGGGGTTTTCAGAGCTGCTTTATTCATGTTTGTTAACTGCCCATTTTTAAATCGCCTCACGTTTCCCGCCTTTTTGGGGGGAGGTGCCCGTCAGCCTAAGCGCCGGGAGGGGGGCGGGACAGGAGAGGCTATAAGGCTCGAGACAGGCTGCCCGCCAAACTCAGGGCACGCCCCCTTCATGAATAATTAACGAGACCTCTCCTCCCCCTTCACGTTGCGGGTTCCAACCCAGAGAACCACGCCCCTCCCTCCCTGGAATCCCCGCGACTTGCACTGAACAGCCCCGCCCCTTATGAATAATTAATGAGGGGGAAGGCTCACCTTCCCTTTCAGCTAGGGCTGCTGGCTGAGGGGAGGGGAGTCACCCCAGCCCAGCAATGGGAGGGGGAGGGTGGGAGCCCTTCATGCCTGGTTCCTCCCCCCCCCTCAGTTGGCTGTGCCTCTACCATACTGGTTACCACACCTACAGCTACCCAGCTTTGTGGGCTGGTGCAGGGCTGCGACCTGGCCAGGTCACCATAAGGCAGCTCCACATCACACATAGTGACCATGGCAGTGCAGGGTGTCACCCTGTCACCACGAGGCAGCATCAATTTAAGGGCACCCGGTTGCCATGGGCAGCAAAAGACAGCAGGGTGCTCCAGCCCAATGTTACAGGTGCATGGCTGTCATGGCAATGCAAGAGATCATGATGCCACAGGAGAGAGCTGACTGCTGCACCGTGAAGCACTACCGCATCACAGGGGCAAGACTACTGTGACTCCACAAGCTGCATTAGCTGTGCGCTTGTGTGGTCACTCAGGAGACATTCAAATGCTACCCAGCTGAGTAGCAGAGCTCTGACAACTAGGTTTTTTATTTCTACTGGTGGTGCAGATTTGCAGTGCACATACAAAATTTATTCTGCACATAGACAAAAAAATGCACACATGGTTAGAAAAGATTAGAAAAAACATTGTCCGATGTCACAAGCGCACAGTCTCCAGGAGACAGCACCATGTTATGGTTATAGGGTTGCTGTGACACCACAATACATCATCATCATCTTGCAAGCACTAGGTCAGGGACACTATAAGCCATCAGTTGGCCAGAGATGTAAGGTCACTCTGTCATTGCAAAATGTCCCCATAACACAGGCACTTGGTTACCTTTCATAAATACAGGATTATCTCAGAAATTGTATTGCTGCACACAATTACTGCACTTTGATGTAAGGCAATATGAACACTAGCAATAGAGATGAACACTATGCCATGCAAAGTCAGTCTGTAGTGACATAACTTAATGGGCTGCATGAGATAGGGTCATTCTGTCATTGTACAAGGTTCTTGCACCACAATGTCAAGGCACAGAATATCAATGTCCTGAAGCAATATTGTCGTTTTGTTCAACAAAGGCATTGAACCACATAAACCCAGAATATTTCCAATGGAAGTTGTGCCTCAATGTGAAGTAACAAGTTGCCACACAGTCCTTACACTGTAAAACAAAAACAATGAGCAGTCCTGTGGCACCTGAAGGCATATCTGCAACTAGGAAATGATTTCAAAATAACTAAATTTGAAATAACTCCCGAAATAACTATTTCAAAATAAGATTATTCCCCAAGGAGAGTAGGAGTACAGATTTCAAAATAACTAGCCTGTTATTTCAAAATAACGGGCTTGGTAGTGTGGACGCTCCACTTATTTCAAAATAAGGGGGGGTTATTTTGAAATAACTCCCTCGTATAGACCAGGGCTTAGAGACTAAAATATATATAGAGAGAGAATATATAGAGAGAGCTTTCATGGGTAAAATCCACTTCATTGTTCTCATGATACTATATATTTTTGTTAGTCTATAAGGTGCCTACTTGTTATTTAAAAAATGGGACGACTCGTTATTTTTAAAATTACAGACTAACACAGCTACCCCTCTGAGACATTGTAAAACAAAGTCACACTGTTGATATGAGACATTGAACAGGCCAAGAAAAACTAATAGGACTAGTAATTAGGTTTAAGCCATTGGAAAAATGAACTTTAAAAACAATGTTTTTTTCCAGCTGCAACTGGTTTAGCTTCTAATGAAAATCACTATTAACTGATTTTCCAAATAAACTCCTTGGTATACCAGCTGGTGCTCTCAAAAAAGTCTCCAGAAGATGGCAATAGAGGGCTGCAGTAGATTTTATAGAGCTTTCCTCAATAGGTTTGTAAAGTCAGTGGGAGGTTTTTGGGGAAGGGGTGGTATTCTGTTTTTATTCTCCTAGAAATTGAAGCACAATACAAAAACTAAAATCAAACCATAATGGCTTCTGAGAGCTGTCCAGTGAAGAGAATAATCAACTCCATAGAATGGGAATGCCATGATGATGCTACTCTGATGCAGAAATTTTGCTGCATAAGAAAACTGGATAATGTAAAAACAACTAGTAGTTCTTATATTTTGCCATATGCACTGTCTGTATAGTTAAAGTAGGCTGACAACTTGCACTTTAAAAGCAAATCTTACATCTGAAAGCTGGGATTTTCTCTGGAGTCTTCCAAAGGCAACGTGTGTTTACCCTCACTCTAAAAGAGGCTTTGCTAATACTATAAACTGCTGTGTTTGATGGGGCATGGAGAGCATTCACTTGGGATGCAGCAGGGAGTAATGCATGAAGGACCCAAATGAAGGTAAAGAATTGGAAGATTTAGGGATTTCTGCAGCTTGACTTTTCCCACCTGCTGTGTTCAGGGACCTCATTAAGCCTTCTGCTGTCAGCAAGCCAGCTCTCTCTTGATTAATATCCTAACCACTTGTGCTTATTAAATACCCCATAGCTCTTTTCCGAAGAGTGAAATTGCTAACGTTGTATTCTGACTAAATTTTACCTGGTGGAATTATAGTGTTCCTCTCTAAATTCCCCTTGCACTTTCAATTGTGCACTGTTCTTTTTCTCCCCACTTCCTGTACTAGTGTGAATTGTTCCTTTATATTGCTGTGCTCCACCCCAGAGATAGCTGCATTCCCATGGAGGAAGGGATGATGCCTATTCATATCTTCCTTTGAAATCACACTGAAATCTTAGTTAATGTTTGTAAACTGCTTTGAGATAATTGGATGAAAGTTGCTAAAGAAAGCAAAGTATAATCCTTATATATATATATATTATAAGCAAAGGTGCACTATGAGACCATCAACGTAATTAAAAATACTAAACATTTGCTGGTCATATGATTTTATTACAGCAACCTATGCTATTCTCTATCAGGCAAGTTACTTGACAGAAAAGTCTTTATCCTACTGAAGTGTTAAGTATATCATGCTGCACATGAGTGCCGTTATATTTCTAATCTGTCTTGCTTTATTTTTTTTTGTATGTGTAAGCAAAGTTGCATGGTTTTGTGGTTAAATACAAGCAAGATGGCTAACATAGTGCTCCCATCATCCTACTATTGGTGGAGCTGCACCAGGGCTATCAATAGTGGGAAGTTTTAAGACGAAAAGTCTAGGTTAAAAACACAGAGTGAGATTTTCAAAGATATTTCTGTTTCTCTGGAAGTGGGCGACAGGGGAGGAATCATGAGAGGATTACCTGGGAGGCATCTGGTATTGGCCACTGTCGACAGACAGGATACTGGGTTAGATGGACCTTTGGTTTGACCCAGTATGGCTGTTCTTATATTCTTATTGTAGGTGCCTAAAGATACAGAAAGATGCCTATTGGAATTTTCAAAAGTATGTAGACGGGCTAGGTGCTTTGCATGCACTGGATGATTGGAGCAACAAGAGCGATTAAAGGTCTAGAGAACATGAGCTATGAGGGAAGACTGAAAGAATTGGGCTTGTTTAGTTTGGAAAGGAGATGACTGAGAGGGGACACGATAGCAGTTTTCAAGTATCTAAAAGGGTGTCACAAGGAGGAGGGAGAAAAATTGTTCTCCTTGGCCTCTGAGGATAGGACAAGAAGCAATGGGCTTAAACTGCAGCAAGGGAGGTTTAGGTTGGACATTAGGAAAAACTTTGTGAGGGTGGTTAAACACTGGAATAAATTGCTTATGGGGGTTGTGGAATCTCCATCTGTGGAGATATTTAAGAGTAGGTTACATAAATGTCTATCAGGGAAGGTCTAGACAGTATTTGGTCCTGCCATGAGGGCAGGGGACTAGGCTCGATGACCTCTCGAGGTCCCTTCCAGTTCTAGTGTTCTATGACAGTGTTTCTGAAAGTGTACCGCAAAATCACTTTGAGAAACATATTAACTGGCTGCCCTGATTTTTTTATGTACTGGCACCGCAGCCTCACGGCTGCCATTCACTCAGTTTTGTCCATTGCAGCCAGGGCGCTGCTGGCCAGTGCTGTGGGGGTTAACACGGCCCCCCCACCCCGGGCGGCCGCTGCAGCCTGCCGGGAGCCGGGCGCCGGGCAGCCCCCGTAAGTTGGCAACCTGGGCAGCTGCCCGGCTAGCCCACCCTGTAGTCCAGCCCCGATTGCAGCCAAGGGGAGCTGTGGGAAATGGCGTGGGCTGAGCCATCACTTCCTGCGGTGCCCCTTGGCTGCAAAGGATGAAACGGAGCCAGTGGGAGCCGTGAGGCTCCATGGCCACGGCGCCAGTAAATAAACAAACCGGGGAGGCCAGTTAATGTGTTTTCTCAAAGTGATTTTGTGGTATACTTTCAGAAACACTGTTCTATGAAATAAGGGTAGCTACAACCTTATTTAAGTGCGGTTGTTAAACTCAGCTGCAAGGACAGTAGAGACAGGTACCTGGATTTTTAGCACCATTACGATTTCACAGTTCTCAGAAACTAAAAATCTTTTTTTATACTGCTCAGGGAAAACATGCTAGAACCTTCCTACAGCAGCAGCAAATAGGTTTAACTCAACTAGCATGGGTCTTTACCTTGGAAGAAAAGGAATTAAGAGCTGTCATCGAATCAGTGAGGAATGGTGTACAAATAAAAAAAGTCAGCCTTCTAGGATACAGTGTGATAAACTAGAGGAGCCATTCCATGTCTCTTCCAACCCAGATGATTATAGGCAGGGCTGGCCTTACCATGAGGCAAACTGAGGTGGCCGCCTCAGATGCCAGACTGCAGGGAGGGGTGCCACTAGGACCTAGAGTGTAGAAAATTGTGTCTGCTGCTGGTGCATCTGTATTCTCTCTGCTCTAGATGCACAGAGCTGGTGGAGTGCTCTGCTGGAGGAAGGAGGGCACAAGAGACATAACAGGCAGGCAGGAGAAAAGGGGGCATTGGGGCATCATTTGAGCTCCCCGCCTCAGGTGCCAAAATGTTGTGGGCCGGCATTGATTATAGGTTCAGTGAAACTAATGTGCAGTCTAGTTAGTCGGTGTTACATAGGTCAAATTAGCAAATGGCACCATTTATTTTTTTCAGGGGAAGAATTTCTGTGACCATAGATTCTACGTCTCTTCATCCCTGATTTGGCTTGCCCTATCACTAGATTCTGACTGCTTTGGGATGGACTTTGAAATATTGCCACCTCCAAGCAGTCAAAAATCATGAGATGAAAAGCATTATTTTTATTTGCCTTCTTAAGGTACACTCGTTTCATGTTTTCATGTCTTTCATCCCAGCTGAGGACTCTACATTTAATGAATAGCTAGAAAGCTGTATCATAACAGAAAGCTAAAAAGCTGAGATTCTCTTATGGTCTCGACTCCATGAGTGGGGGCTTTAGGAAAAATACCACATATGGTCAAATTCACAATAAAATGATATGTGGCATGGTTAGTATCTTCCTATATGTGCACACAGAACCCAGTTCATTGTGGGCACCACCACAATGAAAATAAATAACAGTGATTAACACCTGGAAGAAAGAACGGAATATACACCTATTGATGGCATTCCACACAGAGGCTCGAGAGGCATTAAATAACCTTAAATGCCTCTCAGTGCTTATTTTAACTCTAAGTCAAAATTCTCCTTCATTTGCCAAACACTTGTTTTCTCCTGAGACTTAAATGGAACTCTGTGATGCTGTTAAACTGTTCCAATGTCTTTTTTCATTGACACTTGAACAGAGCAGTTTAAAGCTTTTTATGCAACAACGGAAATCTTCAGTAAGCCTTAGATTGTGTCAGCATCAGCTCTGCCATTCATTGTATTAGCATGAGGAACAAATTAAGGTTATTATTTTGCCTCATACGATCACCTTAATGAGATCTCAAGATCGAAGTATAATGTTCTAGTTGATTAGAGTTTCCATATAGCCAGAGTCTCCTGTGTAAGAAGAGGAGATCAGTGGTATGGCTCAGATCTAAGAGGGAGTAGGAGTCCACAGAACCCAGGTTTTGGCGCTCAAAGAAAACATCAGCTAAGTCCTGATAATGTGCTCAGAGGAAGAAAGGTCTGACTCCTGGTATATTTGAGTAGCAGAAATTCCATACCATGCTTTTGCTTTTCCTCTGCTGTACTGAAAGAAGGGAAACATGAATCAGATGCAGTAGGAGGAATAAAAAACCATGGAAAATTAAGCACAAAATAATTAGAGGGAAAGACAAAGCATTAATCTCCTCTTTGAAGATCCATTTGGTCCTCCAGTGTAGGCCTCTCATGGAGATCATTACATCAGGTTAACCCTTGCAGTAGTGTTCCTAATCTTGGTTTTTGTAGTGCTATATTAATCCCTTTACTGCTGGTCCCCTCTGCAGCAGCAGAACAGAGCTGTATTCTTTTGAAGCACCATGCAACCTCAAAGCATCAGAAGGACATAATGGGATGTTCACCAGCATGCAGGCAATTAAAGGTGTTTCCCCATGTCCTTCATTCCTCTTGGCACCAGTGCAGAAGAGAGACTGAGTCTAAAGGAAAGCAGAAATGGAATTAATGATCTCTCCCACCTTTTCTGAAGGTGATCAGAGTTATTAGATATTAATAATACTTTGTTCTTCTGAAGTTCCTTTCATCTGAGGATCTCTAAATGCTATGTATATATTGAACAGAGCCTCAAACACTCCCTGGGAAGTAAGTAAGGGTATGTCTACACTAGCTCATTAATTCGAGCTAGGTAGGCAAATGAGGCTACCAGAGTTGAAAATGATGGCTGGGATTTAAATTAACTGTTACTACTCATTTCACTAATGACTTAGTTCAAATTAACATTTCACTGCCACGTGTAGCCGCGCAGCAGAGAGTTCGGGCTAGTGAAATTTCAAATGGCCACCAGATGGGAACATGCAAATAAAATTTAAATATCCCAGGTTTCATTTGCAACTCCGGTCACCTCATTTGCCTACCTAACTCGAATTAATGAGCCAGTGTAGACATACCCTAAGACACAAAGGTTATATCTACACAACAGCGTTATTTCAGAATAACTGATGTTATCCCAAAATAATATAGTCCGTGTCTAGACAGCAAGCAGTTATGTCGACATAATGTCGAAATAATGTTGAGCTGGAGAATTTCTTACTCTGACTCCTGTAACCCTCATTTTATGTGAAGTAAGGGAAGTCGGAGGAAGAGTGCTCTAACTCGGATTTCCTGCTGTGTAGACAGTGTCAAAAGCCAAAATAAGCTATTTTGACTTAAGCTACGCGATCCACGTAACTCAAGTTGTGTAGCTTATTTCGGCTTTAGCCCTGCTGCGTCGACGTGCCCAAAGTGAAACAGAGAGAGGCTGACTTCCTGAACATCATGTAACAGGTAATCCAGGAGTCCTTTGTCCCTAACGCTAAGATATTTCAGTGGAGAAAGTGGGAGATTGAAAGAGACATTAAGACTTCATTAACCTCTCCAATCAAACTCCTCTGGATGTCTTAAGCATGATTGCCAAAATGTAACAGCTGCTCTTTCCTTCTCTGATGCTTTTTAAGATGCAGCGTTCAACTCTTAAACAGACAGGAACCGGTATCAGCACTACATGGAGAAGATAATCACTCCTGCACAGAATGGGAAGCTTCTCGACAGATAAAAAAGTCTACTGCAGCCATTACCATCATGGCCTGTGGTCTTATTCACTGTCCCAAGTTAGGCAGGTTGGTAGACCTGATCGTTGTTGTTGACACATATCCAAGGCAAATCTTGTTTCTGCAGGTAATATTGCTGGTGAGTCAGTAGGCGTTCCATATATCAAAGCACTTAGATTTGACAGCCTGGTATGTAACTATGAGCTGTACAGATCATGTCGGCACTGCGTGTGTTATCTGGGCAGCACTGCAATAAACTGCAGAAGGGATCTCTCTCAGCAGCAGTCTCTCTTCTTTCTTTGTTCCAAAGTTTTGGCCAGGAGCCTGGAGATTTTGTCTCTAGGTCTTTACAGAACGTTAACACAGAACTTAGCTAAGAAATCTTGTGGTTGCTGATCTTTGGATGGTGTGACGTAGTGGGGGTACCTGGCTGGTTTCTATGCTGCTGGCTCTGGGGGAACCCCCACTGGCTGCCGTGGGTACCACGACCCAGCAAAACAGGATGAGTCACTATGCAAACCAGTGGCCAGACACCCCCCATGGAGAGGAACAAAGGAAGGTGGAATGCTGCCTTGGCTGGGGGGCAGGGCTGGAAGTGAGGGAGTTGGTTGCTGGCTGTCGGAGGGCATGGAGGGGAGCCTAGGAGAAGGGGCTGGAGTTTAGGGGCCCAGTCTCCCCCATCCCAAGGGGGCCTGAGGCATCCTAGCCCAGTTCCTGTGACCAGACTACATCGGTGCTGCGCTGAGCTGGAGGAGCAATAAACCACCCTCAATTCCACTGGCTGGTGCAGTCTGTTTGTGCCATTTCGGGGTGCAGGAGACGGGGAACCCCCAACGCGCCGTCACACTGGTGTCAGAAGTGGGATGCACTGCACCCCGTGGATGGAGCTTCCAGCGGCAAGCGACAAGGCGCAGTAGAAGCAAGAGCCCTGGAGCCAGGCGTGCTGGAGACAGAGCGAAGCGGTTCCTGGGAATCGTGGGGCGCTGCAGCACTAGACTGGTGAGTCTGCACCGAGGGGCCCAGCGGGCAGATGGCCTACGCCCGACTCTTGAAGGCAGAGCTGGTGGGGCTGTGCAGAGAGAGGGGCTTGCCTGTGCAGAAAGCAACCAAGGCCCAGCTGATTGCCCAGCTGGAAGATAATGACCAGCCACAGGGCCAGGATCTTGTCCCCAGGGGAAGCAGCCAGACCCCCCCTGAGAGTGTGTCAGGCTCAGAGAGGGGGAGGAGCGCTGGAACCCACCGGAGAGATGAGACAGCGTCTCCCGGGAGGCCTGCAAGCCGTAGCCCATCTAGGGCAGGGGCCAGCCCAGCGGAGCTGCGGCGCCTGGAGATCCAGCTGCGGATCAGGGAATTGGAAGTAGAGGACCGAGAGAAGGACCGCCAGGATCGAGAGAGGCAGCGGCAGCATGAGCTGGCCATGGCAGAGCGGAGAACCGGCGGGGCACCGGCTGCGCCAAGTGCGGATGGGCCCCAGGGTCCCAGGACTGCCAGACGCTTGGAGAGGCTCGTGGTGGCCCAATTGAAGGACGTGGGCGACATAGACGGGTTCCTCAGCTCCTTTGAGAGGGCCTGTGGACTGCAACGGGTTCCCCCAGCTGACTGGCTGCAGGAGCTCATCCCCGCACTGAACCAGGAGGCGGCCGGAGTGCTCAGTCAGCTGGAGGACCTACAGCCAGGGGATTACAACCGAGTCAAGGAGGCCCTGCTGCACAAGTTCGGGCTGACCCCCGAGATGTACAGGAAGAAGTTCCGGGGGGTACAGAAAGGGCCACGGGAGACCTATGTGGATCTGGCCTCCCGCCTGGCGCAATACTGCCGCAAGTGGGTGTCTGGAGTCGGAGCCCAGACCGCAGAGGAGCTGCTCAAGCTGGTCATGATGGAGCAGTTCTATGAAGCGTGCCCACCCAAACTGAGGCTGTGGCTCAAGGACCGGAGACCAGAGAACCCCCAGGAGGCCGGGAGACTGGCGGAGGAGTTCACGGAGAGCCGGTCCGGGTGTGAACGGGAGTCCCGGAGAGAGAGGGAACCGCGCAGAGATCGGATCTCGGCTGAGCGACGGAGGGAGTCAACTACGGGGCGAGACCAAGGAACAGGTCGTCTGCGCCCCAGAGAACCAGCCAGGGCCTGGACAGAGACAGCCCAAAGCCTAACTTGCCATCGCTGTGGGCAAAAAGGCCACAAGAGGGCTCAGTGCACCAGGTCCCAGGACCGGGGACTTTCCAGGGTTAACTGGCTGGGGCGGGAGGAAGGGCAGGCTGCCCCAGAGGCAGGGGCTGGCAGGCAAACCTCAGCTCAGAGAGAGGGGAAGGATGCTCAGTGCACCTCCCCTGGGAGGTCTGATTCTCAGGAGGCGGATTTCTCCGTGTACCGGGTGGGGGCAGGACGGCCCCTGCGGAGCGAGTGCCTCATACCCCTGGAGGTGGATGGTAGGAAGGTGACGGGCTTCTGGGACACGGGGGCGGAGGTGACTCTGGCCCGATCCGACATAGTGGCCCCGGAGCGGATACTACCCCACGCGCAGCTGACCCTGAAGGGCATAGATGGGTCCCCGTTTAAGGTGCCTGTAGCCCGGGTGCATCTGAAATGGGGGGCGAAGGAAGGCCTCAAGGAAGTGGGGGTGCACCCGCACTTGCCCACCGAGGTGCTGATGGGGAATGACCTAGAGGAGTGGCCCCATGAATCCCAGCGGGCTCTAGTCACTACCTGGAGCCAGAGCCAGCGGGGGGCTGACAACGTGGGTCCAGGGAAGGACTCCTGGCAGCATCCTCAGGGTCCCATCCCAGTGGACACGGGGTCCAGCCAGGCTGGGACTCCGGACCTAGGCAGAGGTGGGGGACAGGTCCCGATCCCTGCCTCAGCAGCTGAATTCCAGGCTGAGGTGCAGGCAGACCCCTCCTTGCAGAGGCTGAGGGACCAGGCTGGCCTCCGTGCAGCTCAGCCCCTGGGGAGAGGTGGCCAGGAGAGATTCCTGCGGGAGCGTGGGCTCCTGTTCCGTGAGTGGCTTCCCCCCAGGAAGGCGAGGGCATGGAGGGTAGAGCGGCAGCTGGTCGTCCCCCGAAAGTATCGCCTCAAGCTGCTGTATTTGGCCCACGATTCCCCCGTTGGGGGCCACCGGGGGATCCGGAGCACCCGGCTGAAGCTGCTCCAGCACTTCTATTGGCCGGGAATCTTTACAGCCGTGCAGCGGTACTGCCGGTCCTGTGACTCCTGCCAGAGGGGCGGGAAGGCCCAAGACAGGAGGAAAGCGGCTTGGGGGTCTCTACCCCAGATAGAGGACCCTCTGGGCTTGCTGAGAGAGTTATGGGAGGGGAAGACCTCCCTGGATGGAGCATCGGGGGTGGAAGCCGCCCTGGCTGTCCAGAGAAGGCTCGCTGGGCTCATGGCCCCAGCCCGAGAGACCCTGGCCAGAGATCAAGGCCAGTGGAAGGGTGGGTGTGACCCCCGAGGACAGGCCTGTGCCAGTCGCCCTGGAGCGGGGCGGCGAGTGGACAGAGGGAAGCCAGCTCATGTGGGGCCTCGCCACGGCCGGCCCGAGTCAAGGGGAGCACCCATGTCCCCAGGGCGGGTTCCCACGCAGAGGACCCGAACTTCCCTAGGTCACGAGCGGAGTGACCCTGCTCAGTTCGCTCTCGGAGGGGGGAGAACTGTGACGTAGTGGGGGTACCTGGCTGGTTTCTATGCTGCTGGCTCTGGGGGAACCCCCACTGGCTGCCGTGGGTACCACGACCCAGCAAAACAGGATGAGTCACTATGCAAACCAGTGGCCAGACACCCCCCATGGAGAGGAACAAAGGAAGGTGGAATGCTGCCTTGGCTGGGGGGCAGGGCTGGAAGTGAGGGAGTTGGTTGCTGGCTGTCGGAGGGCATGGAGGGGAGCCTAGGAGAAGGGGCTGGAGTTTAGGGGCCCAGTCTCCCCCATCCCAAGGGGGCCTGAGGCATCCTAGCCCAGTTCCTGTGACCAGACTACATCGGTGCTGCGCTGAGCTGGAGGAGCAATAAACCACCCTCAATTCCACTGGCTGGTGCAGTCTGTTTGTGCCATTTCGGGGTGCAGGAGACGGGGAACCCCCAACGCGCCGTCACAGATGGTGATAGAAAATCAAGGAGCTGACTACATTAGTGATTAAATGCACCATGGCATTCTTTGCAAAAGTGAGAATGCTACCCCTTACAATCGTTATCAAATTCCAATGGGGGGATTGCATTTTGAAAACCTAAATCCCCACTAACTTGGCAGTTTTCTTTACTCCTACCCTGAATTATTGTCTAATGCTGCTTTGCACAATGAAGCAATTGTCATGTTCCACATCAGAGTTTGATGCATTTCAGTGATACATTTATATCTAACATTTGTAGTGTATTTTGGTATCCTTTGGAATGAAAGATGCTGTAAAAATGTGATAATCCTAAACATAATTGTTAAAATATCTTACATTTTCCAATGAAAGGTAGGGAGAGCCAGGATTGCAGGAAACCACCTTATTTTGAAATGTTCCTTTTTAGTGAAAAAAACACCAAATCCTAGAAGTATTAGGATATCGATCTTCATACTAAGGGGGTAGGATTTCAGTTTTCTAGAGATACAGAAAAAACTGAGTTCCTGAAGGATTTCTTGATATGTAAATAACAAAGGGAGGAGGAAATTATCATGTAACTTCTTAACAATTAAATGTATTCCACCCCCTCCAATCATACACTCATGACTCCAAAACTTGAACAATAGGCTCCTGATTCATTATAAACCCAAGTTTCTCATAGTCTGACATGGAACCAGATGGAGATTCTCCACATTACCACAGGGAAACTCCAGAGAAGTACACCAATGAGGCTGCAGAAGAGAACCTGTCCTCTGGATCTTGATACTAAAAATGCTGAATCGAGAGAGTAAAATAACAACAAGGAATGTCATAAAGATTAAAGAAAATTGCCCCACTACTGTTTCAAGGTTCCTGTTCAACTATGTTTTGTCATGTGCCTAATTCTGAGCAGCTGCCTGTCTCCATTTCTGAAGCCTGCATCTTGGAGGACTGAGTACACATTTATGCTCTACTAGAAGATTTACTCAGCATTGCTCAAGTTTTTATTTCAAAACAACAAATGGTCTGGTAGCACTTTATAGACTAACAAAACATGTAGATGGTATCATGAGCTTTCATGGGCACAGCCCACTTCTTTAGATGACCTGAGTTTTGAGTTTAGGATGTGCAGACCCAAAATAAATAGGGGAGAATGGAGAGGGGGGAAGGAAAAAAAAGAGGGGGGTGGGAAACAAGAAGCAGAGAGTTGGGAGCACTGGGCTGGAGGGCATCGGGTGGCTGGCTCGAGCCGTGCCAGGTGCAGGGTCTGCTGGCTGGGTGCTGGCAGGCTTGCACCTGGCACGGGCACCGTAGCCAGCCCGTGCCCCTTTAAGGGGTCCGGGGCTGGGAGGGGGGCAATAGAGTTTCCCTGGTGTTGGCCAGAGTGGCCACCAGGGAAAGCTGGGGAGGGCTAGCCTCCCACTAGTTCGAATTAAGGGGCTACACAGCCCTTAATTCGAACTAGTAAGTTCGAACTAGGCTTAGTCCTCGTGGATTAAGTTTGAACTAGCGGAGCGCCAGTGTAGCGCCTATCAAAGTTAATTCGAACTAACATCTGTTAGTTCGAATTAACTTTGTAGTGTAGACATACCCAAATATATACTAGATTCCATCAGGAATCATCAGGCATCACTTTTTCTCCCAACAGAAAGAGCTGTGATATGTTTTCATTCTGTGGTGGACTGTTTGGAACATAAGGATACTTCTACCTCCTTCAGCCAAGGGCAGGGGAAAGCAAGGAAGAAGTAGGAAATTCTCACTGCGAGTTTTCTTATTATTCCATAGGCCTTTAGAGTTACAAATCTCTCCACAGCCAAATAGAGTCATAGAACTAACCCTTAGCAGCAGGCACCTGGAATTAGCATGCAGCCTGTCAGGGAGCATGAAACCTACTATTATTCTGAAAAGAACAGCAAACCTGCTCTTTTCTTTTCATTGCCTTTAAAAAAAAGAATATGAGCACATTTTTCTTTCTTATCAAAACATCCCAGAGACGGATTTTTGTGCAGAGGAAAAGGGCTTAACACACATTCTGCCAGCGTGTCTCGGTTTTCATTGGGTTTTCAAAAATAACAAAACTGCCTACATATTGTTATGACTTTTAGCACAAGTTGAGGAGGGGGTGGGATCAATGTAATTTAGGTCAGTTTCAAGAGAAAAAGGCAAACCTGCTGCCTACTCTGTCCTATTTAGTAAACAGCAATACATTCCACCCCCACTTCTCCCCAAAACAGAGCCTTTGGAACATTTCCAGTATGTGAAATGGACTCAGAATTTCTTCCTCGTCTCTTTGTAATAAGAAAGGGATTGGAGAAGGTGAAGGTTAGTGCAGCGAGCTGCTCTGCTTGATATTGCTAAAGGGAGCGGTGCAGGTGTTTTCTGCTCTTCTAGACTCAGCTGGGTAGACAAGATTTTCTGGAGGATGAGAGGAAAATTATCAAGCCATCACACTACCAGATGCTTTCCTCATACTAACCTCAGGCACTGTTTGTAAGATCCAAGGAGGGAAGATTAAAGAGCCTCTTGCAGGTGGTCGAAGCCTCACTGTTCAAGACACTTGAAAGCAGAATGGACAAAGCCTGAAACTGGTCGATATAGGGAACAAGTTTAAACTGGGTTGGGGTAGGCAGGTGACCTACTACATCTTTGCCATCTGTAAATGTGATGCTTTTCAGGACATCTTTGATTTTACAGCTTAACCAAATTAGTTAGGGATGCAGAGAAAGGAGTTGAATACACAGTTTCCTATCAACTCGCCTGGCAGAGATGCTGTTAGTTCATCTGGATCCTGGCTTTGCATTTTAGCTTAGGTAGTATACAGTTTACATTCATATGTAGCAAATCCACCCATCAGTTTTTGGGCATAGAAGATAGTGTTTAATTCTTCCTGGAGCACTTGCTTACAGGTTGGCAAACACAGAGGGTACGTCTAGACTACAAGCCTCTTTCAAAAGAGGCTTTTTCGAATCTTTCAAATCAGGCAGTCTGGATGCTCTCTATCGAAAAAGCACAGTTTGCGTTCGACGACACCTTTTTTTTGAAAGGGCAGTTTTGGAAAAAGGCATTATTCCTCGTAAAATGAGGTTTTCCATGATCGAAAAAACTGCTGCGTTCTTTCGATTTACTTTCGAAAGAACATGGCAGCAGTCTAGACGCAGGGAAAGTTTTTTTTAAAAAAAGGCCACTTTTTTTGAAAAAACCCTGTAGTCTAGAGACACCCAGAGTCTGCAGAGAAAAGGGTGAGCATCCTTGGACAAGTAAAGGGTGGTCTAACATACTGACATAGCGTTTCCCTTTGCTGAGATCAAGAATCTGCTATTAATATCTGTGGTCTTAAAGAGGGAAGTGTATTTTATGCAGACTAATAAAACTGTCTCACAAAGATAATACAAACTAGCACTCAATGATGGGTGTTATTTTTGCCTCTTTCTCTATCACACAGCTGTGGTGAATAAAGTTGTGATACTCCAGCAAGAGAAGATGAATAAATGGACAGACACACATTTTTGATCTCTTAGGCTCTAAATAGCAGGCTTCCGAATTCTCTTTTAAGGATGGGAGGGTGAGGGAGATAGCTTTGATGCTAATAGTTTCTAATCTTAGGAAGACAGACATCTGCAATAAGATTCTTATAGTACATATGGGCTATTAATATTTACCCTTTCAAAAGCATCTTTCACCTAAGAATCTCAATGCATTTTTGCAGATATTAAAAAGTTACAATCACAGTCCTCCTATGGGGGGGAGGAAGGGGGAAACTGAGGCACATAATAGGTCATTGAGTTTCCAAGATGACCACAAGTAACTGACACATCAGGCAGGGAACCCAGGAGTCCTAATGCCTCATCCCAGCTGTAACCCCAGATTCACTCCATGTCACGAATGAAAATTGCAGCTGCAGATCTATGCATCTGAGACTGGACTCCATCATCCATTAGGCCTTTTTGCAGTAGCTCACCATCTAATTGTTTTCATACTCCTGTTTATTATAGCAGAGGGTTCTGCTATACCTTTGCTTGTGGCTGCATTTCCACTATACAGAGCCCTTGTTTATTTGCAGAATGGTACAAAAGCTATTAGCTCAGGATCAGGAATATTTATCTCTTTGTTTATTTGGATATTTTGAAGCAATGTTTTTGTTTTGTTTTGGTTTTGTTTTGTGGTGAGTGGAGGGAATTTAAGAGTGTTGTGAGAAAAAAAAATCTAGCCAACTGTCGTTCATTGCATGCCTGCCTCTGTGAGGAGAAATGGCTAGAACAAGGGATTGAGAAGATTTCTGCTTTCTCTTACTAGCTTTGCCACTGATTTGCTGTGTTATTTTGAACAAGTCACTTACCTCACATTTATTTATTAATTATGATTATTTCTGTAGCCCCAAAGGTCCCAGCGATGAACAGGGCTGCATGAAGCTAGGTGCTGTTTGTATGCATGAGAGACCATTCCTGCCCCAGAGAGCTTACAACCTAACTAGTAATGAAAGACAAAATTTGGGAGAAAAGGAGTATTATTTTCCCAATTTTACAGATGGAGGAAGTGAGGCCCAGAGATTCAGTGACTCATCCAAGGTCTTACAGCCAATCTGTGGCAGACTCAGGAGTCAATTCTGAATAGCCTGAGTTCCAGTCTAGTAGTTCATAGATTTTAAAGCCAGAAGGAACCATTGTGATTCTCATGTGATCTTTTGTATAACAGAGGATTCCCGCTTCATGTCCAAACTATGCTTGCACTACAGCCTATCATTTAGAAAAATTCCTGAAACAGATCATAATGTACATTCAAGTCGTATCCATAGGGACTGATCCCATGAACGCCAATGCTTTAACCAAAAGACCATCCATTCTCTCTTGTGGTCCTCTTCATGCCTCAGCTTACATATCTGTAAAACAGGACAAATATCTACCTCCCAGAGATGCTGTAAAGCTTAATCAAGTAATTAAAGACAGTGCTTTCTGATTTTTCAATGGAAATGCTAGGGATAGAAATACTGTCAGCATAAACATGAAGGTTCATTGAAGAGATTTATCTTCACACACACACTTTTTTGGAGGGGGGAGGGCATATACATTCTCACACCTTGATCTTTTTCTTTATCTGATTGGAAAGTTTAAGCTTTCAAAGGGTTAAAATCTATCAGTGGCTCTGAAGATGCCTGAGGAAAATACTTGTTGGCTACGTCTACACTGGCTGCTTTTTGCACAAGAACTGTTTTGCAGAAGAGTTCTTGCACAAAAAGTCTTCCACAAGAGCGCATTGGCATGTGCTTTCGTGCAAGAGATGTGCTTTTGCACAACAGCGTCTATGGCAGTGTGGACACTCTCTTGCGCAAGAAAGCTCTAATGGCCATTTTAGCCATAGGATTTTCTTGCGCAAGAAATTCATGTTGCCTGTCTACACTGCCCTTTTGTGCAAGAGTTCTTGCGTAAGAGGGCTTATTCCTCGTGGGGAGAGGAATAACTCTTCTGGAAGAAAAGCCCTGTTTTCTGACGCTAGACTGTAAATTTACTTGTACAAGAATGCGTGTGCAGTGTAGACACCCAGCAAGTTTTTGCACAAGAACAGCTGTTCTTGTGCAAGAAGCCACCAGTGTAGATGTAGCCATTGTGTTTGTATTCATTTCCATTCTGAGAACAATCATCTATGAAAGTGAAATTCTTTATGGAATTAATCAGTTGCCCCATTGCTAATTGTAGTACTGGCCTTCCCGTACCATACCTAAGGTGCCAACAATGTGTCCATAATATAATTCCTCCTTTACCATACCAGAAGGCAGTGGGTTAAGCCATGGGATTCCTGGAGACCTCAGTGATCTTTTAATATATAAAAAATAAATATCTTGCATTTATAAAATACTAGTGTCAGAGTCTAAGAAAGTGAAACTGACCTGCCTAATTTCCTTGTCCAAGCTGAATAACCTGGAAAAAATCTAAATAAGTTTAATGATCTGAAGTATAGGATCAATTCAGATCTCAGTTACGTTGGTGTAATTCAGGAGCAGCTCCACTGAAGATAGTAGAGTTACTCTGGTAAATAAAATCGAAATCACACCATGTTTTTTTAAAATTCTTTCTGTTTTAATAATCTACTATGCTATTAGTAACACAGAGAAGAAATCATTTAAAAATATATGACTATTATTCTGATAGTATCCATTAAACATTGCACAAGACATAAATAAAATGTTATTTCCATTATGTTTAACATCACCAACAATCCTTGGCTCTTTTTATTTTAAAACCAAAGCAGTCCAAAAAGTGTTTTTTGTTAAGTATTAACATTATATTCCATGCAGATAATCAATAGTAAATACATTGCATTAAAAGACAGCTAAAGTGCCTTTAGTCACCCCCAAATAGTCCAATTGTGCTGTAAATTCAAGTATGTGGAAAGTAGGCCGTTAGTAGAGAGAAAATATTTTGAAGCCAGGTCCTGCTTCCATTGAAATAAAAGGGATTTGGCCACTGATTTCAGCAGGAACAGAAACAAGCCCTTGTTTTGTTTTTAATGCACCCTGTTGTATATTTTCCCAACTGCTGAATGCACAGAGAAGTGGTCAATTAACATATGCCCTGATCATTCTCCATTTCAAGACAAGCAGCGCAGCTATGGGTAATAAGAGGCCCATGGGCTAGACACAGTTCACCAGGATTAACCCCTGACAGCCTGCCTGATGCTTTATTTACCTAAGCATCTGCAGGTATGGCTGCTCGCAGCTCCCATTGGCTGCGGTTTGCTGTTCCCAGCCAATCAGAGCTGCGGAAAGCCTGCATCTCCCAAATCAGCTAAGTTACACTGATGACTTTCTACTTGGTCCCACCTCCGTTTCCTTGAACAAGAGTGCAGTGTTTGCAGGTCATCAGTGAGCATCCTTCACATGTATTTCCCCTTCCGCTCTTTAATGCCATCAACAACCACTGCTCTGTAGAGCTGTTCCACTGTGAAACCACATGCAATGCAAACTAGAGACCTTGCATGCTGAAAGGTTGGCCCCTTTTGATTCCACTGACCCAAAGTGTTCTTAGAGCTCCCAGAACCACACCTCACTACTGAAAAATGCCTGGGATCCTTTATTTTCTTCCATCCCACTCTCATGCTCCTATATGCAAATTAATTCTGAAATTAATGCTGTGGGCTAACTCCTTAGGGATACCTGACGCATGAGCAATGCACTTGGACCAAATGGGTTCACCTGACACTGAGGGCTAGCCAATGCAGCTGTGCTGCTGTAACTCATCTGATAAGGAGACACTGCCAATGACCTGACGTGATAAAATCAACTGCAAGATGCATTAGCTATGCTGGCTTCTCCCACCAACACAGTGCTGTCCACTCATTGCTTAGGTCAGTGGACAAGCCCTGAGGTTCCAAAGAAATGCAGGGAAGCTTGTGTCCATGGGAACTCATTGTTTTAACACTTGCACTATCTGAACTGCCTGGGTGATACCAAATATGTAGGAATAATTTGGAGTTCTGATAACTGGCAGTCAGACAAGAATTCAACAACCGGCAGACACAGCAAGAGGGAGGTTTGGATAATAGGGGTTCAAATAATCAGGATTCCAGAGCATACTGTTGTCTCTGTGTTGCTGATTTCTTTCTTTAGCCCCTCTGTGGTTCACTCATGTGACTCTAGGTCCAACCGTGACAATTAGCTACTAGGTTATGGCTTGGGAAGTACAGATTCTGCTCACATCTGTCTCTAGGAGATAAAGGAGGAGGCAGCTGGGACTGGCACATTGTACTGCATCTCAGCTCTCTCACAACATCGATCCAGGATCCCACAGTAGCTAGGTGAAAGGATGGATAACGAAGAATTTCACTCCAGTCCTCTTCAAGGAGGGGGGGGGGGGGAGAGAGGAAAAAAGAGGCATCAGAGGCCAACACACTGCACTGCCTCTCAGGACATGTCTTCACGACAGGCTGGATCCATGAGGCAGTGAAGGAACCAGTGGACAGACCCATCCCATCCATAGGGTGGTTTGGGACCCCAAGCCCTGCGCTTTGGGGGACTGCGCAGCAGCTGAATCAACCATCCTATGGATGGGAACCGCAGGGCCCAGGGCGGCCCCAGGGGTTACCAGGGAGACTTGGTGTAGGGCAGCACCAGGGGTGGGGCTCCCCACACTCACTGCAGCGGCAGGAGCGGCAGCCTGCTCCGCTCTGCCGCTCATCTCCCAGCCCACCGTGCTCCACTTCTATGTTTCTCAACCTTTTTTTATAAAGTACTCCTTTAAAAAAAAATTGTAAGCATCCCTAGTGCCTACAGTTTTCAGACACATCCAATTTTTTTCTACATTGCAACACATTTGTTTAAACAACTTAATTGTAGCCGTGCGGGTAATAAAATTTTTGGGTGTAAAAAGTACAAAAATAATAAAACGCAGTAAAACTTAAAACAAAAATTCTGTTTTCTCCAAATTTCAGTTGTGGTGCCGTTCCCCCCAGACTTCTCTCAAGTACCCCTAAGAGTACTCATACCACTGGTTGGGAAACACTGGTGTAGACCTTCCCTTTGAACATGTCACCTCAGAGACTGATCACATGAATTACATCATAAATATATGGTGAAATAAAATGCCACCTTTTCATCTGGGGGAAATTAGTGGAAGAGGCCATTCAGATTTAGCTGTAAAGAACTAACAAGTAAACTCATGGGCGGGGTGCTGTTTTTATGGCACTGATCACATATCACTTTCATTAGAAGGGCACTGCCAAGTAAAATTTAAAAAGTAATTTCTTCATCTTCCAACCTCTTAGAAGCACGAAAAAACAAAACAAAAAACATTCCTGGCTCCATTTTTCTATTTGGCAAACATTTTTTCTTCTTCCTTTGCTATTTATGGCCCTGCCACATTTACTCCCTTGACTGCCATTTGCGTCCTCAGTGACATCAACATTGTGAAACAAAAGGATGTCTTTTTTTCAATTTAATTTGTGCATTCCCTGCTGGCTGGCTGGCTGCCTGTCTGTGCAGCAGCCTTCCACAGATATTGGCAATTTTCAGTTAAAATTGATCAAAGCCTACCAAAGAAAAAATTAAAATTCACGTTTGATAAATCTCTACATTTTTTGCACTTTTGACGAGTATTTCTGGAAACCCCAAACACTCCAATGTCACTGAGAAGTCATGCTCAGTAGTGTAGGGCTCTGTAAAGATCTGATTTTTTCCAGTAGTTCAAAGAGAACCATATTTTTAACACAGAATAAAACTTGAAAATTAGCCATAAACGTATCTAAAAATAATCATACAATCACAACTATTAAAAAGATGAAGACCAGTAACCATAGTTACTACCTAATCAAGTATAATCAATAATGAAAATGTTTTGTTTACTGCTGGGAAATGAGGAACATTGCCTTACTATATCATACTGGTTATTCATTTCATTTGATTTCCTGTCTCTCTCAGTACCCAGTACCAGATACCTGAACGGAAGAAACCCCTTAGGCTACATCTAACACTGCACATCCATTTCAAAATAAGCTATTCAGGAATAGTTATTCCGAAATAGCTTATTTCAGAATAGCACGTCTACACTGCAGGGAAACCTCAAGATTAGTCCAAGGCAGGCTTCCCTAATATAGACGTGCTACCTCGATTTAGATCCCCAGGAGGTACTAGGGAGGAATAACGTAGAACAGCCCTGGTGAGGGACTATTTCGAAATAGCAGCAGTGGAGCGTCTACATATGTCTTATTGCAAAATAGCTATTTCAGAATAGGCGTTATTCCTCATAGAATGAGGTTATAGATTTCAGAATAAGCTGCCCATTATTTTGAAATTATTTCATAACAACAGAATGGCTCTGTAGACGCTCGCATAGTTATTTCGGAATAATGGCTGTTATTCCGAAATAACTTTGCTGTGTAGACATACCCTTACTGGGCTACTATGAAATAACTGCCCATAAGGAAATTTTCTTCTTGACCACCGACATTCAGAGGTTGGTTTATTCCCTGATGCATGAGAGTTTATTATATAACTAATGCACTTTTATCCTAATTCACACAAATTTTCATGTTTTAATTCTCCTTCAAAATGTCTAATACTTTTTTGAATCCTACTAAGATAGTGGCTGCAATAACTTTTTGTGGTAGGGAGTAACATGGGTTAATTATACATTATGTAAAGTATATTTGTTTTACATTTGTTTCACAATCACTGGATGCCCTCTTACATTATTAGACATAAGCAGGAGTACATTACTGACTTTCTCTTTGTCAGTTAATATTTTGTATACCTCTAAAAAGTGAAAAAAGTGTGAACTTAAAATACAACAAATGGTCTGGTAGCGCTTTATAGACTAACAAAACATGTAAATGGTATCAAGAGCTTTCATGGGCACAGCCCACTTCTTATACCATCTATATGTTTTGTTACAGGCAGTCCCTGGGTTACGTACAAGATAGGGACTGTAGGTTTGTTCTTAAGTTGAATTTGTATGTAAGTCGGAACTGGTACATATTGTAGGGGAAACTCTAGCCAAACATTTCTCCAGAGCTCAGTTTTATTCTCCCACACCTCACTTCCCTCAGTCCTTTATTCTCAAGCTGAAGTGTCTGCTGAGAAAAGCCGCTCCGCGTCTCCCTGGTCTGCTAGAGGGGGGCGCTAGCTTCGCGTCTCCCTGGTTTGCTGGGGGGAAGCAGCTAGTGCGGGGTTGCCTCACCCCGTTTGTAAGTAGCGATCCGATGTAAGTCGGATCCATGTAACCCGGGGACTGCCTGTATTCTATAAAGACCAGACCATTTGTTGTTCTTAAAGTTTATCCTGTACAGACTAACTCGCTACCCCCTGAAGTGTCTGAAAAAAGTGTGGTTATTTTATAAAGAGAATGAAAATTCAGGGGAAGTTTACTAGTTTATAACCATTTTAAAGAAGGCCAGATTTGGGGTTTGCTCTACATGACTATGTTCCTTTAAACTTATTCAACAGGGGGGCAGGAGAGAAATCAAGCTTCTAGTACAAGATCCTACTTGGAGCTAAAGTTTATCTTTTAAATATCCCTGGAGAGATATGTCTGGACTGATGGTCCACAAGACCTTGTCATGATTGAGTCTGACTTACCCTGTTTGAGCATTCTGATGTCTTCATGACATAATCCGATGCAGCAAAAGCTTCCTTAGTGGCTATGTCTGAAGGAGGATAAGCCAGGGTCTAAATGCTACCTAGCATCCATATTTATCCTTAATGGCTATATAAATTCAGCCCATGAGACAGAAAACATTAATTAGACAGACCCTGCCTTTGGCAGTAATCACTGTCTGTGACAGCTGAACCAGCCAGTAGATAAAATATGCACCAAACATTACATTAGAATAAATAGACAAGGACCATAAGAAAACAACACAACCAACTCACCCTGTTTCTTCTGGGAATGCAAATAGCACTTCACACCAGCCTTTGGGGTCTGTTTAGGTATCTGCCTTTCCTCAGTTTAGGGACCTACTCCTGCTTCAGATGGAGTCAATGGGAGTTACGCAACTGGCTTCAAAGGGAGCAGGAGAGAGCCTGTATTTTATGTCGACTAGTCTTTGGTTCTGATCGCAAAGGATAAGAAAAAGAAAACGTCTAGCAGTCTAATGCTAAATTCCCGACTCAAGGCCACATTGTGATACCAGTGAAAATCCCCAGCAAGGGGCTCATTTGAACCCAGCTGAAGTACACCGAGAGACTCCCATTGACTGCAATGGACTTTGGATCAGGCCTTAGATACATTGGTCCCAATAGAATTACTCTGGATTTGTGACAGAGCAACTGAGTTCAAACGCCAGTCCTCTGTCCTCACTAAGGTGAAACTTCCATTGACTTCACTGAAAAATTTTGCTTGAGTTTACTTCAGTTTTTAGCCCTGGGAGAATAGTATTTTCCACAATGCTCTTTCCACACCCTCTCCCACTGTGATTTGATTGGGTTTTGCGGCGGGTATGAGAGCACAAGACAACCTGAGTTTGAAGGAAAGAATCAAATTTCTCTCACTGACCCAGACATTTGGTGAATCCTCTAGAGAGCATCAGCCTTAGAATGGGTCAGCTTTGCTTTGCTCCCGACCCTAGACAGACCCTAGACAGACGGGGAGAGCTATTAGCTTGAAGGAGAGCAGGTAGGGTAGGCTCAAAGCAGTGGGGTGGGATAATAGGCAGAAGAGGAAAGCAGATGGGCCCAGATTGGGAACTGCTAATCTTAGATGCCTTCGGTGGGAGTGAAGAAATCAACACCACACAACCCCCCTCCAACTGGACTTCAGCTTTCCCTACTGACACCCGCAGGGCTCTGGTGCCTTGCTGCAGGTAGGCCAGCCACACTGCCTCTGCTGTTCCCAGAGGAGGCCTGCAGAGTTGCAAGCCTTGCATTACCCTGATTCATTCTTTTTCAATGCTCCATCGGGTCTTTTTCTTCTGGCTGCTGTTTCTTTCCAGATAGAGGACATAGTTTGTAATAGAATAACAGGAGACTCTAACCCTGAAGACAAGGGAGGTTGTGGGGGCAGGGAAGGAGAAGGAATGCATTCAGCACTGCTCTGCCTCCACAAAGCCCTCCTTTTCGTGGCCAGCAGGTTCCACCTCCGAGTAGGTGGTGTGGTTGCTGTGGTTTCGGAACTTCATGGCTGGCCAATGGTGTGGTCTCTGCTGTGGACAAAGACATAAGTGTGTTAAAAGCCAAGGAAGAAGCTTTAATTTGGGGGGCATGCTGGGAAGTTTGCAACCCAGACCTGAAAAAGCAACATGTATCCTGTACAAGAGCCCATCCTTATTAATAAGGCAACTTCCTGCCTTAAGAGATCACTCCTTATGACATGGAGTATCCTCCTTTTCCGCCTTTAGGAGAAGACCTACTTTCATTAAGCAGCTGGCTTTTGTAGATCTGTGGTCACTTAGGTTACATATTCATATCCCCCAGTGCTGGGACAATACCGCATGAAAAACTGAGGCAACATCAACACCAGGGCTGGGGAACCTCAGATGTGACCCCTGGCTTGCCTGGATCTGGCCCCCAAGGCTCAGGGCTCCGCCCCTAGCATTGGGGAGCCCATGCCTACTGCAGGACTGGAGCACACAAAATGTACTAGCCTGGACACCCCCCGGGGTCGTGGTGCACGAGGGGAATGCGGGAAGTGTCTTTCTCCTCCTCAGTTAGGCCCTGTTAGTGAGGGTCACTTGTGTGCAACCCCCGACTGATTTTTCTGTGGGTCAGTGGCCTCCAGCTCAAAAAAGGTTCCCCACCCCTGATCTATACTAAGCAGGGCTGGATTAACCTTTTGTGGGCCCCCATGGGGAGAATGGAACAAAGTGCAGGGAGGCAATGAGGGCCGACCAGATGCAATGGGGCATAGGGCAGGCCCATGCCATGTCATCTCCTCCTCTCCTCCTCAACACACTCTGCCAACTCTCTGTGGCCAGAGCCCCCACGCCAGACCTCTCCCCTGCACACCACCAACTCTGCCCATTTCCCCCTTGCCTACAGCTCCAACACAACTGCCCAGAACCCTCACTCCCTCGTGCTCCAACACACACATCTTCCCCGCCCCCTCACAGCCTGGCATCCCCACGCATTCATGCAATACATTTCTTAGAGAATTAGAACTAGCTCTGCATTTTCTTTTCATTTTAATTTAGCAACTTACTTTGATCTGTCTGTTTTCCCTTGCACCCACTTACCTCCTGCTGTTTGTACTTAATAAAAACACTTTTGTTTACTATCACGCCCAGTATAAATAATTGTTACCTGGGGTGGAGCAACCACTGTGCACCACTCTTCCATTGACAAAGGGAACTTACCTGATAAACCTTCCCTCTGTAAAACTTTTACACAAAGACGGATTTATTTGGGGGTTTGATCCCTTTTGGGGGTTGGTTTCCTGGGTGTGCTGTGCCCTAGAACCGAGTCCTCCCAGAGCTGAAGTGGTTCAGTGTCTGCGTTGTGCTGCTGGGGGGAGGGTGGTATCCCCAGCTCCGTGCTTGTCTGGGGAGACCAGAGGATCTGGCCCAGCAGGACAGGGTGGTGGGGAGCCCAGAGACCAAGAAGATGGACGTTGTTGGCCTGATCAGCACGCAAGGGACAATCCCAAGGGGCTTCTGTGACCACATCCCATAGAGCAGTGTTTCTTAAACTTTTTAAGACAGAGGAACATCAAACAATAATTTTTTTTATGGGAAACACCAAGGATTTTTTGTTGAGCAGAGCAAAAAAAAAAAAAAAAAAGAAAAAGGTCGCCTTTAAGGACGGCCATTTTGAATTCTGTTGTTCTCCAATGCACACCTCCAACTGCCTTGCGGCACACCGGTGTACCACAAAGCGCAGTTTAAGAAACTGCCGTAGAGCCTAAACACCTCTGTGGATCTGGGCCTTAGCCTCCATTTTCTCAGTGCCCTGTCAGTATAATGGGGATAATAGCTCTGACCTGCCCTGGCTGGGGGAGAAGGGAGTTGTAGGGATAAATACATTAAATCATTGTGAGTCACTCAGTTTTGGTAGAAGGGGCCACAAGATGTCACACGAAGGGGCTGACAGTCTTTCCAGGCCCCTGGGCAAGTGGGACAGCAGCCTCTAAACTCCCGGAAGGGGCAGGGCTGGGTGCAACCAGCCCTCAGCACCACCCAGAGTGTGTCATACTGCTCCCGCTCCCCCCAGTGAGCCCTTAGTGCTGCCTGGAGCGTGCCACATGGTGAAAGCTAAGGAGTCATTTGCAAACTGCAGAGAGTAACAGAACTTCACAGCCCCTGAGTATTTGGAAATTAAAAATCTGCATTAAAAACTTTCACACCATCAGTTACATCCCCCGGGATGGAGCGGTAGCTATTATTAAAGCCCAACTGTTTTAATCTCCCAAATCTAATTCACAAGGTAGCAATCTCGCCTTTGTTACAGCTCCAGGCCAGCTGGAATGTGTGTGCGCTGTCAAAGAGAGTGCGAAAGAGAGAAACAACGTCGGAGTAAATGTGGGAGAGCACCTGAAAGAGTCTGTGGGTGAGAGTGAAAGAGAAAAGCTGGGTGTGAAAGAAAAAGAACCCGGGTTTCAGACATCAACAGCTGGAAGCTGAAGATTAGCTCTGACTGTAGGACCATGAAAAGAAACATTTAGATGTGAAATATATCAAAGGCCCCCTGTTCCTCCTCTCTCTGCTTCTCCAGACCCCGTGTAAGTGCAAGGCAGCAAGGTTAATTGAAATGTATCTGAAACAAGCCTGCTCACAGGATTCAGACGGCAACAAAAGTGTAACTTTAAATGCATGGCTGGCTCCCAAGCCCTAGAGGAGAGAGGCCCAAATTCCCTCCCCTGCTCCAGAAGTTGAGGATTCCCTAAGGGCAGCTGTACCTGGAGGTAAACTGGCTCTTTCATATTCACAGCTCAGTACATCCAACTGCCTGGCTCAGCATGTACCGGCGGCACAAATCAACGTGAATGCTGAGGCTAGACGTCCTCATAAGGGAAGGAAATAGATTTAGAGCTATGTAGCACTGCTGAAGTCAGTGGAACCATGCTGATTGAGGATCAGCCCTCAGAGTCCACTGAGGTAGGCCTTGTCTACACTGGCATATTTTGTCACCCCGAACTGCCTTTTGGTGACAAACAGCCAGAGCGTTACTCTGCCATGCGACTTGTCGGGAAAAACACCCAGTTTTGTTGACAAAAAACTTCCAGCCCTGCAAGAAACTTTTGTCTTTCCCCTCCCTTTATTGTCAACAAAGAGCCAGCGTGGACTCTGCTGTTTGTTTTGTCGAGAGAACTGGCTTCTGCCCATACCCCACACCTGTCCTGATGGCTGTGCTCAGTGTTTTGGGATCTCTGCTGCCTTGCAGGCTGTGCCCCTCCCCTTTCAAAGCTCTGAGAAGTATCTGGCAGCGGAGTGAGCTGCTCTGTTTGGAGAACAAACAAGGAACAAATCTTTGGAGTGCTCCTGTTCTGCCCTGCTAGGAACCCAGCGGCGGGCAGGCTGCTGCTGCAGGGGGAGGGCTGGAGAGGCTGCTGTGCTGCTTTGACATTCCTCAGCATGGAGAGCTCCCAGAGCTATAAGGGAATCCCAAGAAGGGCAGGGATTGGCTCTGCCTTCCCACCACACTGCCCTGCGGGATGCTTCCCCACAATGCTTTGCTCTGTTGAGAGGGGAGCCAGCAACTTGGCCATGAAATGTCGACAACGGGAGAAAAAGCGTTTTTATCGTTTTTCACTTTTGGCAACTTTTGCAGGTTGGCAGCAGCTTCGTTGCCACATCTTCCCAGTGTAGACATCACGTGCTGGGATCTCCTCAACAGGGGAGCAAACGGCCGGCAGATGGGGGCACGTCGCCCTCATTCCTGGCGGCAGCTGCTCTGTTGATAACAGCACAGGAAGAGAGAGCCGGCCTAGCAGGAGGTCTGTACACTCACCTCAATGAAAAACAAGGCAGCGTTGGAGGTGGGGTGGCTGCTGATGTAAATCACAGTCAGGGTTATGGCTGCAATGAGCAGGACGGCCAGGACTATCCCCACAATGGTGCCGGTGTGAATCGGGGTTCCGGCTGTCTTCATGGGAAGGTCATTGCTCACTCCTGAAAAAGGGATTGTGAGAGAGGGTGGGAATGGAGGGAGGATGGCTGGGATCACGTAGGCCTAGCGCAATAAATGGCCAGAGAGGCAGAGAAAGCACACCGAACTCGGAACAAGGGGAGAGACTGAGGCTTTTTCCCCACTAGGGATGTTAAATTGCATGTAATCCAGTAACCCTGTAGCCAACAAATATGTTTTGTTGGCTACACCAGCCGTGGTCAACCTGTGGCCCGCGAGCTGCATGTGGCTCTTCCCCCGCCAAGGGTGTGGCTCACGAAGCCCCCCCCATGGCTCATAAAGCTGCCCCCACACCTCCAAAAACAGCCCTCTCCTCCAAGCTCCCTGTGCTGACCTGGGCAGGGGAGCCATCTGGTGCGGCCATTAAAGATGGAGAATTAAAGATGGTGTCAGGCGGCGGGAGTCTGACGTGGCCAAAAAGCCAAAATCGCGTTTTCTTAAAGGAGCAGAGCTTTTTTTTTTTTTTGCTCGACCGAACGTGACCGGGGGCTCCTTTTAAAGAGGCGAAAGGGGCAGTCCTTTTTTTTTATTTTGCTTGACAACTTTGCCCCGGCTCTTCGCGCTGGATCCACTGATATCTTGGCTCTTTGCCCAGAATTGCTTGCCCCCCCCCCCGACATACACGTTTACCCAATAAGCGGTTCTGCATTAAAAGTAGCTTGGGAGTTGGCGGGCAGAGAGGATGGCTCAGTCCTGGCTCACACTGGGTCCAGGGAGCTACCCCCGCTGTGGATCTGCAAGAAAAATGATTTAGGAGCCCGGGCCCCTAAATAACTCTTCTTGTAGAGACGTAGTGGCCAAACCCAGTGCAAACCGGGACCGAGCCAGTCTGCCAGCTCCTAAATAGTTTTTCTTCCAGGGTCACAATGGGGGTAGCTGCCAGGACTCGGTGTGAGCCGGGATTGAGCCGGCCTGCTGGACAGTTTGCTAAAAAATGTACTTGCCCGGTGGGGGGATGCGTGTAGCCAATAGCATTAATGGATAAGCATCTACTTATTGGTTAATCATTTAACCGGCTACTCTATTACATCCCTAATCCCCACCACCACTTCTGTCACTAGAACTTGTGTCAATCAGGGGTGTGAATAAGCCACCCTGCTGAGCCACATAAATCATACTGACCTAGGTACCGGTGTGGACAGCGCTATGCTGGTGGGGGAGTTTCCTCCCACTGGCATAGCTACTGTTGCTTAGCAGGGTGGGTTAATTAAGTCGAAGGGAGAGCTCTGTCCCATCGGCTTAAACGATTGCACTAGAGAGCTCAAAGCTGCACAGGTGAATCAGCACAGTGGGGAAAGAGGACTTTGGACGTGTTCATCCTCGATGAAATGGTAACGTGCATACAGCGCCCACGGGTCACTGGTCAGGCGTACTGAATATACTGTTACATAGGACACACTTCTTGACTGCCCTGTGCATTGTGTTGGCAGAGTTGGGCAGCTTGGTGGAAAGGAAAACCAGGGACCATTCCTCCAGGGATGCTGTTCTTGTAAAGCTGAGGGTGAGGCTGGCTCATAGAGAGCAGAAGTGAGCTACTATGACTGTCAAGCAGCTCTCTATTAGCTCCATTAGAAGAGGCCCATGACTCAAGCCGAAGGAGTCTCGTACTGGCTTTCCAGTGCTGTGCGTGGGACTCACCTACAGTCATTCTTATTAGTGATGCCTACAAGACAGGTCATTCTTCATATCCTGCTCTTGAGTTTTTAAACCCAAAATAATTCAGATGAAACAAATTGTCCTCCCGCAAAGTGTTCCCTCTAATTTTTTTCCATCCATGTGCAGAATAATTTTTTTTCCCATCCATGTGCAGAATAAATTTTGTTATGAGCACCATGGCATACGCACCACCAGTAGAAACACACACTGCTGGCTATGGGCACTCTGCTAACCAGCTGGGCAGCATTTGAATCTCTCCTGCATGGCCACTCAAATGCTCAGCTTACAGGGAACACTGACGGGGAGAGTGTGTGTGTGTGTGGGATTCCTGAATCCTACAATCCATTTCAGATGATGGCAACATTTGGCTGGAGAGACACGTGATCAACAGCTCCCTCAATCTATATTCCTCATGTACCCAAATGCTCAGTCGGATGGAAACTCATTAGCATTATGCTGCCTGGTGTCCTTAGCATATTTCACCCACACTCCCTTTCATATCTCAGACATGAATATTTAATCACACAGAGGAGAGGAGGCAGCAGAGTCATGGTGGGTGAGTCTAGCACAGATGAGCAATGACATTGCCAGACATTCAAGAAGCAACGTGGCTGAAATTGAGAAGGTCTCAGATGTCAAATGCCTTGTGCTTACAGAAGGCCCAAACCTCTGCAACACTGACAGGTGGAATCAAACCTGGGACCTCCGCAGCTTAGTGCAGGAGCTTCTAGTGCTTGAGCTATAAAGCCTGCTTGCTCTCAGCTAAGGCTGTAGAGCAGAAACTCATTCTCTCTCTCTGTAAGTGATCTAAGTGCCACCCATGGGACAGAACCACACCTGCTAGGTGTGTGAGTTACACCTGCACCTAGGAGAGTCAATGGGACTTGATCATTAGCCTCTAGGAGCAACTTTTGCATAAGTGGGATGGGCTTGTGCCTGGCATATACACCTTCCACAGATGTCTAGGGATGCTGGTAGCACAGCTCTGGTTCATTACACAGCAGCAAGAAGCATTGGGACAGACCCCAGTAACAGCACTGTGGTAACCTAGACACACCCTAGTGGGAGGGGAACCACTGACATAAAGGAAACAGAAAGAATCAGAGCTGGACTAACAGCAGGGCTGTTTAAACATTCTCCTGAACTGCTGGAACTCACCTGTGGGAACACATGGGAATCAGAGAGTGAAATGGATTATATGGAAAGTGAAAACCCACCAGCTAATTAGAGCTGAGAAATGGGCAAATACAGACAAACAACTTCAGCATAACCAGATGGTTTCAATTCTCTGTGTTTTTACCAACCCAAGGCAGTATTAGTATCCCAAGTGAAGATAGCAGGATGTGGATCTTACTTGCATCCCGTTAAATCTGCCCACCCCTTTGACTGAATAAGAGAATAAGATGGGAGAGGTATTTTGGGACCAATTTATTTTGGTGGGAGAGAGAAGTTTTGAGCTTTCTCTCTCACCAACAGAAGTTGGTCCAATAAAAGATATCACCTCACCCATCTTATTGCCGTATCCTATTAAAAGATATTACCCCACCCTCTCTAATATCCTGAGACAGACATGGCTACACAACCACTTCATGTAATTAACCCAGGCATTTGATTTCACATAATTCATCCCCTCTCAGGAAGAATCTGACTGAAGGGTAAGGACTTACCATCCCCTCCTGCATACTGATTCAGCTTTGTGTCATCTGTGAGAGGGAAACAAAAGAAAAAAGAAAAAAAGGGGGGGAGGGGTAGGAAAGTTAGTAGCCCCTTTAGGGGAGTTCTGTTCTCCACACCAGTTCCACCCCTAAAACATGCCTCTTTGTGTTGTCTTGTTACAGTTTAGAGTAGTTTGGTTTTACTTCATTCAGTTTGGTAAAGCCACCCAGAAAACAAGACAAGACAACAGTGAAATAAAATGTCAGGGTCTTTGTTTACAGTCTCACTCGGGGAATGTGGCAATTGATGCATTGCTCCTCAAATAAGCCCTCTCAGCATGAAAGCCTTATGCATGTTAACAAATGCATAAAGGATTGGGCTCTATGTTTGTATGCAATGTGCAATAGAAGAGGCCTTGTCTACCCTTGCAAGTTTCATCGCCAGAAACCCAAAGAGCATTCACACTGTGATGCTGCAGAATCATAGAGCTGGAAGAGACCTCAAGAGATCATCAAGTCCAGTCCCCTGCCCAAGGCAGAACCAAAAGTCGCGACGTCCCCCCATTTTTAGCAACAAAAACCTTCTACCTCCACATGAGACTTTTGTCTCTCCCCCGCCTTTATTGTTGACAGTCATGTAGTGTGCAGGTTTTTTGTTGAGTCTATTGGCCTCCAGCATGTTTCCCACAATGCCTGATTAGCCACTCTGGCCAGTGCTTTGAACTCTGCTGCTCTGCAGAGAGGTACACAGGTGTGCCTCTCCCACCTGCAAATCCCAGGAACTTGAAAAATCCATTTCCCTTTATCTGGGTCATAGTGTATTGGTGCTCTTGGTGTCTTCTCAGTGAGCCAGGGGTGGGTATCGCTCAAAACACTCTCCTGCTTGGAGCAATGCAGAGCTTTTGGATCTTATCCATGTGTGGGGTGAAGAATGGGTGAATCACAGTGACAAGTGACCTGCAGGAACTGGGGAGAAGTACAGTCTCCTTTCTCCAGCCCTGTGTGAGAAGAGGTGCAAGCAAGACACCCTACAATGCAGAGCCAAGGTAAAGGAACTCCGATAGGCATACCAGAAGGTGAAGAAGGCAAACAGCCCATCTGGCACTGCACCCAAAACATGCCGTTTCTATAAAGAAACCTGCTGGTCACTCGGGGAATTAGCATTTTTGGTGCTAGTGCGCCCCCTTCTGGCTGGTGTCCCACCCAGTTACTTGTTCTCCTCCATTCTATGTCAGGGCTGACATCTCTCCCAGACCATGGGACCCTCCTACCTGGGTACTGGCCTACCACAGTGTCCCCACACGATGGAGTCCTCCCCCTCTGGGAACCCTCATTCCCCATATGCCCCCCTTGCCTCAATGACCCACTGCCAGTCTTCATCTACCACTGCCACAGGGGCAAACTGCAGTCTGTAATGGCCACTCATCACTGGCAAGGGGTTGTGGACCTGCTGCTTTGGCCTATCCTGGCTGCCTCTCTGCAGCCCTAATACTCTGAGGCCTTGCTTCAGGCCCTGCAGCCTGCCTGCCCAGTGCTTCCCCAGACCTGCCTGATTTCCCCCAGCTCAGCTTTAAATCAGGAAGTCTCTAGCTTCCCTAGCACCCAGGTCCCTCCTTCTCCATAGCAAGAGTAAGTTGCGCCGCTCCATGAGACTTTATTTATACTCCCCACAGCTGGGCCCCAATTGGCTGCTATCTGCTGCAGCTGTTGGCTCCATGGCACCAGCCCTTCTCCAGGGCTGGGTTTTAACCCCTTAAAGGGCCAGTGTGGGGCAGATGCCCTGTCACAAGACCCCACGCCCACACCCAAGGAGAGTGTGACTACTTCCCATAGTACTTCCCATAGCACAGAGACATCAGAAACACTTGTCCCGGAGACCCGGAGACGGATGTTATTGTTGACAAGGTGGAAATGGACGAAGGGCTTAGGGTCAATCCGGTGGCAACCAGCGAGGAATTCTTCTCCAGTCCCAACGTTTGTGAGGCCTCTCAGCAACTGGACATGCAGCATGACGCACGGGAAGAGACGCAGGGCCGGTTGCTGTGCAGGCGGGGTGGGTGATGCAGTTGGGACCCTGCATGGCATTTAGTCGTTCTCCTGCAGCCGAGGGAGGGGGTCATGGGGTGCTAAGATGCACTACTGCAGTCGGGGTGGGGAGGGGATATATAGGGTGTTTAGTTGTTCCAGTGTAGCCAAGCAAAGAAGGGCCACAGTGGCCATTGCGGGGGGAGAGTTAATTGCTATATATTGCAATGGGATGGGGGTGGGGTGGGGTGGACTGAAAAAGCACAGGTGGAAAGTTGCTGTTGCAGCGGGCAGACGGAGGGGCAGAAAGTTGCTCTTTCAGCCTGGGCGGAGGGCAGTGGTGCAGTGCGAATGGAGGCCAAATCTCTGGGAACGGGCTAAGCCCTGCCTGGGTCTCCGATACGTCCATCGATGAGCACACCAATCTCAGCTGAATCTTGCTGGGCGATGGTGCCGAAGCGCTGCCTGACGTACTTCTCAGTTTTCTCACAGAGCTCCCAGGGCAGGGCTGCCGTTTCCCCGCGGCCGTGGTATGACACTCTCCCAAACCATTCCTCATGCGGCGCTGCTGGAAGCAGGGTGGCACGGAATTTAACTGCACAAGGAGCATGTGTTGCTGTTGGTGGTGCACATCCACATATGCCTTGGTGCATGTAACAACATTTATTCCACACATAGGAAGAAAAACTTTAGATAGCAGTACCACAACCCCCCCCAAATAACTTTGTGACCCCCCCCACAATCTTTTTTGAATCAGGAGTCAGACCCCTACAATTACAACACTGACATTTCAGATTTAAATAGCTGAAATGCCCCCGCTAGCACACAGCAGCTCAGCCCGGGTTTGCCTGCTAACCTCAGGAGTGATAGCTCTGCCAGAGCAACAGCAGCCTGTGGACCAGGGTAGGACTATTACAAACTGTTCCCATGTGCGCCTGCTCCACAAGTCTCCACTGTACTGTACACGTGCGCCATCGCTTGCCCCGCCACGGTTTGGAAAGCCCATGTCAGCAAAGCCAGCCCCTATGTCATCCACCTTTCCCCGAGCCCCAGTCCTACGCAGCCAAATGGGATTTACTGACATTTGCATACGTGCTGCTCTGCTGGTGGATGTCCCCGCTCCGATCTGATCTGCCACCCAACGGTAGCAATCGGGAGTTGCCAACTTCCACAAAGCAACGGCAACCCGTTTCTCCACTGAATGAACAGCTCTCATTCTGGTGTCCTTGCGCTGCAGTTCAGGGGCCAGCTCATAACAACAGTTCCAGGAAGGTTGCTTTACATGGTTGAAAGTTCTGTAGCCAGTGTTACACCCTACACCTGCATGACAATGCGATCCCACCACTCCGGGCTGATTTCCCTAGCCCAAAGTGATGGTCTAGGGTGCACAGGTGACCTGCGATAGCCCAATGCATTGCCAATTTGTCGTCGTCATTCTCATCCTCATCTGAGTTGTCGTCAAATATCAAACCCAGAAGTAGCTGTGCTGCAAGGCGCGATGCCTTAAGCGCATTAATCACAACATGGGAGAGAATTATGGGACCCAGGATTTCTCACGGCACATGTTGAAGTTTGCAGCAAATACTGACATTCAAGTAGCACGAAAGTAAGCTGGAAGTGCTGGGAAGCAGAGGTGGTTCCCGGGATGTATTCTCATGTTCCCAAAATGCACAGCACTATGTTGCGCACTCCCACGGTGCTTAGTGGCAGACCCACATTGCTTTGCTCTTTCTGTCCACAGGGGTGCTAACAATGTGGCCATGAAATGTTGACAATTAGAGACAGAAAAACTGGTTTGATTGGTTTTTACTTTTGGCAACTTTTGCATGTTGACAGCGCTTTTGTCGCCAAACCTGTGTTGACCTAGCCAGACTTCTGCTAGGAGTGGATATGAGTGGCAAAAGCTAGTTGATTCATGAGTGCGCACACAAAATTCCCCAGAGCCTAGATCTGGAAAATTCAGACACCAATGAAGTAAGCACTCATAAGACTCTCTTAACATTCACTCTGCGCCATTTACTGAAACATGGATCACCTATGTTGCTAGCTCTCTGCTGGCTCAGATAGGTAAGGCAAGGGATGTTAACCTACTCCATGAGGAGCCCGAGTGCCAATTCCACTTAATCTCTGCCTGGAAGGGAACACAGGCACATTATAGGAGGCTCCCTGTCCGACATGCGCACCTATGAGACAGTCCAGCAAAAATCCTGACCCAGATTTCTCTGCTGCTTGGCTTGGATTCTGTTTCGCCTCCCCCTTCCCTCCCCCTGCGCTGAAATAAATGACAGGACGCCAGCTAGTCAGCTGCATTGACAAACATCTCCACTGAGCAGAGCCGGGCTGGGTAGGGAAGATGCTAAGGGGTGGGATCCGTTTTGCTTTGCTTCTCCAGATAAAGTTCGCTGCCTAACGCAGCTGGCTGCTTGTTTCCGTCCAAGATTACAAATTAATTTCATGCTTGAATGTGTCACAAAAAGCCTCTTGTTCTTCTTCCAAGACTCAACCATGACTTGGAAATTCATCCCAGTAGTGGTGTTTTTTCCCCCTTTCCTTAATTGCTCTTTTCAAAGTTGACTCTGTCAGCCACGCACTCTCCTCCCCTTCCATTCTCCACTGCTGAAGGACAATTACTAATGTTCCTTTCTATTGATTCTAATTAGCGTTTTGCATGAGGGAATATTAAACCGTGAAACTGAAGTGATACTTGCTAGTAGGACTCAGCCCACGTGTTAATAGGATTAACAGGCAGGAGTGTCCCAAAAGACTCAGGGTATTTTTGGGGGGCTTATTATACAGGAGATAATTCCATTTTTGGACCAGAGGGTAATGCACATGACCAGGGCCCTATCAAATTCATAGCCATGAAAAGCACATCACAGACTGTGAAATCCGGTCTCCCCCATGAAACTGTGACACCCCCCCCCCCAATCCTTTTTGAATCAGGAGTCAGACCCCTACAATTACAGCACTGACATTTCAGATTTAAAATAGCTAAAATCATGACATGTATGGATTTTTTAAATCCTAGGACTGTGAAATTGACTAAAATGGGCTGTGAATTTGGTAGGGCCCTATGCACACATGTGGATTTATTACCCACGATGTGACAGCACTGCCAGCCAAAGGTCACCGGTGGAGATCGAACATGGGTTCTCTACTGCTTGAGCTAAAAAAGCAGCCATTAGAAGAAGACAAAGACCTGCATCGCCAGGCCTACCAACAGCTAGTCTGCCCTCTCCCCTGTGCACTGCAGCCCGGGGGTTACACCAAGGGGAAGCTTTGGAGAAGAGTTTAAATCAAAACCCCAGTCCCAAAACTAGGAGAATACATGGCAGGAGACATGGAGCAACTCAGTGGCTCCATGTCTAAAGAAGCGGGGGCCTGTTCAGAGATGAGTCTAGCATCACTTGCTTTTTTTTCCCAGCTCTATCAAAGGTTATACCCACTCGCCGTGCCTGGGAGCCCCATCTCACGGGGGTTATTCAGAAGAGTCTTCTGATGCTCTGCAGTCACATTATGCCCCCAGTGCAAGGCGGCGGCAGTGCAGCTGTGCATTCCCATCTAAGGGGAGGTCTGACCGACACCGCCCTCTAGATCCCTGTCCCCCTTTCTATTCTCATCTCTCGTTTCTCTGCCCCACTCCTCTGCTGGTGCCAAGAGCTACAGGGCTGGGTGGCCGGGAACGTTAACTGTATTCTCTCAGACATGACGTCATTCCACTAGGCCTTGGAGGGAAAATCTCTCCAGGGACAGACATTTGGGGCAATGTGCCCAGAGAGCACGGTTATTGCTTTCCCATTAGCCCTGGGCTAGCCTCCCCTCCCCAACTGTTCACCCCCTTCCCAGCTACCGGTACCTTCTGTGGTGAGGCTGCCAATGAAGAGAGAGGAGGTAGTGACATCTTCAAATGACGTGAAGGGGCTGTTTGGGGTTGGGGAGTATTCACTCTCAGTGTCTGCCCAGTCCTCGCAGGTCCTCTCGTCTGACTGAAAAGACAAACGGGGAAGGTAAGACTGCTCTTCCCCGTAATCTTCCTGCAAGAGAAACTCTCTGTGCCTAAATCAACTCAGCCAGTAAACAGGGCATAAAGCAAAGATTCTGAGGATGTTGGGTGCGGGGGAAACCAATATGATGTGCGAACAGAGCTGATCTTTCTGAGGCAGATTCATTCAGGCAGAGTGGAGATATTTACATGAGCTAGGAATGAAATTGCAAGGAATAAACATGTTCATGCCCCGGGGTAGATAATAATGATGTTCCAGAGCAGGTGTAGCCAACCTGAGCCTGAAAGGAGCCATCGTTTACCAATGTACATTGCCAAAGAGCTACAGTAATTTTTCAGCAGTCCCCATCGGATGCCTCCTCTGCCGTCTCCAGCATCTTTTGCCCACCAGCAGCCCCACCAACCAGTGCCTCCTCTTCCTTCCCTGCTAGGGTTGCTGGTATTTTCTGGGGGGTTTTACCAGTCAGAAGCCACAAATACTGGACTGTCCAGACTAATACCGGGCACGTGGCAACCCTATTCCCCGCGCCTCCTTCCCACTGCAATCAGCTGTTTCATGGCCCTCCGGAAGCTCTGTGGCGGAAGGAAGGAGTGAGGGCGCAATACGTTTGGAGGAGGAGGAGGTGGAGCCAGGAGTTGAGCACTGGAAAGTTGGCACCTATAGCTGCAGCCCTGGAGTCAGTGCCTGAGCACGGAGCCGCATGTTAATGTCAGAAGAGCCATAGGTGGCTCTAGAGCCACAGGTTGGCCACCCCGACTCCAGAGGTTCAGGAAGAAATCTCTTCAATGGGATTTCACCTTCAAGTGCTTTCTGGAGGCTTTCAGAATACCTTTCTTTGAAGCATCCAGAATTGGCCAATGCCAGAGACAGGACACCAGATTAGAAGGACCGGTGGTGTCTTCCAGTATAGCAAGAAGGCAGAATACTAGCCCATAGGGACCGTCCATCATTCCACTAAGGCAGGGAGGTGAGATACGGGTCAAAATGGATCAGTTGCTGGTGGAGCAGGGAGGGATAATACCAGACCAGATGGACCACTGCTCTGTACCAGAATGGCAGTCCGTACGTTCTTACGGACCATGTAGAGCTCATTGAGTCTTCATCTCTGGAGGGCTGGGCCTCTTTTCCTGTGGTCTGCGGCATAAGCCATTCAACCCTGTCTCAGGAGCCAAATGGCTACCAACAGGTCTGTGAACTAACGGTCCAAGTGAGAATTCCAGATGCTCCCTAAATCGCTCACCACGAGAGAGAGGTGGAGCAGACTCCACCTTTTCTGGGATGCTGAGGGACACTGGTGTCATCACAAGGGAAATAACCCTGCGCTGGATCTCACCTCCTGGCCACAGCCATGCGACAGCCACTCCTCACGGTATCGGTCAAACCCACTGGAGCATCTAGGAGAGAAGGGATGTTACTCAGGGATGGAGGTATTCTTTGCGAGACACAACTAGCAAAAGCGGCCAGGGTTCAAGCTGTAGCGATCAGGTGACCATCTGATGTGGGTGGCATTGTTTGCATCTCAGTGTGAGAACCCCAGATGCGACCACGAAATGAGCCTACTGCGAGGACTGGAAAGAGCTAATCGTACAAGGTCCCTATGGACGCTGGGATTCCAACACAGCTGTGCTGGAAGGACCCAAACTTTCCTCTTTGTGGAAGACAGAGAGGCAGAGAAGCAGGACTATATATAATAGATATATAATGAGTTTGAATTTCCATCCTCTGGACTCTGCCAGGGGGAGGCCATGAACTCCGCCAGTGGTTTTTTTTTTTCCAGCAACATCTGCACAGGAAAAGCAACATATTATAATAATAATACTATACAGCACCAAGAAAACATCAGCTAGTGAAATCTCAACAAAAACAGAGTGAACTGAGCTGAACCCTGGCCTTAGGAAAGTTGCAGGGTATCACTGAAGAGTGAATCAAAGGCTCTGCCAATACAAGGAATCCACCCCACAAGGAGACCTCTGGGGAATTCAGATCCCACACGGTTCCTCTGATCCACTGTGCAGAAAGGTTGCTCCCAAGGAAATTAGGAGCGCTAGACTAGGACTTTGGGGACATGGCTTAATCCCTGGATGTGCTACCAGCTGCTTGTGTGACGGCAGGCAAGCCACAGCATTTTTTTCAAAGGGGTTGAGCTCCTTTCGGAAATCAGCAAGATGTTGGCTGACCAGCTTAGGGCTTCTCGACAATCCCACCCTAACTCGCTGGACGCTGCAGCTTCCTTGCGTGTGAAATGGAGGAGTAATACGAGGTCCTCTCGAGGTCCCTTCCAGTCCTATTATTCTATGATTCTAATACAGCCTTTCTCCCAGCCCTTGACTGTCTTGCCTATTAGGACTGTATGCTCTGAGCGGGCCGATGTGCATGCATGGCCCTGGGGAGAAATGCATCTTACCCAGGGCCCCTCAGTGCTCCTGTAATACTACTAATCTTAGCACAGTGGAGTTTCAGAGCACCTGGAAGATCAGGGCTGCCTGCAGCACTCGTTAGAGATGGCCTACAAACGGATTGCCATGAGCACCAAGGTTTCAGACCAGCCGGGCCCAGACCTGACCTGCCTTTGTCTGGGTTTTGTTTTTACAACCAGCCCCACTCCTCTCTCCAATGGAAGATTTTCTCATCTGGAGCCACTGACCAGGTGACGGTCGTTTCAAAAGAAACGCCCATAGCTGGGGGTCTGCTTCAGCCTCAGCCCAGCGGGGGGCAAAGAACTGAGGATTGATGCCTGCCTAATGGGCTAGTTTGAGGGAGGGGGCCAGGGCCATTCGCTGCCCCCGCTGTGTCACACAGACCCGCTTGCACCTGGAGACAGAGCTGTTTCACCAACTCACGAGCGTGAGCCGGGAGGACGGCGATACAAAGCAGAGGCAGAGAGGAGGAACACGGCTTCCTGCAAAGCCCTACCATCAGTCAACCCCCTTTCTGCCAGAGGGTTAGGGTAGAGACTCCTCCTAGCTAGAATCCTAAAGCTGGAAGATACCACAGGAGTCATCAAGTCCAGCCCCCTGCCCAAGGCTGGACCAGTCCCAACTAAATCAACCCAGCCTGGGCTTTATCAAGCCGAGACTTAAACACTTCTAGGGATGGAGGTTCCACCCCCTCTCTAGGGAACCCATCCCAGGGCTTCCCCACCCTCCTAGGGAAAAAAGTTTTTCCTAATATCCAACCTAGTCCTCTCCCACTGTAACTTGAGCCCATTGCTCCTTGTTCTGCCACCCGTCACTACTGTGAACAGCCTCTCTCCATCCTCTTTGGAACCTCCCTTCAGGAAGTTGAAGGCTGTTCTCAAATCCCCCCTCGCTCTTCTCTTCTGCAGACTAAACAGACCCAACTCCCTCAGCCTCTCCTCGTAGGTCATGCGCTCCAACCCCTTTAGCATTTTGGTTACCCTCTGCTGGACCCTCTAGAGCGCTGTCGGGAATGAAGAAGAGGGCATTAAAGGACATGCTGTCCCTAAGCATCCTGGCGTCTCCTTGGCATGAAAAGCTCGGCACAGAAGTGCTGGATCTGTGTTACTGGGTCCCCTCCCCTGTCACCAGCTCAAAATACATCCTGTCTCACTGGAACCTCATTCAACGGCCGCATGCTCCTGATCACCATGCCGGCGAAAGGAGGCAGCCTATTTAAAGTCTGGGATGGCACGCACAGCCCCAAGACAACCCCAGTCAGAGCCTGGAGGATCCAGGCTGACCTCTCTGGAGACTGGATGCCACTATCAATCCTCGGGGTGGGCACAGTGCTGACAGGCAGGCCCCCTGACGACATGTTGCACTTCCAAAGCAAGGGGATCCTCGGCCCCCAACTGTAGGGCCCAGAAGGGAGCTCAGCCTCCGTGACCCATTCAGCCTCCACCCAAAACCTAAAATCAGCCGGGGGCAGCTCCAGCTCCTTCCTCCACCTCTCTCTGCCACTTGGAATCAGAGGAATTGGGTCTGGAAGAGACTCTAAGAGGTCCAGCCCACCCCCCACGCGGAGGCAGGACCAAACGTAGCCCCCCCCCAGCAGGAGTTTGTCTGGCCTGTTCTTACGGGGAGGAAGGCCGGGGGAGGGGGGTGGGGCAGACCCTGCCCATAGAAGGCGGCCTGGTTTGCAGAGCAGCAGGACCGGCAGGCCACACTGCCTCATGTGGTAGAGCCAGGAGCTCTGCTTTCACACCTTGCCATGCCAGCTGAGGGCCCTGTCAGTAGGGCTGTCGCTGGGGGGAGGGGTGCTAGGCCTGGGGCAACCCCCCTCCCCAATGCCCCAGGTGTGGGGCCCAGGACAACTTCCTCCCACCCGCTGCAAGCCCCATGCCCGTCTTGCCTCTGCTTCCACCCTACTCTAGCCCTTCCCCCAAACTTTGCCCACACCCCATCCCCTTGCCTGAAGCTCCCTCCCCCGAGCAACGCGAGCCGGGGGATTACCAGGGGACCTGGTGCGGGGATCTCCCCCCACACACTCACTGCAGCAGCCGGCGCTGGAGTGACCCAACAGCCTGCTCGGCTCTGCCACCCTCTCCTAGCCCACTGGGCTCTGCTTCACCATAAGAGCAGGAAGCAAAATGCCCCGGCCCCACGGCGCTCCCCTTCGCCCTCCCCCCACACACACTGTGGAGAAGGGGAGAGCAGGGGGCTGGGAGAGGGCAGCGGAGCAGGCTGCTGGGTCACTCCAGCTCCCACCACCGTGGTGAGTGTGGAAGGGGGGACCGACCTCTGCTGCTGCCCCACAGGCATGGTCCCATCCATAGGACAGCTGAAGTGGCTGCTGCAGCGACCCCCAAAGCCTAGGACCTGGAGCGGCCGCCCCAACCATCCTATGGACAGGCCGGTGGGTGCCAGTTATGGCAGCGAGGTGCTCTTGTCTCTGCCCCCCCCCCCCCCCCCCCCCCCGCCCAGGCTGCTTCCCTCTCTCACACGGTGCTCTCAGCTCATCACAACGAGAGGGGCCAGAGCCACAAAGCCCAGGTGGAGAGCAGGACGGGGCTGGATCCAGTTTGGCTCTGGAGCCAGATTAGGAATCCAAGCCCATTCCCGTCGCTTCAGGGCGTCCGATCCAGGGGGTTGCTTAGGCCCATGGCAGGGTGGGAGGGCCGTGGTGCAGCGCTGAGGGAGGCCGCCCCAGGCAGACAACAGAAAGAGACAAGCTCTGACTCCAGGCGGGTGTCCTGCTAATGAAGAGCAGACAGGGAAAAAGTAGGGGCTGCCCCTCTTGCCAAGCCCTCCAGGATCCTTCCACTGGCCCCCTCCCCAGGTGGGAAAGGGCATTGTTCCCAAACTGAGCACAGATTCCCAGACGTGTCCCGCACCCCAAACCCCACGGAAGCCCACGGGAGTTGCAGGCTCTCAGCACCGCTGTGCGTTGCGCTCGATGTGGCCGCTCCCACCCACACTAGCAGGACGACTGTTGGCAGAACTAGCTCGTGGAAGGGGGACAGAAAGAAGGAGGAACTGCCCTAATTGACATCTCGCTTCAAACAGGACGGCGTTTCTAGCACTGACACCGCCAGGGCCGGATTCACTCTTTTGGGGTCAGCGGCTATTAGGTTTCGTGGAGCCCCCCCTGGCTCTGCAATGGGGCCAAAAATGAGGGGTGCAGTGTGGAGGAGGGGCTTCCAAAGAGCAGGTTTGATTGGGAGGGAGGGTGCAGGAGGGAGCTGGGGGTGCAAGGTCGGGAAGGGAGGGTTGGTAAGAGAAAGGCTGGGGTTGGGGGATGGGGTCTGGGCAGGAGGTAAGGTGCAGGAGTGGGGTAGGGGTGCCGGGTCTGGGTGGGAAGTAGGGTGCAGGAGTGGACTGGGCATGGGGGGTCTGGGTGGGATGTAGGGTGCAGGATCTGGGTGGGAGATTGGGTGCAGGATGGGCGGGAGGTGCAGGGTCTGAGTGTAGGAGGCAGCAGTGGATTGGGGGCGCTTACCTGGTGCAGCTCCCAGAACAGGTTCCATGTGGCCCTGCGCTTGCGGACACCAACCCCCACTGCTCCCATTGGCTGCAATTCCTGGTGCAGTGGGGGTGTAGCCTGCAGGTGAGCACCGCTAGTGGTGATGCATGCAGATCCAGCTGCAGAGGGGGAGGGGAAATGGCAGCAGGCAGAGCTACTCCCCCCACGCACCAGGCAGAGCCCCTAACGCCTCTTTCATAATCAGCCCTGGACACATGGACACAGCCCAATGTTACCAGGGATTCTGATCCCCTTGTCTGCCCTTCAGTACACAACGTGCCAGAGAGCCTCCCCTCTGATTCCTGCATCTAGCTCATCATTTCCGGCCGAGCTGGAGCACAGTTCAGAAAGACACCCCCCAGCCCGTTCTGACTGAAAGATATCCAGTGCTGGGGCATCTCCTAGAGTCCTTGGTAAATCGTCTCAATGGCTAATTACACCCTTTCTCAAAAACACACATCTGACTTCTTGTCTCGCTTTAGCTTCTGGTGTCTGGATCTCCTGCTGCCTTTGTCTGCGAGGTGCAAGAGCCTTCAACTCTCAGAAATACCACCTACTTGTAGGCTGTGAACGAGTCTTACCCGTAAGATCTGGACCACATTAACACCTTCCCAACAAGATCCATGCACCGACTTTAAAAAGATACCGATACGGTTACAGGTCTCAGTTTAGATGAGGCCCAAGGTTGCAACTTGCTCTCCCAGCTACCGAAGGGTTGTCACCACTAGGACCCAGAGAGGAAATCCATCGGCGCTACCTCTGCAAGACGTGGCACCAGCTGCAGTTGAAAGTCCGCTCCGAGGTCATGCACGCATCACAGCTCTGATGCTGGAGACAGGCTGCAAGAAAAAGACACCACACTGGAATCAGGACAATCGGTTACTGTACATTACTAAACCAAGAGCCAAGGCGGGAGGGGGCGTGGCCAAGGCGGGAGGGGGCGTGGCCAAGGCGGGAGAGGGTGTGGCCAAAGG